>NC_029781.3:61585551-61612800 GCF_000817695.3 Arachis duranensis
TTAATCAGAATCTTCGTGGTATAAGCTAGATAGATGGCAGCATTCATGGGAATCCGAAAATTCTAACCTTGTCTGTGGTATTCCGAGTAGGATTTCGGGAATCTGGAAAGTCTAACCTTGTCTGTGGTATTCCGAGTAAGATTCCGGTATTGAATGACTGTGACGAGCTTCAAACTCCTGAGGGCTGGGCGTTAGTGACAGACGCAAAAGAATCACTGGATTCTATTCCAACCTGATTGAGAACTGACAAATGAATAGCCGCGCCATGACAGGGTGTGTTGAACATTTTCACTGAGAGGATGGGAGGTAGCCATTGACAACGGTGAAACCCTACATACAGCTTGCCATGGAAGGAGTCTTGCGTGCTTGAAGAAGAAGACAGTAGGAAAGCAGAGATTCAGAAGATAGAGCATCTCCAAAACCTCAACATGTTCTCCATTACTGCAAAACAAGTATTTATTTCATGTTCTTTTACTTTTCACAATCAACCCTGATTATTATTGATATCCTGACTAAGAGTTACAAGGTAACCATAGCTTGCTTCAAGCCGACAATCTCCGTGGGATCGACCCTTACTCACGTAAGGTATTACTTGGACGACCCAGTGCACTTGCTGGTTAGTTGTGCGGAATAACAAAAGTGTGATTGCAATTTCGTGCACCAGCTGCCAATAGATTCTAGCTTATACCACAAAGATTCTGATTAAGAAATCCAAGATATACCCATTCAATCGAAGGTAGAACGGATGTGGCTGTCAGGCACGCGTTCATAGATTGAGAATGGTGATGAGTGTCACGGATCATCACATCTATCATATTGAAGTGCGAATAAACATCTTAGATAGAAACAAGCGTGTTTGAATAGAAAACAGAAATACTTGCATTAATTCATCGAGACGCTGCAGAGCTCCTCACCCCCAACAATGGAGTTTAGAGACTCATGCCGTCAAAAAGTACATAGTTCAGATCTAAAATGTCATGAGGTCAAAATAAATCTCTAAAAGTTGTTTAAATACTAAAATAGTAACCTAGGTTTACAGAAAATGAGTAAACTAGGATAGATAGTGCAGAAATCCATTTCTGTGGCCCACTTGGTATGTGCTGGGGCTGAGACTTAAGCTTTTTACGTGCCTGGGCTGTTTCTGGAGTTAAACGTCAGGTTGTAACCTGTTTTGGGCATTTAACTCCAATTTGCAACCTATTTCTGGCGTTTAACGCCAGAATGGAACATGGAACTGGCGTTAAACGCCAGTTTACGTCGTTTATCTTCGAGAAAAGTATGAACTATTATATATTGATGGAAAGCCCTAAATGTATACTTTTCAACCCAATTGAGAACATGCCAATTGGACTCATATATCTCCAAAAAATCCATTTCGAGTGCAGGGAGGTCAGATTCCAACAACATCAGCCATCCTTTTTCAGCCTGAATCAGATTTTTGCTCAGCTCCCTCAATTTCAGCCAAAAAATACCTGAAATCACATAAAAACACACAAACTCATAGTAAAGTCCAGAAACATGAATTTTGCCTAAAAACTAATAAAAATATACTAAAAACTAACTAAAACATACTAAAAAATACATGAAATTACCCCCCAAAAAGCGTATAAAATATCCGCTCATCACAACACCAAACTTAAACTATTGCTTGTCCTCAAGCAACTAGATAAATAAAATAGGATAAAAAGAAATCAAGAAGTAATAATATCTCAGAGTTTTAAGTGAAGCTCAGATTCTAATTAGATGAGCGGGACTAGTAGCTTTTTGCTTCCGAACAGTTTTGGCATCTCACTTTATCCTTTGAAATTCAGAATGATTGGCATCCATAGGAACTCAGAATTCAGATAGTATTATTAATTATCCTAGTTTAGTATGTTGATTCTTAAACACAACTACTTTATGAGTCTTGGCCGTGGCCCTAAGCACTTTGTTTTCCAGTATTACCACCGGATACATAAATGCCACAGACACATAACTGGGTGAACCTTTTCAGATTGTGACTTAGCTTTGCTAAAGTCCCCAATTAGAGGTGTCCAGAGTTCTTAAGCACACTCTTTTGCTTTGGATCACGACTTTAACCACTCAGTCTCAAGCTTTTCACTTGGACCTGCTTGACACAAGCACATGGTTAGGGACAGCTTGTTTTAGCTGCTTAGGCCAGGATTTTATTCCTTTAGGCCCTCCTTTCCATTGATGCTCAAAGTCTTGGATCCTTTTTGCCCTTGCCTTTTGGTTCAAAGGGCTATTGGCTTTTTCTACTGCTCCTTTTTTTTCACTGCTTTTTCTTGCTTCAAGAATCAATTTCATGATTTTTCAGATCATCAATAACATTTCTCTTGTTCATCATTCTTTCAAGAGCCAACAATTTTAATATTCATAAAATTTAATATAAAAAATATGCACTGTTCAGGCATTCATTTAGAAGACAAAAAGTATTGCCACCACATATAAATAATTAGAATTTTCCTTATTAAAAACTCGAAAAAATATTGCCTCCTTATTCTAAAAATCTACTATTTTATTCATGTTTGATGATGATGAGAAAATTAAATTATAGCTTAATTGGAGATAGAATCAAAATAGGGATACTAATTACTACTACTCATATATAACTTCTAAGGTAAATTCCTAATATGAACAATTATCACAGAGTTAAGGCTAAGATTAGGACTCAACAACCTTTATTTTGGGAGGTGGATGCTCCTTTAATCTGTGGAGTGCTTGGCCCTTCAAGAGATAGCTTCTGACGCTTCAGTTGCTTCAGTTCACGCCCTTGCTATTCTTGTTCCCTAAGCAGTTTGCAAAGCATGCTACTTTGATTTTTCTGTTCTTCCTTTAGTTGATCCATAGCTTCTTGCAACTTGGTGACAGATGCTTCAAGACGCTCCAAGTATTCAATTTGAGGGATTTCCGGGAGGAACTCCTGTGCTTTCCTCTTGATGGGGTCGTCCTGCACTTGTTGTCCTTCCATTGAATTTTTGGTGATTGGTTTCTCAACTGAGATATACTCATTTACTCCCATCTTTACCCCAGCATCTTTACATAGCATAGAGATTAAGCTTGGATAAGCCAATTTGGCATCTTTGGAGTTCTTGTTTGCAATTGTGTAAAGTTCACAAGAGATCAACTGAAGAACTTCCACTTCGTTTTCCAACATAATGCAATGGATCATTACTGCTCTTTTGATGGTGACTTCAGAGCGGTTGCTAGTGGGCAGTATAGAACGCCCGATGAAGTCCAGCCAGCCTCTGACAACTGGTTTGAGATCTCCTCTCTTGAGTTGGTTTGGGACACCTTTTGTGTTGGTTGTCCACTAGGTTCCAGGGAGGCATATGTCCTCTAGAAGTTCGTTCAAGCCCTTATTTGTTCTCATCATTCTCCTATTAAAGGAGTCTGGGTCATCTTATAGTTGAGGCAGCTTGAAGATCTCTCTTATTTTGTTAGGGTGGAGGTGAACAATCTTCCCTCTTACCAGAGTTCGATAGTCATAGAACGCGGTTCCAGCTATTCTCTGCCTGTCTGTTTGCCACAGATTAGAATAGAATTCCTGAACCATGTTTCTTCCCCACATTTGTTTCAGGATTAGCTAGGATTTCCCAGCTCCTGCTTCAAATTTGCTCTTAGATCTCCAGATATTTTTCTTCTTTCAGATCGAATTTAACTTCCGGGATCACTGACCTTAGACCCATTATTTTGTAGTAATGGCCTGAATGTTCTTTGGTTAAGAACTTCCCTTGATTCTAAAGTGGTTTTGGAATATTCTCTTTCTTGCCTCTTGGAGTGGTTTGTTTTCCCTTAGGAGCTATGATCTTAGTGGGTATTGGTTTAGTGATCACGAATAAACACACCAAATTTAGAGGTTTGCTTGTCCTCAAGCAAAAGAAAGGAAAGAAGAGGGATATGGGGAGAACCAAGTCCGAATTGTGGAGGTGGGGGGGAGGCTGAACTAGTATTTAAAGGGAAGGGGTGGGTTTTCGAAAATTTTTGAAGAAGATATTATAGAAGATGTGATTTGTAAAAGATAAATATGATAGGAAAAAGATGTAATTTGAAATTGAAAAGATATGAAAGATATTTGAAAAAGATAAATCTGAATTTTGAAAAGAAGATATGATGAGTTTAAAAAAAGATTTGAGAAGAATTTTAAAAGATTTGAAAAGAATTTAAAAAGATAATTGAGTTTTGAAAAAGATTTGAAAAGAAGTTGAAGAGGATTTGAAAAAGATTTATGTTTAGAATTAATATACATTTGATATCTTTGAAAAAGGATTTGAAAAATTAGGATTTGTAATGTGTTTATGCAAGAAATTATGGATGGAAACATGAAGATTTGAAAAAAATCAAGTTGGGAACAAAAACTTCCTCCCCTCCACAATCTTAGCGATAAACGCCCAACTGCTGCATGTTTTGGGCGTTTAACACCCAGTTGGTGCTTGGTCTGGGCGTTTAACACCCAGCTGTTGCTTCTAGCTGGCGTTAAATGCCAGAAACTTCTTTATTACTGGGCAGTTTTCTGAACGCCCAGGATGCTGTAAATCTGGCGTTAAACGCCTAGAAGCTGCTTCTTTCTGGCGTTTAACACCCAGATGGCTATCTCTACTGGCGTTAAACGCCCAGTGGATGCCTCTTTTGGGGGTTTAATGCCCAAAACAACTCTTACTGGCTTTGTCGCACCAGTGAGCCTCTTTTTGCTGTTTTATCCTCTGAATCCTTCTGTAACTCTATGAACTCATGCAATTGCTATTTTATCTTGAAGACAATTAATATGAACCTGTAAAGTTATCATTTAATTAACAAATAAGCTTTGTTAATGGCTGGGTTGCCTCCCAGCAAGCACTTCTTTATTGTCTTTAGCTGGACTTATTACTGAGCTTTAATCAAGTCTCAGTTTTGAGCATTCTTGCTCAAAATTGCTTTCAAGATAATGTTTGACTCTTTGTCCATTAACAATGAATTTTTTGTCAGAATCATTATCCTGGAGCTCTATATATCCATATGGTGAAACACCTGTAATCACATATGGTCCTCTCCACCGGGATTTCAATTTCCCGGGGAATAATCTGAGCCTAGAATTAAACAGCAGAACTTTCTGCCCTAGCTCAAAGACTCTGGATGACAGCTTCTTATCATGCCATCTTTTTGCTTTCTCTTTGTAAATTTTTGCATTTTCGAAAGCATTGAGTCTGAATTCCTCTAGCTCATTTAACTGGAGCAGTATTTTCTCTCCAGCTAACTTGGCATCAAGGTTTAGGAATCTGGCTGCCCAGTAGGCCTTGTGTTCCAGTTCTACTGGCAAGTGACAGGCTTTTTCATACACGAGCTGGTATGGAGAGGTCCCTATAGGAGTCTTGAATGCTGTTCTGTATGCCCACAGAGCATCATCCAAGTTTCTTGCCCAATCCCTTCTACGGTTGATCACAGTCCGTTCCAGGATTCTTTTAAGTTCTCTATTAGAGACTTCAACTTGCTCATTTGTCTGTGGATGATATGGAGTTGCCATCCTGTGGCTAACTCCATATCAAATCATAGCAGAGTAAAGCTGTTTATTGCAAAAATGAGTGCCCCCATCATTGATTAGTACTTTAGGGACACCAAATCTGCTGAAGATGTGTTTCTGAAGGAATTTCAGTACTGTCTTAGTATCATTAGTGGGTGTTGCAATAGCCTCCACCCATTTGGATACGTAATCCACTGCCACCAGAATATAAGTGTTTGAGTATGATGGTGGGAAAGGCCCCATGAAGTCAATACCCCATACATCAAACAACTCAATTTCCAAGATCCCTTGTTGAGGCATGGCATAACCGTGAGGCAGATTGCCAGATCTTTGGCAATTGTCACAATTACGTACAAACTCTCAGGAGTCTTTATAGAGAGTAGGCCAGTAAAAGCCACATTGGAGGACTCTTGTGGCTATTCGCTCACTTACAAAATGTCCTCGATACTGTGATCCATGGTAATGCCAGATGATCTTCTGTGCTTCTTCTTTAGGCACACATCTACGGATTACTCCGTCTGCACATCTCTTGAAGAGATATGGTTCATCCCAAAGATAGTACTTTACATCCGAGATCGATTTCTTTGATTACTTCCTACTATACTCTTTGGGTATGAATCTCACAACCTTGTAGTTTGTAATGTCTACAAACCATGGCACTTCCTGGATGGTAAAGAGTTGCTCATCCAGAAAGTTTTCAGAGATCTCAGTAAGAGGGAGGGACGCCCCTTCTACTGGTTCTATTCGAGATGGGTGATCTGCTACTTGGTTCTCTGTCCCTTTTCTGTCTCTTATTTCTATATCAAACTCTTGTAGAAGCAACATCCATCTTATGAGTTTGGATTTTGAATCCTGCTTTGTGAGTAGATATTTAAGAGCAACATGGTCAGTGTACACAATCGCTTTTGATCCTACTAAATAAGATCTGAACTTGTCAATGGCGTAAACCACTGCAAGTAACTCTTTTTCTGTGGTTGTGTAGTTCTTCTGTGCGTTATTTAAAACACGACTGGCATAATAAATGACGTGCAGAAGCTTGTCATGCCTTTTTTTCCAACACTACACCAATGGCATCGTCACTGGCATCACACATTAGTTCAAATGGTAATGTCCAGTCTGGTGCAGAGATGACTGGTGCTGTGACCAGCTTAGCTTTCAGAGTATCAAATGCCTGCAGACACTCCTTATC
Source organism: Arachis duranensis (assembly GCF_000817695.3). Lineage (NCBI taxonomy): Eukaryota > Viridiplantae > Streptophyta > Magnoliopsida > Fabales > Fabaceae > Arachis > Arachis duranensis. The sequence continues at coordinate 61,592,238 of NC_029781.3, forward strand.
AAAGATAAATGGCGTGTCTGCAGCTAGTAGATTACTCAGAGGTTTTGCAATTTTTGAAAAATCTTTTATAAACCTCCTATAGAATCCTGCATGCCCCAGAAAGCTCTGATTGCCTTAACATTAGCAGGTGGTGGTAATTTTTCAATTACCTCTACCTTAGCTTGATCCACCTCTATTCCCTTGTTCAAAATTTTGTGCCCAAGGACAATTCCTTCAGTCACCATAGAGTGACATTTCTCCCAGTTTAAAACCAGGTTAGTCTCCTGGCACCTCTTTAGGGTTAAGATAGGAGCTGAATGAGTCTCCAAATACTGAAAAGTTATCCATGAAGACTTCCAAAAATTTTTCCACCATATCAGAGAAAATAAAGAGCATGCACCTTTAAAAGGTTGCAGGTGCATTGCACAGACCAAATGGCATCCTTCTGTATGCAAATACTCCAGATGGACATGTGAATGTTGTTTTCTCTTGATCTTGGGGATCTACTGCAATTTGATTATAACCTGAATATCCATCCAGAAAGAAGTAGTAATCATGACCTGCTAGTCTTTCTAGCATCTGGTCTATGAATGGTAAAGGAAAATTATCATTTCTCGTAGCTGTATTGAGCCTTCTGTAATCAATACACATACGCCACCCTGTAACTATTCTTGTAGGAACCATTTCATTTGTTTCATTATGAACCATTGTCATGCCACCCTTCTTAGGGACGACTTGGACAGGGCTCACCCAGGGGCTATCAGAAATAGGATAAATAATCCTAACCTCTAGTAATTTAGTGACCTCCTTCTGCACCACCTCCTTCATGGCTGGATTCAGCCGCCTCTATGGTTGAACCACTGGCTTAGTGTCATCCTTCAATAGGATCTTGTGCATGCATCTGGCTGGGCTAATGCCCTTAAGATCACTGATGGACCACCCAAGAGTTGTCTTGTGTGTCCTCAGCACTTGAATTAGTGCTTCCTCTTCCTGTGGCTCTAAGGTAGAACTTATGATTACAGGAAAAGTGTCACCTTCTCCCAGAAATACATATTTTAGCGATGGTGGTAATGGTTTGAGCTCGGGTTTAGGAGGTTTCTCCTATTCCTGAGGGAATTTCAGAGGTTCTATTATTCTCTCTGGTTCCTCCAGATCAGGCTGAACATCTTTAAAGATATCCTCTAGCTCTGATTCGAGACTCTCAGTCATATTGACCTCTTCCACAAGAGAGTCAATAATGTCAATGCTCATGCAATCGTTTGGTGTGTCTGGATGCTGCATAGCTTTGACAACATTCAACTTAAACTCGTCCTCATTGGCTCTCAGAGTTAATTCCCTCTTTTTGGATATCAATGAGGGTTCGTCCAGTTGCTAGGAAAGGTCTTCCTAGAATGAGAGTTGCACTCTTGTGCTCCTCCATTTCCAGCACCACAAAGTCAGTGGGAAAGGCAAATGGTCCAACTTTGACAATCATGTCTTCAATCAGGCCTGATGGGTATTTAATGGAGCCATCAGCAAGTTGGAGACATATCCGGGTTAGTTTGACTTCTTCAGTCAAACCTAGCTTTTTGATAGTGGATACAGGTATTAGGTTGATACTTGCTCCAAGATCACATAGAGCTTTCTTGGTACAAGTACCCTCTAATGTGCATGGTATCATGAAGCTTCCGAGATCTTTAAGCTTCTCTGGTAAGCTTTTCAGAATGTCTGCACTGCATTCTTCAGTGAGGTAAACTTTTTCAGTTTCTCTCCAATCCTTCTTATGACTTAAGATCTCTTTCATGAACTTAGCATAAGAGGGTATTTGTTCAAGTGCCTCTGCAAACGGAATCTTTATTTCAAGAGTCTTGAGATAGTCTACAAAACGGGCAAATTCCTTATCATGTTCCACTTGGTGGAGTTTCTGAGGATAAGGCATTTTGGCTTTGTATTCCTCAACCTTAGTTGCTGCAGGTTTATTTCCTATAGATTTGGTTGGAGAAGCCTTTTTAGAGGGGCTGCTATCAGCACTTGTATGTGTCTGATCCCCCACTGGCATTTGAACGCCAAGGTTGGAAGCTGGATTGGCATTAGACGCCAAATCCTTACCTGTTTCTGGCATTTGAACGCCAGAACTGAGCTTCCCTTGGGCATTTAACGCCAACTCCTTGCCTGTTTGTGGCGTTTGAACGCCAGAACTGAGCATGGGTTAGGCGTTTAACGCTAGCTTTTCACCCTTTTCTGGCGTTTGAATGCCAGAATTATTCCTCTCTGGGATCTTACTAACCTCAGAGGGATTTTGGGTAGCAATTTGTTCATTTCTTGGCATCCTGCTGCCTTGAAGTGAGGTATTTAATATTTTCTCACTTCTTAATTGAACTGCTTGGTACTCTTCTGTTATTTGTTTTGATAACTGCTGTTTTGTTTGCTTCAACTGTACTTTCATATTCATATTAGCCATTCTTGTATCTTGTAGTAGCTCCTTGAATTCGGCTAGCTGTTTTGTTAGAAAATCTAATTGCTAATTGAATTCAGTAACTTGTTCTGCAGGACTGAGTTCAGCAGTTACTGTTTTAGCCTCTTTTTTCATGGAAAACTCACTACTTAGGTACAGATGCTGATTTCTGGCAACTGTATCAATGAGCTCTTGAGCTTCTTCAATTGTCTTTCTTATGTGTATAGATCCACTAGCTGAGTGGTCCAAAGATATCTGAGCTTTCTCTATAAGCCCATAATAAAAGATATCTAACTGCACCAACTCTGAAAACATTTTAGAGGGGCATTTTCTTAGCATCTCTCTGTATCTCTCCCATGCATCATAAGGAGATTTATTATCTCCTTTTTTAAAGCCTTGGATGTTCAACCTTAGCTGTGTCATCCGTTTTGGAGGGAAATATTGATTCAGGAATTTTTCTGAAAGCTGTTTCCATGTCCTTATGCTAGCCTTAGGTTGGTTATTTAACCACCTCTTAGCTTGGTCTTTTATAGCAAATAGAAACAGTAATAATCTATAGACATTCTGATCTACTTCCTTATCATGTACTGTGTCAGCAATTTATAAAAACTGTGCCAGAAACTCTGTAGGTTCTTCCTGTGGAAGACCAGAATACTGGCAACTTTGCTGCACCATGATAATGAGCTGAAGATTCAACTCAAAACTACTGACTCCGATGGAGGGTATATAGATACTACTCCCATATGAAGCAGTAGTGGGGTTAGCATATGACCCCAGAGTCATTCTGGACTGTTCATTTCCACTTAGGTCCATGATGGAGAAAGGAAAATAACGTGGATTTATTTTATTATAAAAAATTTTTTCGAAATAATAAAATAAAATAAATAAAAACTAAAGTAAAAATAGAAAAATTTAAAAATATTTTTTGAAGATTTTCAAAAAAGTGAGGAGAGAGAAAGTGGTTAGGATATTTTTGAAAAAGATATGATTTTTAAATATCTTAAAAGGATAAGATTTAAAAAATTTTGAAATTGAAATCTGAATTTTTATAAAGAAAATTCGAAATAATTGCTTAAAAATAGTTAGAAAAGATAATTTGTTTGATTTTTGAATTTTATTATGAAAGAGAAAAACACACAAAAGACACAAGACTTGAAATTTTTTAAATCCAATGCTCCTTGTTTTCGAAAATTTTGGAAGGAAAACACCAAGGCACACCAAACTTAAAATTTTAAGATCAAAGCACAAAGAAGACTCAAGAACACCTTGAAGACACACAAGAACAACAAGAACAAAAGATAGAACACCAAACTTAAAATTTTTAGGAAACCACAATAAAATTTTCGAAAATTAAAGAAAAATTAACAAGAGAACACCAAACTTAAAGTTTAGCACAAGATTTAATCAAAGAAAAATTATTTTTGAAAAAGTTTTAAAAGGAAGATGCCCAATTACCAAGAACACAAACCCATTGCTCTAGCCAATTGGGCTATAAATGTAACGTGTTTTAAAGAAATATTTTTAATAAATAATTTTTTTTTTGAAAACTGATATTTTGAAAAAGCACAAGAAAAACAAAAAAAGACACAAAACAAGACAAACTAAATATCAAACAAGGAAAATAGACAAGAACAACTTGAAGGTCAAAGATGAACAAAGAACATGCAATTCAAAAATTGAAAGACAAAGAAAAGCATGCAATTGACACCAAACTTAAAACATGACACTAAACTCACATAAAAACTAAAAATTAATAAAGAAAAATAATATTTTTAAAAAAATTTTTGAAAATAAAATAAAAGACTCCGACCCAAAAGACAAAATTTTCCTAATGTAAGCAACAAGATTCACCATCAGTTGTTCAAACTCAAACAATCCCCGGCAACGACGCCAAAAACTTGGTGCACAAAATTGTAAATCACACTTTTCACAATTCATACCACTAACTAGCAAGTGCACTGGGTCGTCCAAGTAATACCTTACGTGAGTAAGGGTCGATCCCATAGAGATTGTTGGCTTGAAGCAAGCTATGGTTATCTTGTAACTCTTAGTCAGGATATTAGTTATAATTATCAGTTGACTTGCAAATGAACAAGAGAGCATGGATTAAATAATACTTATTATGCAGTAATGGAGAATATGTTGGAGTTTTGGAGATTCTTTGTCTTCTGAATCTCTACTTTTCCCCTGTCTTCATCTTCACGCATGCAAGGTTCCTCCTATGGCAAGCTGTGTGTTGGTGGATCACCGTTGTCAATGCTACCATCCGTCCTCTCAGTGAAAATGGTCCAGGTGCACTGTCACCGCACGGCTAATCATTTGTCAGTTCTCACTCATGCTGGAATAGGATCCATTGATCCTTTTGTGTCTGTCACTACGCCCAACCCTTGTGAGTTTAAAGCTTTTCACAGTCATTCAATCCCTGAATCCTACTCAGAATACCATAGACAAGGTTTAGACTTTCCGGATTCTCAAGAATGCTGCCAATAGATTCTAGCTTATACCACGAAGATTCTGATTAAGGAATCCAAGAGATACCCATTCAATTGAAGGTAGAACGGATGTGGCTGTCAGGCACGCGTTCATAGATTGACAATGGTGATGAGTGTCACGGATCATCACATCTATCATATTGAAGTGCGAATAAACATCTTAGATAGAAACAAGCGTGTTTGAATAGAAAACAGAAATACTTGCATTAATTCTTCGAGACGCTGCAGAGCTCCTCACCCCCAACAATGGAGTTAAGAGACTCATGCCATCAAAAAGTACAAAGTTCAGATCTAAAATGTCATGAGGTCAAAATAAATCTCTAAAAGTTGTTTAAATACTAAACTAGTAACCTAGGTTTACAGAAAATGAGTAAACTAGGATAGATAGAGTAGAAATCCACTTCTGGGGCCCACTTGGTGTGTGTTGTGGCTGAGACTTAAGCTTTTTACGTGCTTGGGTTGTTTCTGGAGTTAAACGTTAGGTTGTAACCTGTTTTGGGCATTTAACTCTAATTTGCAACTTGTTTCTGGCGTTTAACGCCAGAATTGAACATGGAACTGGCGTTAAATGCCAGTTTACATCGTTTATCTTCGAGCAAAGTATGAACTATTATATATTGCTGGAAAGCCCTGGATGTCTACTTTCCAACCCAATTAAGAGCGCGCCAATTGGACTCCTATAGCTCCAAAATATCTATTCTGAGTGCAGGGAGGTCAGAATCCAACAGCATCAGCAATCCTTTTTCAGCCTGAATAAGATTTTTGCTCAGCTCCCTCAATTTCAGCCAGAAAATACCTGAAATCACAAAAAAATACACAAACTCATTGTAAAGTCCAGAAACATGAATTTTTGCCTAAAAACTAAAAAAAATATAATAAAAACTAACTAAAACATACTAAAAACTACATAAAATTATCCCCAAAAATCATATAAAATATCCGCTCATCAGTTATTGTACATATGTTGATATTATGAATATCTTAATTTTTGGTATGCTTGCTAGTTTTGATAGTTGTAGGACTTTGCTTCTCTTTGTTTCTTATTAGTTTCTGTCTTCTTTTCTCTTGGTATAATGAATTCTCACCCCTTTGGCTATAAGTTTGGTTACAATTATTTTGTATGAATTAAAAGCTTCAACGAGGAATAACATTATGGGAATGGATATCAAGTTAGGGAGGAGCCACATGCTTATGGTCAACCTTTATGGTAACAACCTCCTCCAGTCTCTTATGGTTATGATCCACTGATAGTAAGAATTATTGTTGGTCTAGAATTTTCTCTTATAGAAATAGAACTTCTTCATTGTAAGCATAACTCCAAATCAACAAATAACTCTCAAATCAAATTTTAAATATACTAGTTGTCACAAGTACAAACCCCAATGAAAATTAACTAAAGTATTTAAACCACGGGTCGTCTCACAAGAAATTGCAATGAAATGATCAATTATTGGCTATGAAGAACAAGGGGTTTAATTTATAAAAGGGACAAGAAAATAAATGACAAAAAAAGTAAATCAAGTAACTAAAGAAAGCAAGTAATAAAGCGAGACATTCATGGCAAGGATTGAGAATATAGGCTTTCTATCCTAGACACTAATCATAACAATAATTAACAAGAATTTATCTTATTTTGTCATCTCTAACAATGGAAGAAGGTATAATGTTAACTTCACACGAGAGAAAGTCAAATAAGACTAGTTAATCTCAATCCAAAAGTCCTAATCAACTCACTAATTAAATTAGCAAGAGATTAAAATCAATGGAAATAATATTAACTAACAACTCTAGATCACCAATCTAAATTGGGTATTAATGACTCAAGATTGCCCAATTCTTCTTTCCAAGCCAAGAATGCTCAAAAAGCTATTTTAACATCCTACCAAGGATTTTGTCAAACACTTGGAAGGCATAAAAGGAAAGCATAGTAAAAGTGCAAGAATAATAAAATCTATCAACTACCCAATGCAAGAAAAGTAAGATCAACAACTCAATTCAACAATAAAAGAACATTAAGCATCAAATTGCATTAAAAGAGATCTAAATCCTTCATGAGCATTCATAAACATAAAATGACACATAAAAGGAAAATTAACACTATAAACTAAGAGAATGAAGGAGTAGGAACAAGAAATTATAAAGGAAACAATATGAAAACAAGAGTTGAACCCTAGATCTAAGATGTAAAGTAACCTAAGAACCCTAATTCTAGAGAGAAGTGGGAGCTTCTCTCTCTAGAAAGCTAACCTACATGATGCTATCCTACAACTAATTGCTCCCCCTTTGTCCAATCTTCAATTCTGCATGAAATAGTCTCTGGAATTAGTTGGATTTGGGCCTGGGAAGCTCAGAAATTGCCCCCAGTGTTTTGACTTTAATGATGTCACGCATGTGCGAGCTATGACGCGTACGCATGGGTCACGCGTACACGTTGGTTGGCATTTTACTTTCCACACGTATGTGTCATGTCACGTGTACACGTCGCCATGCGGCTTCATCTCCATGCGTGCACGTCTGTCACACGTGCGCATCGATGTATGCACTCCAAATCCTTGATTTTCCATGAATTCTCAACTTTGCATGCTTTTCTCTTCACTCCTTTGATCCATTCCTAGTCTTTTCAACCTGAATTCACTAAGAAACACATCAAAGCATCTAGTGGAATCAAAGGTGAATTAAAATTACCAATTTAAGGGCCTAAAAAGCATGTTTTTACACTTAAGCACAAATTAAGGGAGAATTACAAAACCATGCTATTTCATTGAATAAATGTGAGAAAATGTGATAAAATCCCCCCAAATTAAGCACAAGATAAACCACAAAATTGGGGTTTATCATCCACCCCATAATGCACACTAATATGAACCAATTCCTCAACATTGTTCCCCACCATACTCACAAGGCTCCTCTTACCAAACACCTTCCTATAACCCACCTCCATCATATTACCAACCTTGTTTACCTCCCCCTTGTGACCACTATGAAAGAAAATCCTTAGAGCTACCACAATTTCAACACAATTACTTCCAAGAACCACCATTCTCACACACACCACCTCAATAATCCTACCAATATGAACTACCTTCCTATTGTGGACCCTTTCTCCCACATGATGAACCCTCCTATCCACCTCAAACATCAATGAATGACATCTCATTTCATGTCTCCAAGAGCAAAGAGAGATTTATACTACTCTCCAAGGGGTAATAACTACTTTAGTCGCCCTAAGCTTAGACACTTAAAGCCCTCCCATGGTTACATGTGGAGAATCTAATGAGAAATGGAGCGTGAGAGAGAGATTAGAGACTCCAGTGGAAAACAAAGAATGGGACTTTGTATTGGGAGAATTGGAGGAAGCCGGGATTGTTGAAGAAGAGGAAGAAGTGGTTGAAGATTTAAGAGATGTTGTAAGCTCTTGGAAATCTAAATTTGTAGAGCCTTCTTCTGAGAAGTTTGAAATTGATGTTGACAAGGGTAGTGCATAACCTCCGATGCATGTTATGCATGAAGAATTAGAAGAATTGGAGTAAGCAACAAATCTGCCTATTGAACAAATCTGCCTATTGATGATGATTTTGCATCAACATATAATCCTTTTTAGCTTAATAAATCTTCTCCCTTTAAGTTTGAGGTTGATGTTGAGACAGATTTCATATTGCCTCTGGTTTATGATTTGAGCGATGGAAAAGAGTTTGAAGAATTCGGTAAGGATGAGGTTGACTTTGAAGAAGCTTATCAAGTGGTTGAAGTCCCTCAACAAAAAAGGACGAGAGTGGAAATTTCTTTGTTAAGACGGTTGGAACCATTTCCTTCTAGGCTACCATCCATTCTATCATTCAAGTGGGTAAAACCTTTATCCTTAAGCTTTCTTTTTCCGCTTGAATATGGTTTGCTTCAGACGGATAGTCAACTTAGGGCTCTTTGTAGATTTAAGAGGAAAAGAGAAATGGTTAGTGGTTGGAATTGCCATTCAAGATTCACTATGGTCAAGAGGTCAAGGCCTAATTACAAGGCTTGGCATGGAGCTCAATTATGTAGGTTTAGGAGGATTTTTGGATACTTGTTTGAGGATTCCAAGGTGAGTATACCACCCGATTAGAATTTTGATGATAAACTTGAAAACGGGTGTAGAAATAAAGTTTGTGATCCCGGCATATGTGATGAGGATCAACTTCGGGAGCCCTTAGCTTGTGTGGAACTCTATCAAGGCTTGGTGCAGTTGATCTGGAGTGTTGGAGCATACTTGAAGTCCAAGCATTGGTGGAAGTTCAAGGAAGAGTATAAGCACTTGCCACCATCACAAGGAGCTCACCACATGTCCAACTTAAGGACTATAAATAAATGTGCTAGGTGGGAGACACCCCACCATGGTAACATCTTTTCCTTTTTTCTCTTTTGTATATATTGTTAAATAAGTTTAATTTCATGTTTAGTTTAGTTAGTTGAGTTTAATTGGTAGTCTAGGGTGTTAAATAAGGTTTGGCAGTGTTTATATGACTATTTGGGTGTTTGGAATGCTTGGTTTGGTGCTAGAACTTGAAAAATTTTGAAAAACATAGCACCTTGTCATGCCTACGCGTGACCCTCATATTTTGAGCGTGCTAGGATCATGCGAGCATTGTGCCATCACACGGTCCAAACAAAGAGTTGTGCACGTAGTGTGCGGGAACCGTGCATCTAGTGTAACACCCTAATTACCCTAAACCTTACCTCATGCTGTAAAGCAAAGGTTAATCAAAGGTTACACCATTTCTAAAGCTTATACATAAATATATAGAAGAAATACTAATTCTAGAAGCCTGATGAAAAAAATAAGCTCAAATACGGAATTGCAAAGCGCGAATGTTCACACGAAGCTAAAAGCATAAGGACAAGATCCACTTTGTGAGATAACAAGATAGATGTAGTTATATAAGAGTATAATAATCATAAGATACTAGCCACAACCCGCGGAGTTTAGGTCAGCTAGTAAACTACTGACATACAGAGTTTTGAAAATAAAATAGTTTATACAGAATATCTCTCACAAAGTAAGCCTCTAAAGCAAAATAAAATACAAAAGTGAGAGTACTAATAAAATAAATCAAAAGAATCCAAATACATGATAAAGGTCCTCTGCTCTGTCACCATCAAGCAACTCATCGAGGTGGGTTGCGACCTGCATCTGAAAAATAACAACAAAGTATGGAATGAGAACCGGAGGTTCTCAGTATGGTAACAGTGCCCAGTAATGTAAGATATAAGACCCCAGGACGCTAGAGGCAATCTTAGAGCTTCATATCCGACGTAAGATTCAACTTAAAGCATACTAAAATTATAACCATAACTTTAAAACCTTTGTAAAAAGGGGTAAACTAACTTAAGAGATTTCTAACTATCAGATCACCACTGTCCCACAGCCTTCTCCAGCCTAACCGCCATGCGATCCCATCACCACCGCCTTCCGATCCTCCTCAATCCCAGGAGAAAACATAGGTAATAGCAATGGAAGTAAAGCACAAATATAAGCATGTATATCAAGTAATTCAAATAGGCAATTAGGCATATTATACAATTAGGCAAACAATACAAGTCAGCAAAGCAAACAAATAGATAGAAGATGTACATGATGAATGCCTGTCCTATTGGCTGTGATATCACATTCTTGGTTCAACTGCCAACCCGAAACATCTCCATGGAGATGTCACCCTTCGGAATCATAATGAGAACCCTCGAGATATGGTGCTCGGAACACCGTCTAGGATTTTGTGCCTGCACACTCTAGTGATCCGAAGGAATGCGAGCGGGATACTCTTGCCACGGACCTTGCATCTCAACCTAAGTGGGACGAACCACCACCCTTACGCCGCCGCCGCTACCTCGACAGGTGGGATCCAACCAAATCGTCCCTGCCAGACGCATAGCGTCTCAACAATCTCAGTATAAAACAGTCATTTAGTGGTTTTCAAAAATCATTTTTCAATATATCATGGATCCATCATTCCATTCTGAGTCCCAAACTCATCTCAACTACTTCCAATTCATAATTTCCATTCCGAACTCATTATTTCACCGCTTTCACAATTTCTTGTCAATAATCACCAATATACTATTCTTCCTTCTCACTCAACCAAACCCATCCTCAATACACCAGAAACCTAAGCCTCAGTTCTCTAACTTTTACTAGAAATATAGAAATAATTCCACCCATGACCTTCACTATGTTTTAGCATCCAAACAAGCCAAAAATTCTTAGATAGGTGTCACAGAATTTTACAAGCTTGCCGGAAAGGTGGAACAATTAAAAACAAGATTTTTATTGAAAACAGGACAGTGTGTGTACGCACAAGGGTGTCCATGCGCATGCCCAAGAGGATTTTAAGATGTGTGCATACGCATAGAGGTGTGCGTACGCACAGGGAGTAAAAATTTCAACTCTATTTATCCGCACAAGGCATGCAAACACCTCCAATAGAGTTCACCTTCCAACGTGTGCGTGTGCACAGCTCACAAAACTTCGTTGGTTGTGTGTGCGCACAGAGCGTGTTAACGCTCCCATCAGTAGCCATATCCCCGTGTGTGCGTGCGCACAAGGCTGTGCGTGCACACAGTTTCAAAAATCCATGGGGTGTGCATGCGCACACAAACCAGAAATCATAAAATTCTATAACATTTTAGAATTCAGATTTTGACACTAAACTTTGAATGATCATAACTTCCTCTACAAAAATCTATTTCCTACAAACTTTATATCAATTTTAAAGCTCTCAAAGACATCTTTAATTTAAAAAAAGTTTCAGGTAATTTTAAGATTTGATGCTCAAGTTATGATCCCTCAAACTTAGCCCATAACTCATTTTTTACCAAAAATTTACGAGTTCTCAACTTTAAAATTTCACAACCAAAACCAAACTAAAACAAACTCCATCCCACATCAGATTTTTACCATTTGTATCACAATCCACTACTGATATCATATAATTCTCAACTCCCAATTATCCATGATTTCACACTAAACCCCTTCTCATCCAACAAACTCCTCAATAATCATTCTATCACTATCAATCTTCAACATCACCCTCATTCAGCCTCAATATAAATAATCAACATTATTTAACAACATCAACAATATTATTCATCCAAATTCATCATATATCATACATCAAAAACATTATCTAGCAACATTAATTGATCATACATCATCAACCAACCAAATTCAACAACCATATCAATCCAAACCTATCCTATGGGTCACTAGCTTAAGTGTCTAGAAATATTATATATTACATAGATGAAACCAAAATCATACCTTGGCCAATTCCTAATATGTGCTTTACACTAAAATTTGTGCCCAACAAGCTTTCAACCATCAATAATTCACCAAAAGGCCACCAATCAACTCCAACAAGCATCAACATTCCATATTCCAAGCTTATCCACAGAAATTAGAGGTGAATCCAACAATTCCTAACTAATGGTTAGAACCAAAAAAGGTTAAATAAAACTAACGGGCTTGGTGAGAACTTTGCGTAGCCGCTGACAGCACGCGAATCGGAGCACTGTAGCTCGAGTTATGGCCACCGGAAGTTTTATGTGAATAGTAACCTTGCTCCTTTCTCCTCTCAACTCATTTCAGCATGGAAACTTGGGTTTTGTGATGTTATGTGCTAAATGAGCTTCATTGATGATCTTATATATTGTTGGGCTTGGGCCTAACTTGGTCCCGGTCCAACCCGTTAGTATTTTTGGCCCGTTTGACCCAACTTGGGCCAAACCTTTAAAATTCATGCCTAGTTTTCAATTCAAAATATTTTCCTAAGGTTTTCTACTGTTTTTATTATTCTCACACAATACCGGACTTAGTTAAGCCGGTACTGCCGTTTAATTTACCGGTACGTGTTTTTACGCAATTTTCCTAAGAAAATTACATTTTCCAACTCAGAAAAATTTACTGGATCCAAAAATCATATTTATATTTTCTAATTAATATTCTAAAATTTTGAACCTATTCCGAGCAATTAAATTATTATTATTATTTTATGTTAATTAATCGGTTAATTAATTCGCGATTCTTACACTCTCCCAACCAAATAAGAAGTTTTGTCCTCAAAATTTGGTTTACCCATCTCCATCATTAAATGTTCCCTCAACTCAAAATTACCTCCTACTATGCTTTTTTTCATCCCTCCATAGTAACTCAGATTCCTACTTACATCCTTTATTTCTATTTATAATGCCATATCTTAACCGAATTCAAACATATGTTGTACTCATGCTTTTTACTCTTAGATTCCCTCAACTCAACTTCTATACTACATCGGCATTTCAACTCAATATGTTCCAAGTGCATTTCTCAAATAAATCATTTCCCATCTCAATCCTAAACCCAAAGTCACCACACTCAATTATCGCAATGCTTACCTTCCAAACTCGACAATTGTACTCACCTGCCATCCAAATCCAAATTAGTCACCTACCCTCATGTTCACAACCTATCCTAAACCATTCTATTCTTGCAATCACAATTAAACTTAGTTCTTAGAAACCTTTACTTACATTAATCCACTAAACTCTTCAAGTATTCAAGCTTAAGATATGTCTAGTTACCATCCCACTACTTGTATTCACAACTATCATGTGCCATTTCTTTCCGCAAGCTCCTGTTGCGCAACTCTGATTTTCAACCACTAATTAACTAACTAATCCAAATGTTCACTCAAGTCATACATCATTATCAGATTACAAAACCTAGGCTCAATTCTGAACTCTCTCAACTTAACCCAAATAGTGTTTATGCTCATCCTAAGACTAAGTCATAATTTAGTGCCTTATAGCATCTCTATGCCCGATTTAAGGTCTCATTAAATCTTCAATCTTTAAAATTTTATTACTTATTACCTAGAATCTCAACAACAACTAGGGTATCTATTTCGGTTGTTCATCTTTGCTTTAAGTGAAACACTATAACTCGACATACTAAACAACCTACGAGTTTTCCCTTATTATAACTAAAATCAAATTTTAAACTAGCAAAAAATTCAAGTCTAAATTTATTCTCACTTATTTTTCTCCTCCTCTACTTATGTCTACGTTCAATAATTCACCATGTACCAGTATTATATTAACCACCCGATAATCTACGCGTAGAAACCAAGTCAAGTGCGGAAATTTGTGAGTGATAGCTTGTCTCAAGATCGTAATCCTGTATTAGTTACATCCATCTCAATGAAGGTAGTTCCTCTTTACTCCACATCTTCAGCATAAGCACAAATGCAGTAGGCTTCAGATCGCAATTCAAAGATTTCACTTCATGCGGCCTTTACTATCGCGATGCGTCAACCATTACATCCTGATGTTACATCAGAACGCACTCCCAAATTTTCCTATGAAATGCACCAGTAGATCCTTAATGGTCCATGGGTTTTAAGCAGTGCAAACACTAAAAGAAAATTAGAGTGCACCTCAAGAAAAAAATTTCTAATGAATAACTCTTGGTAGAAACAATAAGATAAATTGAATTAAAATGGTCTTTACTGATTGTTTATCTCAATAGAAATCTTCCTCACACTTGATTAGGTCGAACCAGATTTAGGCTCAGGTCAAGGAGTACGAGTTTCGTGAAAGGAAACAAGCAAGCAAGGTTTGATTTTGGAAACATTCAATTTGATTATCAAGAAAGGTCAGGGAATAAAGTTCTTCAACACGGATTACAAAAGAAAGATAGATCGAGTTACAAGCATTTGTTGGTAATCTCTCTCGTATTAGGTCTCCCATTACTATCCTCGGCACGGATACTTGTTCTTCACAGTCACTTTGTTTAACCGTCGGTAATCCACGCAGAGTCACATTCACCACCAAGCGTATATAACCCTTAGCTACAACTGTCCCTCTTTCCATAAAGTGTTCTGCTACATAACATCGCCAAATGATGAATCCATATATAACGATATATTTTCGTTTGATTTGAGTGGATTTCATCATATAAACCCACATTTATTTATCTAAATAGCATGCTTTTGAGATTTCTTCCTAAAATGTGCTTAAAAGTGAAAACATGCTCTTTTGTGCGTAATTTAGTCAATTTTTATTCACTTTAATCCCATTTGGTGCTTTGATGTATTTGTTAAGTGATTTCAGGATTCCAAGGCAAGTATGGGTTGAAGAAGTGAGAAAAAGAGCATGCAAAAAGGAAGAAACCATGAAGAAATAGAGTTTGGACATTCCAGCATCCGTGCGGGGGCACAGGCGACACGTGCGCACTCACAAGCGCGAGCACAGCGACGCATACGCGTGGAGGAATTTCATCCGGTGACGCGTACGTGTGACCCGTATCACGTGAGTGATAAACCCCATTTGTAGGGTTTATCTTGTATTGATTTTTGGGGATTTTATCACCTTTTACTCACATTTATTCAATGAAGTAGCATGGTTTTATAACTTCTCCCTTAATTGTGCTTAAGAGTGAAAACATGCTTTTTAGGACTCAAAATTGCTAAATTTAATTCACCTTGATTCTAGTAGATGCCTTGATATGTTTGTTAAGTGATTTCAGATTTAGAAGGCAAAGATTGGATCAAGGGAATTGATGAGCGGATAATTTATACGCTTTTTGGCATTGTTTTTAGTATGTTTTAGTTAGTTTTTATTATATTTTTATTAGTTTTTAGTCAAAAATCACTTTTCTGGACTTTACTATGAGTTTGTGTGTTTTTCTGTGATTTTAGGTATTTTCTGGCTGAAATTGAGGGACCTGAGCAAAAATCTAATTTAGAGGCTGAAAAGGACTGCAGATGCTGTTGGATTCTGACCTCCCTGCACTCGAAGAGGATTTTCTGGAGCTACAGAAGCCATATTGGCGCGCTCTCAATTGCGTTGAAAAGTAGACATCCTGGGCTTTCCAGCACTGGTTACTAGTTCATACTTTGCCAGAGATTTGATGGCCCAAACTGGCGTTCTAAATCAGCACATAACTGCCCGGCGTTAAACGCCGGAACTGGCACAAGAATGGGAGTTAAACGCCCAAACTGGCACAAAAGTTGGCGTTTAACTCCAAGAAAAGTCTCTACACATGAAAGCTTCAATGTTCGGCCCAAGCACACACCAAGTGGGCCCGGAAATGGATTTTTTTGTCATTTACTCATTTCTGTAAACCCTAGGCTACTAGTTCTCTACAAATAGGACCTTTTGCTATTGTATTTTCATCTTTGGACGTCTAGTTCTTAGATCATGGGGGCTGGCCATTTGGCCATGCCTAGACCTTCTTCTGTATGTATTTTCAACGGTGGAGTTTCTACACACCATAGATTAAGGTGTGGAGCTCTACTGTACCTCGAGTATTAATGCAATTACTATTGTTCTTCTATTCAATTCAGCTTATTCTTATTACAAGATATTCATTCGCACTCAAGAACTTGATGAATCTGATGATTATGTGACGCTCATCATTATTCTCACTTATGAACGCGTGCCTGACAACCACTTCCGTTCTACAAGCAAACAAGGCTTGAATGTTTATCTCTTGGATCCCTTAATCGGAATCTTCGTGGTATAAGCTAGAATTGATGGCGGCATTCAAGAGAATCCGGAAGGTCTAAACCTTGTCTGTGGTCTAAACCTCAATCATTGAATCCTACTCAGAATACCACAGACAAGGTTTAGACCTTCCGGATTCTCTTGAATGCCGCCATCAGTTCTAGCTTATACCATGAAGATTCCGATTAAAGAATCCAAGAGATATCCACCCAATCTAAGGTAGAACGGAGGTGGTTGTCAGGCACGTGTTCATAGGTGAGAATGATGATGAGTGTCACAGATCATCACATTCATCAAGTTGAAGAACAAGTGATATCTTAGAACAAGAACAAGCGGAATTGAATAGAAGAACAATAGTAATTGCATTAATACTCGAGGTACAGCAGAGCTCCACACCTTAATCTATGGTGTGTAGAAACTCCACCGTTGAAAATACATAAGAACAAAAGTGATCATTGGCCTCGGCCCCAGAGAGGGAACCAGAAGAGCCAAGATGAGAATACAAGAGTGAAAGGTCCTATATATAGAGAACTAGTAGCCTAGGGTTTACAAATGATGAGTAAATGACATAAAAATCAACTTCCGGGCCCACTTGGTGTGTGCTTGGGCTGAGCATTGAAGCATTTTCGTGTAGAGACTCTTCTTGGAGTTAAACGCCAGCTTTGGTGCCAGTTTGGGCGTTTAACTCCCATCCTTGTGCCAGTTCCGGCGTTTAACACTGAGAATTCTGATGGTGACTTTGAACGCCGGTTTGGGCCATCAAATCTTGGGCAAAGTATAGACTATCATATATTTCTGGAAAGCCCAGGATGTCTACTTTCCAACGCCGTTAAGAGCGCGCCAATTTGGCTTCTGTAGCTCCAGAAAATCCACTTTGAGTGCAGGGAGGTCAGAATCCAACAACATCTGCAGTCCTTTTTAGTCTCTGAATCAGATTTTTGCTTAGGTCCCTCAATTTCAGCCAGAAAATACCTGAAATCACAGAAAACACACAAACTCATAGTAAAGTCTAGAAAAGTGAATTTTAACTAAAAACTAATAAAAATATACTAAAAACCAACTAGAACATACTAAAAATAATGCCAAAAAGCGTACAAATTATCCGCTCATCACAACACCAAACTTAAATTGTTGCTTGTCCCCAAGCAACTGAAAATCAAATAAGATAAAAAGAAGAGAATATACAATGAATTCCAAAAACATCTATGAAGATCAGTATTAATTAGATGAGCGGGGCTTTTAGCTTTTTGCCTCTGAACAGTTTTTGGCATCTCACTCTATCCTTTGAAATTCAGAATGATTGGCTTCTTTAGGAACTCAGAATCCAGATAGTGTCATTGATTCTCCTCGTTAAGTATGATGATTCTTGAACACAGCTACTTATTGAGTCTTGGCCGTGGCCCAAAGCACTTTGTCTTCCAGTATTACCACCGGATACATACATGCCACAGACACATAATTGGGTGAACCTTTTCAGATTGTGACTTAGCTTTGCTAGAGTCCCCAATTAGAGGTGTCCAGGGTTCTTAAGCACACTCTTTTTGCCTTGGATCACACTTTTATTTCTTTCTTTCTTTTTCTCTTTCTCTTTTTTTTTCGTTTCTTTTTTTTATATTCACTGCTTTTTCTTGCTTCAAGAATCATTTTTATGATTTTCCAGATCCTCAGTAACATGTCTCCTTTTTCATCATTCTTTCAAGAGCCAACATTCATGAACCACAAATTCAAAAGACATATGCACTGTTTAAGCATACATTCAGAAAACAAAAAAATTATTGCCACCACATCAAAATAATTAAACTGTTATAAAATTCAAAATTCATGCAATTCTTTTCTTTTTCAATTAAGAACATTTTTTTTTTTTAAGAGAGGTGATGCTTAATTCTCCTAGGGAGGTGTTTAGTTGCTCCCAATAGTTTTGTGGAGGAAAGTGCATCCCTTGAGGCATCTCAGGGATTTGATGATGAGAGGGGTCTCTTGTTTGCTCCATCCTCTTCTTAGTAATGGGCTTGTCCTCATCAATGGGGATGTCTTCCTCTATGTCAACTCCAACTGAATAACAGAGGTGACAAATGAGATGAGGAAAGGCTAACCTTGCCAAGGTAGAGGACTTGTCCGCAACCTTATAAAGTTCTTGGGACATAACCTCATGAACTTCTATTTCTTCTCCAATCATGATGCTATGAATCATGATAGCCCGGTCTATAGTAACTTCGGGCCGGTTGCTAGTGGGAATGATTGAGCGTTGGATAAACTCCAACCATCCCCTAGCCACAGGCTTGAGGTCATGCCTTCTCAGTTGAACCGGCTTCCCTCTTGAATCTCTCTTCTATTGGGCGCCCTCTTCACAAATGACTGTGAGGACTTGGTCCAACCTTTGATCAAAGTTCACCCTTCTAGTGTAAGGATGTTCGTCTCCTTGCATCATGGGCAAGTTGAATGCCAACCTTACATTTTCTGGACTAAAATCCAAGTATTTCCCCCGAACCATAGTAAGCCAATTCTTTGGGTCCGCGTTCACACTTTGATCATGGTTCTTGGTGATCCATGCATTGGCATAGAATTCTTGAACCATTAAGATTCCGACTTGTTGAATGGGGTTGGTAAGAACTTCCCAACCTCTTTTTCGGATCTCATGTCGGATCTCCGGATATTCACTCTTTTTGAGTTTGAAAGGGACCTCGGGGATCACCTTCTTTAAGGCCACAACTTCATAGAAGTGGTCTTGATGCACCCTTAAGATGAATCTCTCCATCTCCCATGACTCGGAGGTGGAAGCTTTTGCCTTCCCTTTCCTCTTTCTAGAGGTTTCTCCGGCCTTGGATGCCATAAATGGTTATGGAAAAACAAAAAGCAATGCTTTTACCACACCAAACTTAAAAGGTTTGCTCGCCCTCGAGCAAAAGGAGAAAGAAGAGAATAGAAGAAGAAGAAATGAAGGGGAAGGGAATGGCTTTGTGGTTCGGCCAAAGGGGGAGAAGTAGTGGTTAGGTTGTGTGAAAATGAAGGAGTGAAGATGGGTTTATATAGGAGTGGATAGAGGGGTAGGGTTCGGTTATGGGAGGGTGGATTTGGGAGGGAAAGTGTTTTGAATTTGAATGGTGAGGTAGGTGGGGTTTTATGAAGGATGGATGTGAGTGGTGAAGAGAAAGATGGGATTTGATAGGTGAAGGGTTTTTGGGGAAGAGGTGTTGAGGTGATTGGTGAATGGGTGAAGAAGTGAGAGAGTGGTGGGGTAGGTGGGGATCCTGTGGGGTCCACAGATCCTGAGGTGTCAAGGAAAAGTCATCCCTGCACCAAGTGGCGAGCAAATTTGCTCTTCATGCCAATTCTGGTGTTAAACGCCGGGCTGGTGCCCATTTCTGGCGTTTAACGCCAAGTTCTTACCCTTCTCTGGCGTTTAACGCCAGTCTGGTGCCCCTTTCTGGCGTTAAACGCCCAGAATGGTGCCAGACTGGGCGTTAAACGCCCATCTGCTAGCCTTACTGGCGTTTAAACGCCAGCAGGTTCTTCCTCCAGGGTGTGCTATTTTTCTTTCTGTTTTTCTGTTTTTGCTTTTTCAATTGATTTTGTGACTTCTCATGATCATCAACCTACAGAAAACATAAAATAACAAAGGAAAATAGATAAAATATAACATTGGGTTGCCTCCCAACAAGCGCTTCTTTAATGTCAGTAGCTTGACAGAGGGCTCTCATGGAGCCTCACAGATGCTCAGAGCAATGTTGGAACCTCCCAACACCAAACTTAGAGATTGAATGTAGGGGTTCAACACCAAACCTAGAAGTTGGTTGAGGCCTCCCAACACCAAACTTAGAGTTTGAATGTGGGGGTTCAACACCAAACTTAGAATTTGGTTGTGGCTTCCCAACACCAAACTTAGTGTTTGACTGTGGGGGCTCTGTTTGGCTCTGTTTTGAGAGAAGCTCTTCATGCTTCCTCTCCATGGTGACAGAGGGATATCCTTGAGCCTTAAACACAAAGGATTCTTCATTCACTTGAATGATCAATTCTCCTCTATCAACATCAATCACATCCTTTGCTGTGGCTAGGAAGGGTCTGCCAAGAATGATGGATTCATCCATGCACTTCCCAGTCTCTAGGACTATGAAATCAGCAGGGATGTAATGGTCTTCAACTTTTACCA
>NC_029781.3:61613387-61614149 GCF_000817695.3 Arachis duranensis
ATTGTTGAAACCTTGTTGAGGTCTCTGTTGATCCTTCCATGAGAGATTTGGATGATTTCTCCATGAAGGATTATAGGTGTTTCCATAGCGTTCTCCCATGTAATTCACCTCTTCCATTGAAGGGTTCTCAGGATCATAAGCTTCTTCTTCAGATGAAGCTTCCTTAGTACTACCTGGTGCAGTTTGCATTCCAGATAGACTTTGAGAAATCATATTGACTTGCTGAGTCAATATTTTGTTCTGAGCCAATATGGCATTCAGAGTGTCAACCTCAAGAACTCCTTTCTTCTGATTAGTCCCATTGTTCACAGGATTCCTTTCAGAAGTGTACATGAATTGGTTATTTGCAACCATTTCAATTAGTTCTTGAGATTCTGTAGGCGTCTTCTTCAAATGAAGAGATCCTCCAGCAGAGCTATCCAAAGACATCTTGGACAGTTCAGACAGACCATCATTGAAAATACCTATGATGCTCCATTTAGAAAGCATATCAGAGGGACACTTTCTGATTAATTGTTTGTATCTTTCCCAAGCTTCGTAGAGGGATTCTCCTTCCTTTTGTCTGAAGGTTTGGACTTCCACTCTAAGCTTACTAATTTTTGAGGTGGAAAGAACTTTGCCAAGAAGGCATTGACTAGCTTTTCCCAAGAGTTCAGGCTTTCTTTAGGTTGTGAGTCCAACCATGTTCTAGCTCTGTCTCTTACAGCAAAAGGGAATAGCATAAGTCTGTAGACCTCAGGGTCAACCCCATTAGTCTTGACA
>NC_029781.3:61614154-61615297 GCF_000817695.3 Arachis duranensis
TCTTCCAATGGAAGTCCATGGAACTTTCAATTCTGTTGCATTAGAGAAACTAATTGAGGCATAAGCTCAAAGTTGTTTGCTCCAATGGCAGGGATAGAGATGCTTCTCCCATAGAAGTCGGGAGTAGGTGCAGTAAAGTCACCCGGCACCTTCCTTGCATTGTTGGCATTGTTGTTGTTTTCGGCTGCCATGAGTTCTTCTTCTTTGAAGATTTCTATTAGGTCCTCTACAGAGAATTGTGCCTTAGCTTCCCTTAGCTTTCACTTCAAGGTCCTTTCAGGTTCAGGATCAGCCTCAACAAGAATGCTTTTGTCTTTGCTCCTGCTCATATGAAAGAGAAGAGAACAAGAAAATATGGAATCCTCTACATCACAGTATAGAGATTCCTTGAGGTGTCAGAGGAAAAGAAAAATAGAAGGCAGAAGTTAGAAAATTCGAACTTATCAAGAAAGATGGAGTTCGAATTGTGCATTAAGGAATAATGTTAGTCCATAAATAGAAGGATGTGAGAAGAGGGGAAGAAATTTTCGAAAATAATTAAAAAAATTTTAAAAACATTTTGAAAAACTTTAATTGATTTTCGAAAACCAAGTAAAAAATGATTTTTTTTAAAAAAATTAGAAATTAGAAATTAAAAAGATATGGTTGAAAACTATTTTGAAAAAGATGTGATCAAGAAGATACGATTGAAAAGTTATGGTTTTAAAATGATGTGATTGAGAAGATATGATTTGAAAAACAAATTAAAAATATTTGATTTTAAAAATTAATGACTTGGCTAACCAGAAAAGATATGATTCAAACATTAAACCTTTCTCAACAGAAAAGGAAACATACTTGAAATGTTGAATCAAATCATTAATTGATAGCAAGTATTTTTGAAAAAAGAAAGAAATTGATTTTGAAAAAGGGTTGATTGAAAAGATTTGATTTGAAAAAGATTTGATTTTGAAAAGCTTTGAAAACTTGAAAAAAAATTGCATTAAAAACAAAATCTTCCCTCTTGTGCCATCCTGGCGTTAAACGCCCAGAATGGTGCACATTCTGGCATTTAACGCCCAAACTACTACCCTTTTGGGCGTTAAACGCCCAGCCAGGCACCCTGGCTGGCGTTTAAACGCCAGTTTGCCTTCCTTACTGGGC
>NC_029781.3:61616262-61617453 GCF_000817695.3 Arachis duranensis
TAATTTTTAATTTGAATTTTGGCCCAAAAAGTCGCTCCCAGGAGGCTGCCCTGCCCTTGTGGAGGGCAGGGCAGAAAATTGATGCATGGTGCACAAGCTTGGTGCGGCCTTGGTGCAAGTTGGTGCTGCGTGGTGCGCGTCTGGTGCGGCGTGGTGCGCCAGAGGCTGCCCTGCCCGCGCCAAGGGCAGGGCAGGAAAGGTTGATGCGCCAGATTGAGGAGTGCGTGCGGATGGTGCTGCCAGAGGAGGAAATTGGTGCGCCAGGAGGAAAATTGGTGCGCCAGGGAAGGAAAACTTTGCCCTGCCCGCGCCAAGGGCAGGGCAGGAACGGTTTGGTGCGCCAGGGAATGTTGGTGCGCACGATTGGTGCTGCCAGGGGACGTTGGTGCGCACGGTTGGTGCGCCAGAATTTTGTGTGTGGTGCGCCAGTCCAATTGCTGCCCTGCCCGCGCCAGGGGCAGGGCAGGGTCCTTTCCTTCATGGCCCGTGTTCGAAACTGGGAAGAGGCAAACACGCTACATTTTTCTTGGCTTCTTGGCATGGTAGTTGGTCTTAGAGCTTGGCTTCCTCATGGTTCTTTGTTCGAACCTTGTGGCATGCATGGGTGACCTTTTTTTCTTGATTTCTTTCCTTGAAGTGCCCGATTCTGCCCTCCACAAGGGCAGGGCAGAGTTTGCTTTCTCTTGGTCCCAAGGCACCATTTTGTGCACTGCCCTTGTAGTGGGCAGGGCAGAGTTGCCTATTCTTGCTTGGTCACCTATGTTGCTCTCCTAGAGGGCATTCTGCCCTTGTGGAGGGCAATGTTGCTTCCCCCATTAGTTGCGGCACGCTTCTCTCCTCTTTGGCCACGCTTTCCTTTTCTTGTGTTACGCTTCTAGGCCACGCTTTTCATTTTCTTTTCTTTTCTTCACCTACAATAAACCAAACAACCACTCAAAGTATCACTAAATTCAAGAGGCTTATAAATCAATTAAAATTCAATTAAAATGAGCTCAAACCTCATGGATTAACATTAATTTCATGGTGGTTGCTTGATTTAGAGAAGTTATGCATTTTCACTCCAAATCACTTACTTAGGATGCAAGAAAGTGCATAAATGCTAACAAAACAAGTGAAATTAGCTTGAAAAATGGGTATATGATGACTTGTCATCACAACACCAAACTTAAACCTTGCTTGTCCCCAAGCAAG
>NC_029781.3:61617458-61620660 GCF_000817695.3 Arachis duranensis
CAGCATAGCCTTTGGCTTTATTTTCTTTTCTTTTGCTCAACATCTTTCCACCACAGACACATGGCTCATTAATTCTTCCTAGGATCATTGATGCCCAGCATCTCTTTGGATAACTAAATGTTCTGTATCTAAGTTGCTCTTTATTGTGGATTTTCAATTGGCCATCCCAAATCAGTTGATCTAAGTGACCGGGTTTTGAAATACCCCTTAGAATTTACTCATCCAAGCAGATCTTAGTACAAGAACACCACAGGCATATGTCCTAAGGTTCAAGCTATTGGTGTCCAACCTTTATTCTTTGTTTTTCTTGCCATTTTGGCTTTTTCTTTCTTCCTTTTCTTTCTGTTTTTGTTACCAAGGGTGTTTCATTATTGATAGGAGTTTTTATAACAGCAAGCTAACTCACAATTGAATGAGAATGATATTATGCAACACTTATTTCATGAGTCATGCATTTAATCAAACACATATGCCACCACCAACTTCCATTCATACTTGTGCAACATTGGATATTTTACTTTTCAATTCAAACCAAACTCTTTTATTTAAGCATATGGGAAACAAAGCAATTTTCAAGCTAAGTGATGGATACAAGCATTATGCAGACTTATCATTTTTAACAAACAATTTCACTTGCAGCTAGATAAACACTTTAGCAAGACATACAAAGCTTCCCAAATTCACAACATCACACAGCAGCAAGTATTAAGTTCAGATACAACCTTTGAAGTTGCAGCTCTTTGATTTTTCCTCCTGTTGTGTCCTCTTTGAGTTAAGATGCATAATGTCTTCAATTATTGACTCTTGTCCTGCATAATCCTCAAAGTTGCTTGCTTCTCAAGCCCTTAATTATATGGTTAGTGTGCATAATGCTGAGTGTGGTTTCAGGATTTGTTTTGGTGTGTGAACACCAAACTTAATTGTTTTGCCACTGTCTCAGATGTACCAAGTTAACCATATTTGAAACCATGTATCCTTGCTAAAGGTTAATGGAATTAAAGCTAGAAAACAATTTAACAGTTGAATAATGTGTTTGATTGCTTGGAGCTAGAGTCATGCAAGAGGTGAGAATGTGTTTTCAAATGATATTTTTGGTGGAACACCAAACTTAGAAGTTTTCATTCTCCCTCAAATTGTTTTGGTGTGCAACACCAAACTTAGCTCCTTGCAATCTACGCCAATTACCCAACATTTTTATTGAAAAGGCTATGAAAAGAAACTACCTCAGGTTGGGTTGCCTCCCAACAAGCGCTCTTTTATTGTCATTAGCTTGACATCTTTCATTTTTGCTTATCATGGGGGTCGGAAATCACAGTGCCTTAGCCTGTCTGTCTTCACTATGAATTTCCTTCCTGTTTCCTTGTTGATGACTTCTATGCACTCTTGTGGAAGTATCTTAGTCACAGTGTAGTGATAAGATAACTGTGGGGATACCTTCAAGGGTTGAATATTGATCATCACTCGATCCCCTAGTGAAAACTTTCCAGTGAGGATTTTTTTCTTTTCTTTAGTTCTATCCTCTGCTTCTTCTTGAAAAAATTCCTTGTTGTGTTTTTCTTGGCTGGTGCTTCCTTTGTCCAGTATTTTCTTGTTGTCCTCTATGATCCCTTTCCATCCTTCCTTCTTTGTAGCATCTTTGTTGTTGGTTGTTTTATCTTCAATGGTTTTGAAGGAAGTATTTGGTTTCTTCTCACCCATTTCTGCAAGGTACTTTGCCAATTGAGCTATCTGCTCCTCAATTCCTCTCATTAACATTTCTTGATTCCTTGTTGTTTCCTCTTGATGTTTCATCATTCTCTCCATTAGGATCTCCAAGTTTGTGATTCTCTGAGAGTCTTGTGAGGTTGGTTGGTTATGACCTGTTGAAGGTAGGAAGGGTGGGTGTGGTGGAGGCATGTAGTGGTTGTTATTGCTGTAATGGTGTTTTTGATTATTTATGAAGTTCGGGTTGTTATAATGGAATTCCCTTGGTCTGTGATTTTGGTACTCATTCCTTCTCCAGTTGAGATGGATTTGGGAGTGTCTGTGTTGTGGGTATTGGCTTTGGGTGGTATTAGTGGGTGGGGGGTGTTGATTGGTTGTGGTTATGGAATTGTCCTGGTGGAAACTTCCTTGTTCTTGATGTTGAGGCTCCCTCATTCTCAGATAAGAATGAGGTCTCCATGGTGGAAATTTGGCATTCACTGCAGCAGACAACTCTATGTTTTGCTGTGGTTGATGGTGCATTTGTTTGTTTTGGTCCTTGAACTCATTCACCCCTTCAATATTTGCTACTTCTTCTTTTGAGATTGCGTTATGTGGTTTCTCAGATGGATGTTGGTTGTTGACTCCTTTGTCATTGAAGTCTGTAATTCCTTGAGCATTTGTTGTTGCTTTAAGTAGGCCATCTGAGAAATAGTCCACTGCTTTTCTTGTTTCTGGGGTCAATCCTTCATAGAAAGCTCGGAAGCCCACTTTGTCAGTTGCTTTCTTGTATCTTTCCCAAGCCTTGAAGAGTGGTTCTTCGTCCCCTTGTGTGAATAGATGTTCCTCCTTTTTCAGCTGGATGATCTGTCTAGATGAGGTGAATTTGGCCAGAAATTTGGTAACCAAATCATCCCAACTAGTGATACTTCCTTGGGGAAAAGTTTCAAACCATTGTGCAGCTTCACCCTTTAAGGAGAAAGGGAATAACAGGATCTTGTAGGTGTCCTGATCTGGACCATCAGTTTTGACCGCATTGCAAGTTCTCAGGAAAGTAGATATATGCTGTTGAGGATCCTCTGATGGATTTCCATCATAAGAACAATTGTTCTTGATGAGTGCAATGATTGGTGGCTTCATGTCATGATACCCTTTGTCTGTAGAAACTTGATTTCTTGTGATATGCAAACAATCAGGATGACCAAACAACAACATGCTTGAGAATTAAGTGCAGTTATTTGAGATAAATTGTTAGTGAGTTAGTAGAGGCAATTTCTCAAACAGTTAGTGTGTTAGTGAGAGTTAGAACAACAGAAAAGAAAAATGCTTAATCTAGACCTCCACTTCACTTAATCATTGTCAATCTATTTCAATCCCCGGCAACGGCACCAAAAACTTGATGTGTGGAAAACGATCCAACACAAAACTCACCGGCAAGTGTACCGGGTCGCATCAAGTAATAATAACTCACATGAGTGAGGTCGATCCCACAGGGATTGAAGGATTGAGCAATTTTAGT
>NC_029781.3:61622238-61623028 GCF_000817695.3 Arachis duranensis
AATCTTCCCTCTTGTGCCATCCTGGCGTTAAACGCCCAGAATGGTGCACATTCTGGCGTTTAACGCCCAAAGCACTACCCTTTTGGGCATTAAACGCCCAGCCAGGCACCCTGGCTGGCGTTTAAACGCCAGTTTTCCTTCTTCACTAGGCGTTTTGAATGCCCAGCCTTTTTCTGTGTAATTCCTCTACTGTATGTTCTGAATCTTCAATTTTCTGTATTATTGACTTGAAAAGACACAAATTAAAAATATTTTTGGATTTTTAATAATGAGGAATAATCAAATAACAATGTATGCAAGACACCAAACTTAGCAGTTTGTATACTACTGACACTAACAAAATGAGAATGCATATGAGACACACTAAACACTCAAGTCAAGAGAATTCAAAGATCAGAGTAAGAAATCATCAAGAACAACTTGAAGATTAATGAAGACACATGCATGAACGCAAGAAGAACAAAGACATGCAATTGACACCAAACTTAAAATGAAACACTAAACTCAAACAAGAAATTTTTTTGGGTTTTTCGAAAATTAAGTGGAAAAGAAAATAAAGATATCAGAATTCTTAATGAGAATTCCAGGAATCATGCAATGCTAGTCTAAGACTCCGGTCCAGGAATTAGACATGGCTTCATAGCTAGCCAAGCTTTTTCAAAGAAAGCTTCGGTCCAAAACACTAGACATGGCCTATGGCCAGCCAAGCCTTAGCAGATCATTGCTCCAACAGCAAGATTGATAGAAATCAACAAGCTCTTGTGATGATAAGTTGAAACCTCGGTCCAAT
>NC_029781.3:61623093-61624144 GCF_000817695.3 Arachis duranensis
ATGATAAGAACATCACCTTGAAACACTAGAATTCATTCTTAAGAACTCTGAAGAAAAATACCTAATCTAAGCAACAAGATGAACCGTCAGTTGTCCAAACTCAACAATCCCCGGCAACGGCGCTAAAAACTTGGTGGACAAAATTGTGATCAATACTTTTCACAACTCAAATAATCCCCGGTGATGAACCCAAAAACTTGGTGTTCAATACCATGGCATAAACACAACTTCGCACAACTAACCAGCAAGTGAACTGGGTCGTCCAAGTAATAAACCTTACGCGAGTAAGGGTCGATCCCACAGAGATTGTTGGTATGAAGCAAGCTATGGTCACCTTGTAAATCTTAGTCAGGCAAACTCAAATGGTTATGAATGATGAATAAAAACTCAAATGGTTATGGATGATGTATGAATAAAACATAAAGATAAAGATAGAGATACTTATGCAATTCATTGGTGGGAATTTCAGATAAGCGTATGGAGATGCTGTGTTCCTTCCGTCTCTCTGCTTTCCTACTATCTTCATCCAATCCTTCTTACTCCTTTCCATGACAAGTTGTATGCAAGGGTTTCACCATTGTCAGTGGCTACCTCCCATCCTCTCAGTGAAAATGTTCAACGCACCCTGTCACGGCACGACTATTCATCTGTCGGTTCTCAATCAGGTCGGAATAGAATCCAGTGATTCTTTTGCATCTGTCACTAACGCCCAGCCTTCAGGAGTTTGAAGCTCGTCACAGTCATTCAATCATTGAATCCTACTCAGAATACCATAGACAAGGTTTAGACCTTCCAGATTCTCTTGAATGCCGCCATCAGTTCTAGCTTATACCACGAAGATTCCGATTAAAAAATCCAAGAGATATCCACCCAATCTAAGGTAGAACGGAGGTGGTTGTCAGGCACGCGTTCATAGGTGAGAATGATGATGAGTGTCACGGATCATCACATTCATCAAGTTGAAGAACAAGTGATATCTTAGAACAAGAACAAGCGGAATTGAATAGAAGAACAATAGTAATTGCATTAATACTCGAGGTACAGCAGAGCT
>NC_029781.3:61624223-61636939 GCF_000817695.3 Arachis duranensis
TTGTGCCAGTTCCGGCGTTTAACGCTGGGAATTCTGATGGTGACTTTGAACGCCGGTTTGGGCCATCAAATCTTGGGCAAAGTATAGACTATCATATATTGCTGGAAAGCCCAGGATGTTTACTTTCCAACTCCGTTGAGAGCGCGCCAATTGGGCCTCTGTAGCTCCAGAAAATCCACTTCGAGTGCAGGGTGGTCAGAATCCAACAGCATCTGCAGTCCTTTTTAGTCTCTGAATCAGATTTTTGCTCAGGTCCCTCAATTTCAGCCAGAAAATACCTGAAATCACAGAAAAACACACAAACTCATAGTAAAGTCCAGAAAAGTGAATTTTAACTAAAAACTAATAAAAATATACTAAAAACTAACTAGAACATACTAAAAACATACTAAAAACAATGCCAAAAAGCGTACAAATTATCCGCTCATCAGTTATACCTGGGTGCTCCAGCGTATTTATAATGGTGAGATGTGGCCTCCTGTGGATAAGATAAGTTAGTTGATCTTATCTTATCTTTTATCTTATTCTTAAGTGAGGTCATCTTTTAAGGGAACCGCCTTTATCTCTATGGGCTTGGGTTGTCCTTGGATTTGGGACCTGTTCCTCTACTTGGCCAAGCTCTTTGAGAAGAGGTCGGGTTTGTCCTGACCTGAAGAGGTCTGTCGCTTTGTCCGTAGAACATCCCGGGTCGGACAGCTCGACCCAGGGTATGAACAGTGCCCCTGCTTGAGCTCGGTCTTCTTTTTTGAGGATGAGTCCTTTACTTTGGTCCTTCTTTGGTGAAGCCGAACTCAAGCATTTTGTCGATTCCTTTGTATTAACTTTGAATGCAGAACGTTTCCTCTAAAAGACGTGCGCTTTTATACCGACGCTTTTTTGGGAACGTGCGAGGGTTTAATGCTTTTAATTTTGAGCATTAATTGCCCCATTTCCCTTAGGCTCTTTTACTTTGGATTTTGAAAACCTGAAAACGGTTTCTCTTCTTTTGCTCTTTCGTAACTTCTTTTCTTAGTTCTCTCCACTCTCTGTTTTTTTGTTTGCATTTCTGTTTTCCTTGTGTTGCGGCGTCATTTGGTGTTGGAGCTTGGGGTCTTTGTATTTCTTCCGGCGACATTGCTCTTGTTCGCATTCCCAGATTTCATCTTCCTCCTATGGTTTTTGTTGAAGCTCGCTGTTCTTTCCAGGTTGGTAGTAGCTTTTCTCGTTTTCTTCGTGGCTTCATCTTTAATTTTGGTGAAGTTCTGGTTTTGCATGTTTGAAAGTTTGGATCTTTTTGTGATCTTATATTTACCTGTTGCCGTGATATGCTTTTCCTTTGGAGATTCTTGGAATTTTGAGGCTTTCTGAGTTTTTACTGTTACTTCTGGTTGTTTTTTGGTACTAGTACGAAATCTGTATCTGTTTCTCACCTTTGGAGATTGCTTCCTATCTGATCTTTGAAAAAAGGTTGCTCTTTTAATGGTCTTGTGCTCGATGCTTGGGAGTGGTTTTTGCTTGGTAGGCTTGTAATGTTTTGCTGTGTTTTCTTTTGATGAAAGCGCTTGTTGTTTTGAATTCTTTTTTGAGAAATGCTGGGATGTGATCTGTAGAGTATTTCTGGAGACCTTGCTTTGTTGTTGCCTCCAAAGGATGCCCCAGGACTTTGGTTTGAGTCTTGGGGTTTTCCTTTTCTTGCTTTTCATTGCCTCAGAAGTATTGACCGAGTTGTTTTCCCGCGAGGAGGATTACGAGCTTGTTGCTCCTGATTCTGATGAGAGGGTTTGCTTTCCGACTTCCATTGAGAGGGAGCGTCCCTTCTTCTATGCCTATGAATACTTTTTTAGCCAGTTGAATGTTACTTTTCCTTTTACTGCTTTTGAAACCGACCTGTTGTGGTCGTGTAATATTGCTCCATCCCAGCTTCACCCCAATTCCTGGGGTTTTATTAAATTTTTTCAACTTCTCTGTCGTGAACTAGATGTAACACCTTCCCAGACTCTGTTTCTTTACTTGTTTATTTCTGCCAAGCCTGGCGGTTCTTCAAAAAAGAAAGCTTCTTGGGTTTCTTTCCGGTCCGCCCAGGGCCATAAAGTGTTTGCGATGTATGATGAGTCCTTTAAGGACTTCAAGAACTACTTCTTTAGAGTTTGAGCTGTTGAGGGGGCCCGCCCCTTTTTTCTTGATGAGAATGACGAGCCCTTTTTCCCTCTAGAGTGGCAGAAGGATGTAAGAGTGTCTCGCTATTCTTGGGAGATGCTTGATGATGTCGAACGCTCTTTTTCTAGTTGTTCTTGAGGATCTCTGGGGGAAACCTCCTCATCTTGATACAAAAATATTTTTGACTAATCCGTCTTTGGTTCGGACTGCTTTGGGTGTTTGTTTGTCTCTTTGTCTGACTTGTTTATATGTTTGTTTCTTTTTCTTCTTTTTTTTGTAACTCTTTGTCGTGGTTGTTTTTGTGTTTGTAGAGATGTCAAAGAACAATGACTCTATGAAGGCCTTCAAAAGGGCAAAGAAGGCAACTGCTGCTCTGAACATCTCGGCCAAGGTGGCCGGTGAGGGATCTTCACAGGTCCCCGTGAAGCCCCATGTGTCGAGTTCCCTTGGGACGAGGAAAGTAATTCCTACTCCTCAGTTTCATCAGGTCGATCCTCCTCAGACTTTTGCTGCTGCTTCTGGTGCCCCACCTTTGAAAAATCAAAAAACATCCGAGCCTTTTAACTTGGATGCCCCAGACTTTGATGCCATTGAGTTTGTTGACCAGCAAATTGCCCCCTATGGTGGGCTTTCCATGGACGACGTGTCTCTTCTTCGGCATTTGGATTTTATCACTAAAAATAGTGTGAAGATGGCTCATATGGGTGCGGCTATATTCCGGACAGTTCAGGGGATTCCGATTCATGCCACAAGATCCTTTATGGAAGAGGCCAAGTTGGAATTTGATTGAATCAAGGGTCTGAAAGAGGAGTTGGAGGTGAAGTTGGCGAAGGTGGAGAAGGAGCTGGAGGGTGAGAAGGCCAGCTCTATTGCCCTTGCTGCTTCTTTGAAGCTGGCCGAAGACATGGCATTGAAACATAAGGATAGCTATGTCTTGGCTTATAGGGAATTGATGCATCTTCGGGAGGATTTGGAAACAGCTCGGGTTAATTATGGTGAGCTTCAGGGTCACCTTGTGGGTAGCGTAACTGCTGCCTCCGAGAACCTGATGGAGCAGTTCCGGGTTATTGCTCCTGATGCCGACTTGACTCTTATCAGCCTGGACAATGTCGTGAGAGATAGTAAGATTGTCCCTGATGACTAGGATGATGATGAGACTGATCCTCCCCCCGTGCCTTCTCTTAAGGTGTCGACCTCCTCTGTTCCCCCTGTTACATCTGATCCGGAATGCCAGATTTTGAACCGGGAGGATGGGACCGTAGATGCTGTGCCCTTTTAGACTCGTCCTCCTTCTCCCCGTACTGATGCTGCCGGGAAAGCTCCCGATCTTTAGCTGGTCTTTTTCTGGATATTTTGTGTAAATAGCCCGGTTTGTGGGGTTTTGAACTTTGTTTTCTTTGTTCTTCTTGACGCTTCTAGTTGTCTGCCTTGCAACTTTTTTGAAAAACAAAAGTAGCTTCCGAGGTTGGTTTTTTGGTGACCTCTTGAAGTTTTATTGTATTTTGCATGATATCTATTGAAATTTTGCTGTCTGGCCTCTTTAGGTTGTTTTCGTGCTTATCGTTTGTAGCTTGGATCCTTTTGAGGCTGTGCCTGTGGGGGGTCCGACTTGTTTCTCGGTTTCCTCGCTCTTGTTTGTATTTTTAGCGCCTTTTATGACCGATTTCTTTATGTTGGTCCCCTTCAAAAGTTATTTTTGTGATCCCCTTTTCTGGGCCTTTACTCGGTCTTTTTCAGGGATTATGTTGATAACTTTTTAAAGGTAGGAGTCCGACTTGGTTATATCGGTCTCCTTTAAGTTATTTTTTGTAGTCTTCTTTCTTGGATCTTTGTCAGATCTCTTTCAGGGACTACTTGTATAACTTTTTTAGTGGTAGGAGTCCGACTTTGGTTATGTCGGTCTCCTTTAAGTTATTTTTCATAGTCCTCTTTCTTGGATCTTTGTCAGATCTCTTTCAGGGACTACTTGTATAACTTTTTAGTGGTAGGAGTCCGACTTTGGTTATGTCGGTCTCCTTTAAGTTATTTTTCGTAGTCCTCTTTCTTGGATCTTTGTCAGATCTCTTTCAGGGACTACTTGTATTACTTTTTAGTTTGGGGCTGACTTTGTTATGTCAGGCCCTTCTAAGTTAAAGTAATCCTCTTTAATAGGGTTGGCCAGACCTCTTTCCAGGGTTTACTTATAACTTGGGTTGACTTGGTCCGACTTCTGAACGTCGGCCAGTCTTTAAGTTATTATATTAGCTACACGTAAGACCTCGTCAGGTTCTTTTTTTTTGGATTACTTTTGATAACTTCTTACATTATTCTGTGTTCAGCTTTGCCGATTTGTAGAAAATGGTTGGCGTCTTTAGATCGTCCTTTGGGTGAATCA
This sequence comes from Arachis duranensis, assembly GCF_000817695.3. NCBI lineage: Eukaryota > Viridiplantae > Streptophyta > Magnoliopsida > Fabales > Fabaceae > Arachis > Arachis duranensis. Next base: position 61,628,734 of record NC_029781.3, read on the forward strand.
CGTTTTCACCTTTATCGGACGATTGTCTTTATCGTGGTCGCGCAGTGAATTTGTTTTTCACTTTTTGCCGACCTGTTGCTTTATAATCGGATGATGAATACTTCAGATTAATGCATCTTGGAATCTTGTAGAATATCTAAATAAACTTTATTCAAAGAAAAAATGCAAATATATACATGTGGGAATTTCCTTGTCCCTTTAAGTCGGGTATGATCTAGGTTTCGACATGGTGCCTCATTAAAAAACCTTTTCAGGAAAAAGAGTGCATCCATTTAGTGAGATCCTTTACCTTCTCTAACTGTAGTACCTTCTTAGGTTACAGGCATGCCATGATCGGGGAAGCTCTCGTCCATCAAGCTCGGACAGTCTGTAGTTGCCCTTCCCCTGTACTTCAATGACTCGGTAGGGTCCTTTCCAGTTTGCTGCCAGCTTTCCTTCTCCGGGTCGAGTTGTTCCAATGTTATTTCTGATTAGGATGAGATCATTCTCTGCAAAACTTCTCGGCACTACCTTTTGATTATATCTGGAAGCCATTCGTCGCTTTAGAGCTTCTTCCCTGATCCGAGCTCTTTCTTGGATTTCGGGTAACAAGTCGAGCTCTTCTTTGATTTCTATTGGAATCGTTGCCTCCGCCCCGTATGCTAGTCAGAATGGTGATTCGTTTGTAGTAGAATAGGGGGTTGTTCGATACGCCCATAGGACTTGTGGAAGTTCCTCGGCCCAGGCTCCGTTTGCTTCTTGTAGCCTCCGCTTTAGTCCGGCCAATATGACTTTGTTGGCCACTTCGGCTTGTCCATTGGCTTGGGGATGTTCGGCGGAGGTGAACTGGTGTTTTATGTTTAAGTCAGCCACCAATTTTCTGAACCCTGCCTCTGTAAATTGGGTACCGTTGTCCGTGGTGATGGAGTATGGTACCCCGAACCTTGTAATAATGTTCCTATATAGGAATTTTTGACTTCTTTGAGTGGTGGCGTTGGCTAGGGGTTCTGCCTCGATCCATTTTGTGAAATAGTCTACTCCTACTATGAGGAATTTTACTTGTCCCGATCCCTGTGGGAAGGGTCCGAGAAGGTCGAGTCCCCATTTCGCAAATGGCCAGGGTGAGGTCACGCTAATGAGCTTTTCTGGTGGGGCAACGTGAAAGTTGGCATGCTTCTGGCATGGTGGGCATGTCCTCACAAATTATGTAGCCTCCTTTTGTAGAGTTCGCCAATAGAATCCCGCCCGGAGTATCTTTTTGGTGAGAGCTTGTGCTCCGAGATGATTACCACAAATGCCGTTGTGCACTTCCTCCAACACTTCCTTTGTGTTAGAAGTCGGTACGCATTTTAGTAAAGGTGTTGATATCCCTCTTTTGTATAGTGTGTTGTTTATGATAGTGTAGTACTGTGCCTCCCTTTTCAGCCTCTTTGCCTCCTTTTCATCTGTAGGGAGTGCTTCTGTTTTGAGATAATTTATTATGGGGGTCATCCATCCTTGATCCCGACCTATTATGGCTATGACTTTTTCTTCTTCCACTATTGACGGGTTTTGTAGTATCTCCTGGATGAGGCTTCTGTTGTTGCCCCCTAGTTTGGTGCTGGCTAATTTTGAAAGGGTGTCAGCTCGGGCATTTTGCTCATGAGGTATGTGGTAGATCCTATATTCCCTGAGTTGTCTGAGCTGTTCTTTGGTTTTATCCAAATATTTTTTCATGGTCGGATCTTTGGCTTGGTAGCTTCCTGTTATTTGTGAGGTTATGACTTGTGAGTCACTGTAGATGTTGAGTTTCCGAACTCCAACCTCCCTAGCCAGCTTCAAACCAGCTAATAGTGCTTCGTATTCTGCCTGTTTGTTTGAGGCCGGGAATCCGAATTTAAGGGAGAGCTCAAGTTGAGTTCCTTGGTTGCTTTCGATTATCACACCCGCACCACTTCCTGTTTTATTCGAGGATCCATCCACGTATATGTTCCACTCTATAGGGATTTCCGGGGTTTCTGTGAATTCTGCGATGAAGTCGGCCGGGTGTTGTGATTTGATGGCTGTCCGCACCTCGTATTGGAGGTCGACCTCAGACAACTCGATTGCTATTGTAGGATTCTTCCTGCTAGATCTGTTTTCTGCAATATCCCTTTTATGGGTTGGTTGGTCCGAACTTTAATGGTATGCGCTTGGAAATAGGGGCGAAGCCACCGGGATGTGAGGATCAGAGCGTAGGCGAACTTTTCTATTTTCTGGTAGTTCAGCTCAGATCCCTGTAGTGCTTTGTTAATGAAGTAGACAGGTTTTTGCCCATGTTCGTCTTCTCTGACTAGCGCTGAGGCTATTGCCCGGCTCCCTACTGCGAGATATAATATGAGCCGTTCTCCTTCTCGTGGCCGAGATAGGATAGGTGGCCGTCCTAAGAACTCCTTGAAGTCTCAGAAGGCTTGCTCACATTCTGTCGTCTATTCGAACTGTTTTTCCTTTCTTAAAGTAGCATAGAAGGGAAGAGATCTTATCGCAGTTCCTGCTAAGAATCGGGATAGAGCGGCCAACCTCCCGTTGAGTTGTTGTACTTCTATGACACAGGTTGGGCTCTTCATGTTGAGTATGGCTTGACACTTGTCTGGATTTGCTTCAATCCCCCTTTGTCTGAGCATGAAGCCTAAGAATTTGCCTGCTTCTAGTGTGAAGGTGCATTTTGCGGGATTGAGCCGCATGTTGTGTTTCCTGATAGTGTAAAACACTTGAGTCAAGTCGGATAATAATGTATCTTCACTTTGTGTCTTTATCAACATGTCATCTACATAAACTTCCATGATTTTTCCAATTTGATCTGAGAAAACTTTATTCATTAGCCTTTGATAAGTAGCTCCTGCGTTCTTGAGACCGAAAGGCATCACGATGTAACAGTAGTTTGCTTTCGGTGTTAGGAACGAGGTATTTTCTTGATCTGGTTGATACATGGGGATTTGGTTGTACCCTGAATATGCGTCCATGAACGAGAGATACTTATATCTTGATGAAGCATCTACTAGAGCGTTGATGCTTGGGAGTGGGTAAGGGTCTTTTGGGCAGGCTTTGTTAAGGTCGGTGTAGTCGGTGCACATTCGCCACTTCCCATTTGACTTTTTCACCAAGATGACGTTTGCTAGCCATAGTGGGTATTTAACTTCCCTTATGAACCCAGCCTCTAGTAGCGCCTGTACTTGTTCTTCTACAGCTTGAGCTCGTTCTGGTCCGAGTTTTCTTTGTCTTTGTTGTACCGGCCGGGATCCCGGGTACACTGCCAATTTGTGGCTTATTAGTTCGGGATCAATGCCTGGCATGTCGGCAGCTTTCCATGCAAAGAGATCAACATTATCTCGTAGGAACCGTATTAGTGATTCCTTTGTGTCTCCTTTCAGGATTGTGCCAATATTAGTTGTCTTATTCGAGGTGCCTCCGATCTGGACTCTTTCTACTTCTCCTTCGGGTCGTGGTCGGAATTCTTCTCGCCTCTGAACTCCACCGAGATCGATTGTGTGGAACTCTTCTCCTTCGCCTCGGAGGTTTAGACTTTCGTTATAACAGCGACGTGCCATCTTTTGATCTGCCTTTATTGTAGCTATCCCTTCCGCAGTTGGGAATTTCATTCATAGATGTGGAGTTGAAACTATTGCGCCAAGTTGATTTAACGTTGTCAGACTTATTAAGGCATTGTAGGCTGAGCTTACGTCGATCACGATGTAGTCTATCTTGAGTGTTCTGGATTGGTTCCCATTTCCGAAGGTTGTATGCAGCGATACGTATCCTAACGGTTGAACTGGGGCATCTCTTAGTCCAAACAGGCTGTTCGGGTACGCTCTTAGCTCTTTTTCTTCTAGGCCGAGTTTGTCGAAGGCAATTTTGAATAACATGTCGGCAGAGCTTCCCTGGTCAATTAGTGTACGGTGAAGGTTGGCGTTTGCCAGTATGATCGTAATGACCATGGGGTCGTCGTGTCCCGAGATGATTCCGGATGCGTCTTCCTTGGTAAACGTGATTGCTGGGATGACTGGGGCTTCCTTTTTTCCTTCGACGTGGTACACCTCTTTGAGGTGTCGCTTGCGGGATGATTTGGAGATTCCTCCTCCAGCAACTCCGTCATGTATTACGTGAACGTGTCTTTCCGGTGTGTGAGGTGATCGTTCAGATCGTCCGACATCCTCATCCCTTCTTCTTTTTCTTGGTTCGTCATCCCGATTGGCCAAAAATCGATATAGCTTTCCTTCTCTTACTAGTTTTTCTATGACATTTTTCAAGTCGAAGCATTCGTTGGTGGAATGCCCTCGAAGTCGGTGATATTCACAGTATTCATTCCGATTTCCTCCTCCTCTTTTGCCTTTAAGTGGCCGAGCTGGAGGGATTTTCTCTGTATGGCAGACTTCTTTGTAAACATCTACCAAGGATACCCTAAGAGGAGTATAGTTATGATATTTTTTGATTTTCTCTCCGGAGCGACCTTCCTTTTTCTTGGATTCTTTATCTCAGTAGGCAGAACCGAACCTTGAGGCTTCGCCAAGTCGAGAATTTTCCTCCATGTTGATGTATTTCTGTGCCCGTTCTTGTACTTCGTCTAAGGATGTCGGGTATCTCTTTGATATAGATTGGCTAAATGGTCCTTCTCGCAGGCCATTTATGAGGCCCATAATGGCATCTTCTGTTGGTAGACTTTGTATGTCCATGCATGTTTTGTTGAATCTTTCCATGCAGTTGCGAAGGCTCTCCCGATCTCCTTGCTTGATCCCTAGTAGGCTAGGTGCGTGTTTGGCTTTGTCCTTTTGTATGGAGAATCGCGCCAGGAACTTTTTGGCCAGGTCGTTAAAACTCGAGATGGATTTTGGAGGTAGGTTGTCAAACCATTTAATGGCTATCTTGGTGAGAGTTGTTGGAAAGGCTTTGCAGCGAACTGCATCTGAGGCATCAGTGAGGTACATTCTACTTCTGAAGTTGCTGAGATGATGGTTGGGGTGCGAGGTGCCGTCATATAGAGTCATATCCGAAAGTTTGAAATCTTTTGGAATTTTGGTCTTCATAATTTCTCTGGTGAATGGATCTTGATCTTTCTGAGAGCTATCCTCTGTGGATGGTCGACTAGCTTTAGTTTTGAGATAAGCTTCGAGTTTCATAAGCTTATCTTCTAATTTTCGGCGTCGCCTTATCTCCCGGTGTAGATCTTCTTCTTTTTCACGTCGATGTTGGGCTTCTTTCTCAAGTTGCTCCAATCGATTTTGAAGTGCTTCTATTACTCCTGGATTTGATGAATTTTTGTCTCCGTTGGTTTCTGGAGTATCTTTGAGTATTGTGTCCGCATTTTTATGTGGCGTTCTGTCTTCCAAACCTGAATCGTAGTCGTTGTCATGGTCATCCGCCATGTTAATGGGATGACTTCCAGGTTCCCCGGTAACGGCGCCAATGTTCCGAGGGTTACCTGAAACTGTAGGTCGATCTCGGACGTGATCTTCTATGTTGGTCAGAGCCGACGTGTCCGGCAGGTGTATAGCGGCCGGAGCTGGTGTGTCCGACTTGTTGGACTTGGTGGTGGTGCTGATCCTTCGTCCCCGGAGGGTGGGGGTACCTGCAAGGGACTTCGATGCTTAAGTTAGCAAGGGTATTAAGCAGGTATTGAGTAGAATCAGAGTATGAGTTATACCTGGCTGCTCCAGCATATTTATAATGGTGAGATGTGGCCTCCTGTGGATAAGATAAGTTAGTTATCTTATCTTATCTTATCTTTTGTCGAGGTTAGCTTATCTTCCATGGAACTGCCCTTATCTCTATAGGCTTGGGCTGCCTTTGGATCGGGGTCATATTCCTTGAGTTGGGCCCTTCTTTGGGCTTTATCTTTTATCTTATCCTTAAGTGAGGTCATCTTTTAAGGGAACTGCCTTTATCTCTATGGGCTTGAGCTGCCCTTGGATTTGGGACGTGTTCCTCTATTTGGGCCCTTTGTTTGGGCTTTTCTGTGACATGGCCGAGCTCTTTGAGAAGAGGTCGGGTTTGTCCTGACCTGAAGAGGTCGGTCGCTTTGTCTGTAGAACATCCTGGGTCGGACAGCTCGACCCAGGGTATGAACAAATGGTTCTGGGGAAATGCTTAGATTTTAGTCCGGAAAATGTAAGGTTAGCATTCAACTTGCCCATGATGCAAGGAGATGAACACTCTTACACTAGAAGGGTCAACTTTGATCAAAGGTTGGACCAAGTCCTCATGGACATTTGTGAAGAGGGCGCTCAATGGAAGAGAGATTCAAGAGGGAAGCCGGTCCAACTGAGAAGGCATGACCTCAAGCCCGTGGCTAGGGGATGGTTGGAGTTTATCCAACGCTCAATCATTCCCACTAGCAACCGGTCCAAAGTTACTATAGACCGGGCTATCATGATCTAAAGCATCATGATTGGAGAGGAGGTAGAAGTTCATGAGGTTATAGCCCAAGAACTTTATAAGGTGGCAGACAAGTCCTCTACCTTGGCAAGGTTAGCCTTTCCTCATCTCATTTGTCACCTCTGTTATTCAATTGGAATTGACATGGAGGGAGACATCCTCATTGATGAGGACAAACCCATCACTAAGAAAAGGATGGAGCAAACAAGAGATCCTACTCATCATAAAATCCCTGAGATACCTCAAGGGATGCACTTTCCTCCACAAAACTATTGGGAGCAAATCAACACCTCCCTAGGAGAATTGAGTTCCAACATGGGACAACTAAGGGTGGAGCACCAAGAACATTCCATCCTCCTCCATGAAATTAGAGAAGATCAAAGAATCATGAGAGAGGAACAACAAAAGAATCATGAGAGAGGAGCAACAAAGACAAGGAAGAGACATTGAGGAGCTCAAGCACTCCATAAGATCTTCAAGAGGAAGAACAAGCCGCCATCACTAAGTTGGACCCGTTCTTTAATTTCCTTGTTCTTTATTTTCCTGTTTTTCGAATTTTCATGCTTATGTTTATCTATGTTTGTGTCTTATGATCATTAGTGTCTTAGTTTCTATGCCTTAAAGTTATGAATGTCCTATGAATCCATCACCTTTCATAAATGAAAAATGTTCTTAATTGAAAAAGAGAAGAATTGCATGAATTTTGAATTTTATAACAGATTAATTATTTTGATGTGAGGAATGATGAAAAAGGAGACATGTTACTGAGGATTTGAAAAATTATAAAAATGATTCTTGAAGCAAGAAAAAGCATTGAATTAAAAAAAACGACAAAAAAATAAGAAAAAGAAAAAAATAAAGTTTTGATCCAAGGCAAAAAGAGTGTGCTTAAGAACTCTGGACACCTCTAATTGGGGACTCTAGCAAAGTTGCAGTGAATATTAAAAAGGTTCACCCAATTATGTGTCTGTGGCATGTATGTATCCGGTGGTAATACTGGAAGACAGAGTGCTTTGGACGACGGCGAAGACTCATAAAGTAGCTGTGTTCAAGAATCATCATACTTAACTAGGAGAATCAATAACACTATCTGGATTCCGAGTTCCTATAGAAGCCAATCATTCTGAATTTCAAAGGATAGAGTGAGTGCCAAAACTATTCAGAGGCAAAAAGCTAAAAGCCCCGCTCATCTAATTAATACTGATCTTCATAGATGTTTTTGGAATTCATTGCATATTCTCTTCTTTTTATCTTATTTGATTTTCAGTTGCTTGGGGACAAGCAACAATTTAAGTTTGGTGTTGTGATGAGCGGATAATTTATACGCTTTTTTTGCATTGTTTTTAGTATGTTTTTAGTATGTTTTAGTTAGTTTTTATTATATTTTTATTATTTTTTAGTTAAAAATCACTTTTCTGGACTTTACTATGAGTTTGTGTGTTTTTCTGTGATTTTAGGTATTTTCTGGCTGAAATTGAGGGACCTGAGCAAAAATCTAATTCAGAGGCTGAAAAGGACTGCAGATGCTGTTGGATTCTGACCTCCTGCACTCGAAGTAGATTTTATGGAGCTACAAAAGCCCAATTGGCGCGCCCTCAATTGCGTTAGAAAGTAGACATCCTGGGCTTTCCAGCAATGTATAATAGTCCATACTTTGCCGGAGATTTGATGGCCCATCCCGGCGTTCCAAATCAGCTCAAAACTGCTCGGCGTTAAACGCCGGAACTGGCACAAGAATGGGAGTTAAACGCCCAAACTGGCACCAAAGCTGGCGTTTAACTCCAAGAGGAGTCTCTACACGAAAATGCTTCATTGCTCAGCCCAAGCACACACCAAGTGG
>NC_029781.3:61636944-61647740 GCF_000817695.3 Arachis duranensis
GCTTCAATGCTCAGCCCAAGCACACACCAAGTGGGCCCGGAAGTGGATTTTTCTGTCATTTACTCATTTCTGTAAATCCTAGGCTACTAGTTCTCTACAAATAGGACCTTTTGCTATTGTATTTTCATCTTTGGACGTCTAGTTCTTAGATCATGGGGGCTGGCCATTCGGCCATGCCTAGACCTTGTTCTTATGTATTTTCAACGGTGGAGTTTCTACACACCATAGATTAAGGTGTGGAGCTCTGCTGTACCTCGAGTATTAATGCAATTACTATTGTTCTTCTATTTAATTCAGCTTATTCTTATTCCAAGATATTCATTCGCACTCAAGAACTTGATGAATGTGATGATTATGTGACGCTCATCATCATTCTCACTTATGAACGCGTGCCTGACAACCACTTCCGTTCTACAAGCAAACAAGGCTTGAATGTTTATCTCTTGGATCCCTTAATCGGAATCTTCGTGGTATAAGCTAGAGTTGATGGCGGCATTCAAGAGAATCTGGAAGGTCTAAACCTTGTCTGTGGTATTCTGAGTAGGATTCAAGGATTGAATGAATGTGACGAGCTTCAAACTCCTGAAGGCTGGGCGTTAGTGATAGACGCAAAAGAATCAATAGATTCTATTCCAACCTGATTGAGAACCGACAGATGATTAGCCGTGCTGTGACAGAGCACATTGAATATTTTCACTGAGAGGATGGGACTGTAGCCATTGACAACGGTGATGCCCCAACATACAGCTTGCCATGGAAAGGAGTAAGAAGGATTGGATGAAGACAGTAGGAAAGCAGAGAGACGGAAGGGACAAAGCATCTCCATACGCTTATCTGAAATTCTCACAAATGAATTACATAAATATCTCTATCTTTATTTTATGCTTTATTCATAAATCATCCATAACCATTTGAATCTGCCTGACTGAGATTTACAAGGTGACCATAGCTTGCTTCATCCCAACAATCTCCGTGGGATCGACCCTTACTCGCGTAAGGTTTATTACTTGGACGACCCAGTGCACTTGCTGGTTAGTTGTGCAAAGTTGTGATAAAGAGTTGAGATTGCAATTGAGCATACCATGTTGAGGGTGCCATTGATGATCACAATTTTGTGCACCAGGAATGAAGGAAAAGCATGTAGAAATGGAGAACTCATGAAGAAATGTAGGAATCGCAAAAGCTGTCAAGCCAACCTCTTCGCGCTTAATCGATCATAACTTGAGCTAAAAAGGTCCAAATGATGTGGTTCTAGTTGGGTTGGAAAGCTAACATCCGGGGCTTCGAAACGATATAAGATTTGCCATAGTTTCATCTCGCATAGGGGCGTGCATGCGCACGGTACGCGGACGCACCGATGGTGGCACATGACCCACTTAATGCAACACGTGGCCAGCGATTTTAGAAGCCTTGTGGGCCCAATCCAACTCATTTCTGATGATATTTAAGCCAAGCATTGAAGAGGAATCAACACACTTTTAATCATTAGTCATAGTTTAGTTTTAGAAGTAGTTTCTAGAGAGAGAAGCTCTCACTTCTCTCTAGAATTAGGATTAGGGTTAGGTTAATCTCTCCTCTTAGATCTAGGTTTAATTCATGCTTTGATTTACTTTTCCTTTATCAATTCTTACTCCTCTATCCTCCCTCTCTCTAGTTTTGTACTTTAATCATTGTAATTCTTCACTTTGTTGTGGATATATTTTTGTTCTTTTGTTTTCTTTTAATAATGCAATTTGAGATAATTCATGTGATTGTGATGTTGTTGATTGTTGTTTTGTTAATTCTTTGTAATTGTTAGTTGTTGATTCCTTTTATTCTTACAAATAAAAATGCTTTCATTCATTACCCTCCAAGTGTTTGATGAAATGCTTGAGAGGATGTTAGAGTAGAATTCCATGTTCTTGGCTTGAGAAGGTGACTTAGGATTTCTTGAGTTACTAGTGTCCAATTGATTGATAGTTGATAGCCATTGACTCTAGCCTTCAATAATCCAATTAGTGAAAAGCTAGGACTTATAGACTTGGATTGATATTACTCACTTGACTTTCTTTTGCTACTTGATTAAAGGATGACTTAGTGAGATTAATCCTTGCAACTACCATACTTGTGGCTAGTGATAATGATGAAGACCCTTGACAACCAAACCTTGCCAAGACCATTTTGTTAATAAAATTTCATTACCATTTGCTTTTCATTTTTCTCATCTAAAATCCCAAAATAAATAAATCCATAACCAATAACAAGAACACTACCCTGCAAGTCCTTTGAGAGACGACCCGAGGTTTAAATACTTCGGTTATTAATTTTAGGGGTTTGCATTTAGTGACAACCAAACTTTTGTATGAAAGGATTTGTGTTGGTTTAGAAACTATACTTGCAACGAGATTTCATTTGTGAAATTCTAAACCGTCAAAAATCCAATCATCAGTGAGCTCGTTAATTGCAAATCACTGGGGGCAAATTCTGGGCCTCCAAAACCCAATCCAACTCATTTTCTGAAGCTATTTGAGGCCAAAGTGAAGATGAATGAAAGGGGAGGCAATTAGGTTTAGTTTTTTCTATGCTTTTCTCTTAGTTTTCTAGAGAGAGAAGCTCCCCCTCTCTCTAGAATTAGGTTAGGTTTATTTTAATTTCCTTTAATTTCAGTCTTTAATTCTTATTCTAGTGTAGTTTCATTTATGTTTTCATGTTCTTTTATCTTGTTCTTCTTCATTTTCCTTGTTATTTCCTTTATTTTATCACTTATATGTTATGAACACACTTTGTTAATTTTAATTTTAATTAATGTAATTTATGTTTCGATGTCATTATTGCTTTCTTTAGTTGTTGTTATCATTTTCTTGCTTTTAGTAGTTAGAATTTCTTTTTAATGCAATTTAATATTACTTTATTTTCATGCACACCAAGTGTTTGATAAAATGCTTGGCTTAGTTTTCACTTAACTTTTCCTCACTCTTGGCTTGGAATTGATGACTTTGGTGACCCTTGAGTCATTGATGTCCATTCTTATTCGATATATTAGAGTAGTTAGTTGATTTAGTTTCCCTTGACTCTAAGTGACCCATTAATAGTGTTGACTAGGACTTAGGGCTTGGAATCAACTATGCTTATTTGACTTATCTTCGATGTATGGTTGACTAAGTAGGATTAACTCTTTATAATCATCATGTGTTTGTGGTCAATGGCTAGGATAGGTAATTTTAGCTCTCAATTACTTGCCAAGAGGTTTCTTGCATTTGAATTTTCCTTTTCTTGCTTTAATTGCTTTGACTTTTATTGCTTTGACTTTTAATTTCTTGCATGTTTATTTACATTCTTGCTATTTACATTACTTCCTTCTCTTGCAATCAATCATAGCCAATAATTGAACACCTCAATTGCAACTCTTACGGAAGACGACCCGGGAGTTTGAATACTCTCGGTTATTGTGTTTTGATTGTGACATCTTTTGGATAAGCTTTGATTATGAGAATTCGTTGTTGGTTTGGACTATGCTACTAACAAATTGATTCTTGTTTTGATTAATTCTAAACCGGTAAGAATTCTCTTTATCACCAAACCTAACTCAAGTCGTTATAGCATTTCACCTTTCATAATTCAACTGTGTCAATGCTTCCTCACGCCTTCCACTATGTCACTCTAATTGGTTGTCACTAAGAACTCAAATCGCTTGGCTACGCCCACCAGACTTATCTTTTCCCATTAGTTCTTCCAATGCTAAGTTTGGCCAGCCTTAACAGCAACGTTCCATAAAATAAAACTAAGCTAAACTCTGGTCCTAAGCCTGACGTTTAATCTAATCTTCCTAGTTCCGAATCCTTGTCTCCATTATAAGTAATAAGAAGAGTCAAGTTACAGTCCCCCACAACATGATTAAAACTAGGTTATCAATTTTATCGTTACCTCGAGTTGGAGATCCTTAACCCCGTCACTGGGACCGGTCTGCACCTTGGTCCTTTCTGTAAGGACAATGTCTAGAGATATGCCCTCACAATCCGTAGTGATAACTGATAAACCCCATTTTTAGGGTTTATCTTGTGCTTAATTTGAGGGATTTTATCATCTTTTCCCACATTTATTCAATGAAATAGCATGGTTTCATGATTTTCTCCTAAATTGTGCGTGAAAGTGAAAACATGCTTTTTAGGCCATTAATTAATAATTTTAATTCACCTTTGATTCCAATAGATGCCTTGATGTGTTTGTTAGTGAATCCAGGTTGAAAAGGCTAGGAATGGAAATACAAGGATTTGGAGTGCATACATCAACGCGCACGCATGACAGATGCGCATGTGTGAATGTGAAGTCGCCTGGCGACGCGTACGCGTAACAGATGCGTACGCATGGATGGAAAATTGTCAAGCAACGCGTACGCATGACCCATGCGTACGCGTCGATGCTTTCGTGTGACCTCATTAAAGTAAAAATGTTGGGGGCAATTGCTGAGCTTCCCAAGCCCAAATCCAACTCATTTCTATGGCTATTACATGCAGAATTCAAGAGGGGTTAAGGAGGGGATCATTTATACACTAAGTTTTTGAGAGAGATGTAGAATTCTACTCCTTCATTAGCTTTAATTTTCCTTTTACTTTTACTTGTTCTAGCATTTTACTTTTCTTGTTGATTTTCTCATTTTGTCAATTTAGTTTATGAACTCTTTTGTAGATCTCCATTTCTTTTCAATGCAATTTATGATTTCTATGTCTTCTTATATTTGCTTTAGTTTTCTATTGTTGATTTCTTGCCTTTGTAGTTAGAGCTCCCTTTAATTCTTGCAATTTGCCATGCTTTATGTTTATGCCCATTAGGTGTTTAATGAAATGTTTCTTTTAGTCATAGCCTAGATTTTTCTCCTCTTGGCATGAGTTGAGTAATTGGTGACACTTGAGTTATCAAACTCTTTTGTTGATTGATAATTGGAAGTTGCTAGTCAATTTGAATGCCACTAAAGCTAGTCTTTCCTTAGGATTGGACTAGGACTTATGGTCTTAAGTTAATATGCACTTGACTTTCCTTCATAGTTAGAGATTAATTAAGTGGAGCAATGGACAATTCTTGTCACAGTTGATAAGGATAACAAGGATGGGACTTCTAGTTCTCATACCTTGCTAAGAGCTTTCTTAGTTATTAGTTTATTTCTTTTGCTATTTACATTTCATGTCCCTATTTCCAAAAAAACCCCCCAAAAGATACTTCCTAACCAATAACAAGAACACTTCGTTGCAATTCCTTGAGAGATGACCCGAGGTTTAAATACTTCGGTTTATTTTTATTGGGGTTTGTACTTGTGACAAACAAATTTTTGATTGAGGAATTGTTTGTTGGTTTAGAACTATACTTGCAACGAGATTTCATTTGTGAAATTCTTTACCGATAGACAATTTCCATTCATCAAAATAGCACTGTTGCCAGGGAATTGCAATGGTGTTATGTTATTGGCTACTGTGAATATGTTCATATTGTGAATATGCTTCTTTGTTAGTTGTTGCTAGTTTTAGGAGGTTGCTTTCATTATTTCTTAGTAGCTTCTGATTTTATCTTGTCTTTTCACTATGAATTCTCATCACTTTGGCTATGAGTGTGGTTACAATTATGTCATAGGGAACGGAATCTTCAATGAGGATGTGTGATGAGCGGATAATTTCTACATTTTTTGGCATTATTTTTACATAGTTTTTAGTAGGATTTAGTTACTTTTTAGTACATTTTTATTAGTTTTTAAGCAAAATTCACATTTCTGGACTTTACTATGATTTTGTGTGTTTTTCTGTGATTTTAGGTATTTTCTGGCTGAAATTGAGGGACCTGAGCAAAAATCTGATTCAAAGGCTGCCAAGGACTGCTGATGCTGATGGATTCTGACCTACCTGCATTCGAAATAGCTTTTTCGGAGCTAAAGAAATTCAAGTGGCGCACTCTCAATTGCGTTGGAAAGTACACATCCAGGGCTTTCCAGTAATATATAATAGTTCATACTTTGCCCGTTTTTAGACAATGCAAGCTGGCGTTTAACGCCAGCTTTCTGCCTTATTATGGCGTTAAACGCGAGAAACAAGTTGCAAAGCAGAGTTAAACGCCAGAAACAAGTTACAAACTGGCGTTTAACTCCAAGGAAGGCCTCTACACGTGAAAGCTTCAATGCTCAGCCTAAGAACAAACCATGTGGGCCTGGATGTGGATTTCTGCATCATTTACTCATTTCTGTAACCCTAGTAACTAGTTTAGTATAAATAAAACTTTTTACTAGTGTATTAGATATCTTGGATCATACATCTTTGATTAGTTTTATGCTGTCTTATACTTTTATGGGAGCTGGCCATTCGGCCATGCCTACCCTATTTTCACTTATGTATTTTCAACGGTGGAGTTTTTACACACCATAGATTAAGGTGTGGAGCTCTGCTGTTCCTCGAGTATTCATGCAAAGTACTATTGTTCTTCTATTCAATTCATGCTTATTCTTATTCTAAGATATTCATTCGCACTTCAACCTGATGAATGTGATGATCCGTGACACTCATCACCATTCTCACTTATGAACGCGTGCCTGACAAACACTTCCGTTCAACATGCGAAAGCTAGAGTGTGTATCTCTTGGATTCCTGGTCCACGACACATGGTTGCCTCTCCTGACAACAGAGCCTTCCATTCTATGAGATCAGAGTCTTCGTGGTATAAGCTAGAATCAATTAGCAGCATTCTTGAGATCTGAAAAGTCTAAACTTTGTCTGTGGTATTCCGAGTAGGATTTGGGATGGGATGACTGTGACGAGCTTCAAACTCGTGACTGTAGGGCATGGTGACAGACGCAAAAGGATAGTAAATCCTATTCCTACATGATCGAGAACCAACAGCTGATTAGCCATGCGGGAAACCGTAGAGGACCATTTTCACTGAGAGGACGGGAAGTAGCCATTCACAACGGTGACGCCCAACATACAGCTTACCATAGAAAGGAGTATGAAGGATTGGAAGAAGGTAGTAGGAAAGCAGAGATTCAAAAGGAATGAGGCATCTCAATATACTTATCTGAAATTTCCACCAACGAATTACAAAAGTATCTCTATCTTTATTTTATGTTTTATTTATCTTTTAATTATTAAAACCCCATAACCATTTGAATCCGCCTAACTGAGATTCACAAAATGACCATAGCTTGCTTCAAGCCAACCATCTCCGTGGGATCGACCCTTACTCACGTAAGGTTTATTAGTTGGACGACCCAGCGCACTTGCTGGTTAGTTGTACGAAGTTGTGAAAAAGAGTGATATTACAATTGTGCGTACCAAGTTGTTGGCGCCATTGAGATCACAATTTTGTGCACCAAGTTTTTGGCACCGTTGCCCGGGATTGTTTGAGTTTGGACAACTGACAGTTCATCTTGTTGCTCAAATTAGGTAATTTTCTTCTTGTTTCAACCTTTTTTTATTTTCAAAAAGTTTTCAAAAATCTTTCAAAAAATCTTTTTCTTCTTTTTCATTTTTCCAAAATAATTTTCGAAAAATAAAAAAATTAAAAAATCATAAAAATCAAAAAAATATTTTGTGTTTCTTGGTGTCAATTGCATCTTTTTAATTTTGAAAAAAAAAATTTGAAAAATTCATGCACGTGTTCTTCATGATCTTCAAGTTGTTCTTGATAAGTCTCCTTGTTTGATCCTCATATTTTCTTGTTGTGTCTTTTGTTGTTTTTCATATGCATTTTTGCATTCATAGTGTCTAAGCATTGAAAATTTCTAAGTTTGGTGTCTTGCATGTTTTTCTTTTCTTGAAAATTTTTCAAAAATAAGTTCTTGATGTTCATCATGATCTTCAAAGTGTTCTTGGTGTTCATAATGACATTCAAAGTGTTCTTGCATGCATCATTGGTTTTGATCCAAAATTTTCATGTTTTGAGTCATTTTTGTGTTTTTCTCTCTTCTCATTAAATTCAAAAAAAAATAAAAAATATCTTTTCCTTATTTTACTCATAATTTTCGAAATCTTTGGGTTGACTTAGTCAAAAATTTTTAAAATAAATTGTTTCTCGTTAGTCAAGTCAAGATTTCAATTTCAAAAATTTATCTTTTCAAAATCAAATCTTTTCTTTTTTCCTTTTATTATTTTCGGAAATTCTTTAAAGTTAATTTTCAAAAATCTTTTTCTTAATTTTATCTTTTATTTTCGAAATTAATACTAACAATTAATGTTTTGATTCAAAAATTTCAAGTTTGTTACTTTCTTGTTAAGAAAGATTTAAACTTTAAATTTTAAGATCATATCTTTTGATTTCTTGTGAGTCAAGTCATTAATTCTGATTTTAAAAATTAAATCTTTTTTCAAAATAAATTTCAATCATATCCTTTCAAACATATCTTTTTCAAATCAAATCTTTTTCAATCAAATCTTTTTTCAATCATATCTTTTTCAAAAATTTGATTTCAAAAATCTTTTCTAACTTCCTATCTTTTCAAAATTGATTTTTTCAAATCTTTTTCAACTAACTAATTGATTTCTTTGTTTGTTTTACTATTTCTTATCTTTTTCAAAACTACCTAACTACTTTTCTCTCTCTAATTTTCGAAAATTTCTCACCCTTTTTCAAAATTGTTTTAATTAACTAATTGTTTTAAATTTTAATTTTAATTTTATTTATTCTCCTTATTTTTGAATTCTAACTATAATTAAAATAAAAACAAAAATATTTTTATTTTCTTTTCTTCTAATTTTTGAAAACCCCTCTCTCTCATCTTCTTCTATTTATTTATTTATCTACTAACACTTCTCTTCTACTTATAATTCGAACCCTCTTCTCTTCTCTCTCTGTGTTCGAATTTTTTCTTCTTCTACTCTTCTTCTCTTCTACTCACATAAAGGAATCTCTATACTGTGACATAGAGGATTCTTCTTCTTTTCTGTTCTCTTCTTTTTCATATAAGCAGGAGCAAGGACAAGGACATTCTTGTTGAACCAGATCTTGAACTTGAAAGGACTCTGAAAAAGAAGTTAAGAGAAGCTAAAGCACAATAATCCAGAGAAAACCTTACAAAGAATCTCGAAAAAGAAGCAATGGCCGAACTTAACAACAATGCAAGGAAGACGCTTGGTGACTTTACTACACCAAATTCCAACTTACATGGAAGAAGCATCTCAATCCCTGCCATTGGAACAAACAATTTTGAGCTAAAGCCTCAATTAGTTTCTGTGATGCAACAGAATTTCAAGTTTTATGGACTTCCATCAGAAGATCCTTTTCAGTTCTTAACTGAATTCTTGCAGATCTGTGATACTGTTAAGACCAATGGGGTTGATCCCGAGGTCTACATGCTTATGCTTTTCCCTTTTGCTGTAAGAGACAGAGCTAGAATATGGTTGGACTCTCAACCTAAAGATAGCCTGAACTATTGGGATAAGCTGGTCATGGCTTTCTTAGCCAAGTTCTTTCCTCCTCAAAAGTTGAGCAAGCTTAGAGTGGGTGTTCAAACCTTCTGAGAGAAAGAAGGTAAATTCATCTATGAAGCTTGGGAGAGGTGAATTACATGAGTGAAGCCTATGGAAACACCTATAATCCCTCTTGGAGAAATCATCCAAATTTCTAATGGAAGGATCAACAAAAGCCTCAAAAAGGCTTTAATAATGGTGGAAGAAACAGGTTTAGCAATAGCAAGCCTTTTCCATCATCCTCTCAGCAACAGATAGAGAATTTTGAGTAGAGCCCCTTTAGCTAAGAAAACATAGTCTCTGATCTATCAAAGGCCACACTAAGTTTCATGAATGAAACAAGGTCATCCATTAGAAATTCGGAGGCACAAGTGGGCCAGCTGAGTAAAACAGTCACTGAAACTCCTCCTAGTACTCTCCCAAGCAATACAGAAGAAAATCTAAAAAGAGAATGCAAGGCCATAACCTTACATAGTGTGGCTGAATGCACAGAGGAGGAGGAGGACGTGAATCCGAGTAAGGAAGACCTCATGGGACGTCCTTTGGACAAAAAGGAGTTCTCAATTGAAGAATCTAAGGAATCTGAGGCTCATCTAGAGACCATAGAGATTTCATTGAACCTACTTCTGCCATTCATGAGCTCTGATTAATATTCTTCCTCTGAGGAGGATGAAGATATCATTGAAGAGCAAGTTTCTAAATACCTTGGAGAAGTCATGAAGCTAAATGCCAAGTTATTTGGTAATGAGACTTGGGAGGATGAACCTTCATTGCTCATTAATGAACTAAATGACTTGGTTAGGCAGACATTACCTCAAAAGAAACAGGATCCTGGTAAATTCCTAATTCCCTGTACCATAGGCACCATGACCTTTGAGAAGGCTCTGTGTGACCTGGGGTTAGTGGTGCACGAAATTGTGATCACTACACTCAAATAATCCCCGGTGATGAATCCAAAAACTTGGTGTTCAATACCATGGCATAAACACAACTTCGCACAACTAACCAACAAGTGTACTGGGTCGTCCAAGTAATAAACCTTACGCGAGTAAGGGTCGATCCCACAGAGATTGTTGGAATGCAGCAAGCTATGGTCACCTTGTAAATCTTAGTCAGGCAAACTCAAATGGTTATGAATGATGAATAAAACATAAAGATAAAGATAGAGATACTTATGCAATTCATTGGTGGGAATTTCAGATAAGCGTATGGAGATGCTGTGTTCCTTCCGTCTCTCTGCTTTCCTACTGTCTTCGTCCAATCCTTCTTACTCCTTTCCATGGCAAGCTGTATGCAAGGGTTTCACCGTTGTCAGTGGCTACCTCCCACCCTCTCAGTGGAAATGTTCAACGCACCCTGTCACGGCACGGCTATCCA
>NC_029781.3:61648177-61648588 GCF_000817695.3 Arachis duranensis
ACGTGGTGTGTGTTTGGGCTAAGCAATGAAGCTTTCACGTGCATAGGCTATTCTTGGAGTTAAACGCCAGCTTTTGTGCCAGTTTGGACGTTTAACTCCCACTTCTGTGCCTGTTCCGGCGTTTAACGCTGGGAATTCTTGAGCTGATTTAGAACGCCGGTTTGGGCCATCAAATCTTGGGCAAAGTCTGAACTATTATATATTGCTGGAAAGCCCAGGATGTCTACTTTCTAACGCCGTTGAGAGCGCGCCAATTGGGCATCTTTAGCTCCAGAAAATCCACTTCGAGTGCAGGTAGGTCAGAATCCAACAGCATCTGCAGTCCTTTTTAGTCTTTGAATCAGATTTTTGCTCAAGT
Organism: Arachis duranensis; assembly: GCF_000817695.3. Taxonomy (NCBI): domain Eukaryota; kingdom Viridiplantae; phylum Streptophyta; class Magnoliopsida; order Fabales; family Fabaceae; genus Arachis; species Arachis duranensis. Next base: position 61,648,536 of record NC_029781.3, read on the forward strand.
CCCTCAATTTCAGCCAGAAAATACCTGAAATCACAAAAAAACACACAAACTCA
>NC_029781.3:61648825-61649535 GCF_000817695.3 Arachis duranensis
TAAAGAAGAGAATATGCAATGAATTCCAAAAACATCTATGAAGATCAGTATTAATTAGATGAGCGGGGCATTTAGCTTTTTGCCTCTGAACAGTTTTGGCATCTCACTCTATCCTTTGAAATTCAGAATGGTTGGCTTCTTTAGGAACTCAGAGTCCAGATAGTGCTAATGATTCTCTTAGTGAAGTATGATGATTCTTGAACATAGCTATTTATTGAGTCTTGGCTGTGGCCCAAAGCACTTATTGAGTCTTGGCCGTGGCCCAAAGCACTCTGTCTTCCAGTATTACCACCGGATACATATATGCCACAGACACATAATTGGGTGAACCTTTTCAGATTGTGACTCAGCTTTGCTAGAGTCCCCAATTAGAGGTGTCCAGGGTTCTTAAGCACACTCTTTTTTCCTTGGATCACAACTTTATTTTTTTCTTTTCTCTTTTTTTTTTCGTTTTTCTCTCTTTATTTTTTGTATTCACTGCTTTTTCTTGCTTCAAGAATCATTTTTATGATTTTTCAGATCCTCAGTAACATGTCTCCTTTTTCATCATTCTTTCAAGAGCCAACATTCATGAACCACAAATTCAAAAGACATATGCACTGTTAAAGCATACATTCAGAAAACAAAAGTATTGCCACCACATCAAAATAATCAAACTGTTATAAAATTCAAAATTCATGCAATTCTACTCTTTTTCAATTAAGAACATT
>NC_029781.3:61650386-61652259 GCF_000817695.3 Arachis duranensis
GCATAGAACTCTTGAACCATTAAGATTCTGACTTGTTGAATGGGGTTGGTAAGAACTTCCCAACCTCTTCTTCGGATCTCATGTCGGATCTCCGGATATTCACTCTTTTTGAGTTTAAAAGGGACCTCGGGGATCACCTTCTTCAAGGCCACAACTTCATAGAAGTGGTCTTGATGCACCCTTGAGATGAATCTCTCCATCTCCCATGACTCGGAGGTGGAAGCTTTTGCCTTCCCTTTCCTCTTTCTAGAGGTTTCTCCGGCCTTGGATGCCATAAATGGTTATGGAAAAACAAAAAGCAATGCTTTTACCACACCAAACTTAAAAGGTTTGCTCGTCCTCGAGCAAAAGAAGAAAGAAGAGAGTAGAAGAAGAAGAATTGAAGGAGATGGAGATGGCTTTGTGGTTCGGCCAAAGGGAGAGAAGTAGTGTTTAGGTTGTGTGAAAATGAAGGAGTGAAGATGGGTTTATATAGGAGTAGACAGAGGGGTAGGGTTCGGTTATGAGAGGGTGGGTTTGGGAGGGAAAGTGTTTTGAATTTGAATGGTGATGTAGGTGGGGTTTTATGAAGGATAGATGTGAGTGGTGAAGAGAAAGATAAGATTTGATAGGTGAAGGGTTTTTGGGGAAGAGGTTTTGAGGTGATTGGTGAATGGGTGAAGAGGAGAGAGAGTGGTGGGGTAAGTGGGGATCCTGTGGGGTCCACAGATCCTGAGGTGTCAAGGAAAAGTCATCCCTGCACCAAGTGGCGAGCAAAAATGCCCTTTGTGCCAATTCTGGCATTAAACGCCGGGCTGGTGCCCATTTCTGGCATTTAACGCTAACTTCTTGCCCTTTACTGGCGTTTAACGCCAGTCTGGTGCCCCTTTCTAGCGTTAAACGCCCAGAATGGTGCCAGACTGGGCGTTAAACGCCCATCAGCTAGCCTTACTGGCGTTTAAACGCCAGCAAGATCTTCCTCCAGGGTGTGCTATTTTTCTTTCTGTTTTTCATTCTGTTTTTGCTTTTTCAATTGATTTTGTGACTTCTCATGATCATCAACCTACAGAAAACATAAAATAACAAAGGAAAATAGATAAAATATAACATTGACTTGCCTCCCAACAAGCACTTCTTTAATGTCAGTAGCTTGACAGAGGGCTCTCATGGAGCCTCACAGATGCTCAGAGCAATGTTGGAACCTCCCAACACCAAACTTAGAGTTTGAATGTGGGGGTTCAACACCAAACTTAGAATGATCAATTCTCCTCTATCAATATCAATCACAGCCTTTGCTGTGACTAGGAAGGGTCTGCCAAGGATGATGGATTCATCCATGCACATCCCAGTCTCTAGGACTATGAAATCAGCAGGGATGTAATGGTCTTCAACTTTTACCAGAACATCCTCTACAAGTCCATTAGCTTGTTTTCTTGAATTGTCTGCCATCTCTAGTGAGATTTTTGCAGCTTGCACGTCAAAGATCCCTAGTTTCTCCATTACAGAGAGAGGCATGAGGTTTACACTTGACCCTAGGTCACACAAGGCCTTCTTGAAGGTCATGGTGCCTATGGTACAAGGTATTGAAAACTTCCCAAGATCCTGTCTCTTTTGAGGCAGTTTCTGCCTAGACAAGTCATCCAATTCTTTGGTGAGCAAAGGGGGTTCATCCTCCCAAGTCTCATTACCAAATAACCTGTCATTTAGCTTCATGATTGCTCTAAGGTATTTAGCAACTTGCTCTTCAGTGACATACTCATCCTCTTCAGAGGAAGAATACTCATCAAAGCTCATGAATGGTAGAAGTAAATCTAATGGAATCTCTATGGTCTCATTATGAGCCTCAGATTCCCATGGTTCCTCATTAGGGAACTCATTAGAGGCCAGTGGACGT
>NC_029781.3:61652322-61653456 GCF_000817695.3 Arachis duranensis
CACTCTCCTTTTGGATTTTCTTCTGTATTGCTTGGGAGAGTACTAGGAGGGAGTTCAGTAATTTTCTTGCTCAGCTAACCCACTTGTGCCTGCAAATTTCTAATGGAGGATCTTGTTTCAGTCATGAAACTTTGAGTGGTTTTGATTAGATCAGAGACCATGCTTGCTAAGTCAGAGTGGTTCTGCTTAGAACTCTCTGTCTGTTGCTGAGAAGATGATGGAAAAGGCTTGCCATTGCTAAACTTGTTTCTTCCACCATTATTGTTGTTGAAACCTTGTTGAGGTCTCTGTTGATCCTTCCATGAGAGATTTGGATGATTTCTCCATGAAGGATTATAGGTGTTTCCATAGGGTTGTCCCATGTAATTCACCTCTTCCATTGAAGGGTTCTCATGATCATAAGCTTCTTCTTTAGATGAAGCTTCCTTAGTACTGCTTGGTGCATTTTGCATTCCAGACAGACTTTGAGAAATCAAATTGACTTGCTGAGTCGATATCTTGTTCTGAGCCAATATGGCATTCAGAGTATCAATCTCAATAACTCCTTTCTTCTGATTAGTCCCATTGTTCATAGGATTCCTTTCACAAGTGTACATGAATTGGTTATTTGCAACCATTTCAATTAGTTCTTGAGCTTCTGTAGGTGTCTTCTTCAGATGAAGAGATCCTTCAGCAGAGCTATCCAAAGACATCTTGGACAGTTCAGATAGACCATCATAGAAAATACCTATGATGCTCCATTCAGAAAGCATATCAGAGGGACACTTTCTGATTAATTGTTTGTATCTTTCCTAAGCTTCATAGAGGGATTCTCCTTCCTTCTGTCTGAAGGTTTGGACTTCCACTCTAAGCTTACTCAATTTTTTAGGTGGAAAGAACTTTGTCAAGAAGGCATTGACTAGCTTTTCCCAAGAGTTCAGGCTTTCTTTAGGTTGTGAGTCCAACCATGTCCTAGCTCTGTCTCTTACAGCGAAAGGGAATAGCATAAGTCTGTAGACCTCAGGGTCAACCCCATTAGTCTTGACAGTGTCACAGATTTGCAAGAATTCAACTAAAAACTGATGAGGATCTTCCAATGGAAGTCCATGAAACTTGCAATTATGTTGCATTAGAGAAAATAATTGAGGCTTAAGC
>NC_029781.3:61655657-61656374 GCF_000817695.3 Arachis duranensis
GAATTGAATAGAAGAACAATAGTAATTGCATTAATACTCGAGGTACAGCAGAGCTCCACACCTTAATCTATGGTGTGTAGAAACTCCACCGTTGAAAATACATAAGAACAAGGTCTAGGCATAGCCGAATGGCCAGCCTCCCAATGATCTAAGAACTAGGCGTCCAAAGATGATCTAGAGATCTAAAATTGATCAAAAGATTTAAAATACAATAGTAAAAGGTCCTACTTATAGAGAACTAGTAGCCTAGGGTGTACAGAGATGAGTAAATGACATAAAAATCCACTTCCGGGCCCACTTGGTGTGTGCTTCGGCTGAGCATTGAAGCATTTTCGTGTAGAGACTTCTCTTGGAGTTAAACGCCAGCTTTTGTGCCAGTTTGGGCGTTTAACTCCCATTCTTGTGCCAGTTCCGGCGTATAACGCTGGAAATTCTTGAGCTGATTTAGAACGCCGGTTTGGGCCATCAAATCTTGGGCAAAGTGTGGACTATTATATATTTCTGGAAAGCCCAGGATGTCTACTTTCCAACGCCATTGAGAGAGCGCCAATTGAGCTTCTGTAGCTCCAGAAAATCTACTTCGAGTGCAGGGAGGTAAGAATCCAACAGCATCTGCAGTCCTTTTTAGTCTCTGAATCAGATTTTTGCTCAAGTCCCTCAATTTCAGCCAGAAAATACTTGAAATCATAGAAAAACACACAAACTCATAGTAAAGTC
>NC_029781.3:61656382-61670203 GCF_000817695.3 Arachis duranensis
GTAAATGACATAAAAATCCACTTCCGGGCCCACTTGGTGTGTGCTTGGGCTGAGCATTGAAGCATTTTCGTGTAGAGACTCTTCTTGGAGTTAAAAACTAACTAAAACATACTAAAAACAATGCCAAAAAGCGTACAAATTATCCGCTCATCAGTTAGGCATAAACTTAATGCCACTCTCTGTAATGGAAAAACTGGGAATCTTTGAGGTACAGGCTGTCAAATTCTCATTAGAGATGGTAGACAAATCCATGAAAAAGGCTTATAGACAGGTAGAGGACGTGCTAGTAAAGGTCAAAGGCCTTTACATCCCTGCTGATTTCATAATCCTAGACACTGGGAAGGATGAGGATGAATCCATCATCCTTGGAAGACCCTTCCTAGCCACAGCAAAAGCTATGATTGATGTGGACAGAGGAGAGTTGATCCTTTAATTGAATGAGGACTACCTTGTGTTTAAAACTCAAGGATCTCCCTCTGTAACCATGGAGAGGAAGCAAGAAAAGCTACTTTCAATGCAGAGTCAAACAAACCCCCACAATCAAACTCTAAGTTTGGTGTTGGGAGGCTACAACCAAACACTAAGTTTGGTGTTGAACCCCCACATTCAAACTCTAAGTTTGGTGTTGGGAGGTCCCAACAATGCTCTGAACATCTGTGAAGCTCCATGAGAGCTCACTATCAAGATATCGACATTAAAGAAATGCTTATTGGGATGCAACCAATTTTATCTACCTATGTTATTTTCCTTTTTTTTTTAGGTTGATGATCATGTGGAGTCACAAAAATAGCTGCAAAAATTAAAGAAAAATAAAAAACAGCATTAAAAACAGCACAACCTAGAAGAGAAACTTACTGGCGTTTAAATGCCAGTAAGGGTAGCAGAATGGGCGTTTAACGCCCAGTCTGGCACCATTCTAGGCGTTAAACGCCAGGATTGCAGAATAAGGGCGTTTTGCACACCTAAAAGGAGCAGGGATGAAATCCTTGACCCCTCAGGATCTGTGGACCCCACAGGATCCCCACCTACCCCCCCTCTCTTTCTCTCTCTCTCTCCCTCACACATCTCTATAACACTCTACCCAAAACACCACTCATATATCAAATCCTATTCTCTTCCCTATATTCTCTTCACCAATCACCTCCATCTCTCTTCCCCAAAAACCCCACCTACCTCACTTTCAAATTCAAACACTTTTCCCTCCCAAATCCACCCAATTCCATTCGGCCACTCTCCCTCTCTTTCCCTATAAATACCCCTCTTCACTCCTTCATTTTCACACATCACAAACACTCTCTTACTCCCTTGGCTGAACCTACTTCCCCCATTTCTCCTCCATTCTCTTCTTCTCCCACTTTTTCTCTCTTCTTTTGCTCGAGGACGAGCAACCTTTTAAGTTTGGTGTGGTAAAAGCATTGCTTTTTGTTTTTTTATAACTATTTATGGCACCTAAGGCCGGAGAAACCCCTAGAAAGAGGAAAGGGAAGGCAAAAGCTTCCACCTCTGAGTCATCAAAGATGGAGAGATTCATCTCAAAGGTCCATCAAGATCACTTCTATGAAGTTGTGGCCAAGAAGAAGGTGATCCCTGAGGTCCCCTTCATGCTCAAGAAAAATGAGTATCCGAAGATCCGACATGAGATCCAAAGAAGAGGTTGGGAAGTTCTTACCAACCCCATTCAACAAGTTGAAATCTTAATGGTTCAAGAGTTCTATGCCAATGAATGGATCACTAGGAACCATGATCAAAGTATGAACCCGAATCCAAGAATTGGCTTATAATGGTTCGGGGGAAATACTTAGATTTCAGTCCGAAAAATGTAAGGTTGGCATTCCACTTGCCAATTATGCAAGAAAATGCACGCCCCTACACTAGAAGGGTCAACTTTGATCAAAGGTTGGACCAAGTCTTCATGGACATATGTGTGGAAGGAGCTCAATGGAAAAGAGACTCAAGAGGCAATCTGGTTCAATTAAGAAGACCGGACCTTAAGCCTGTGGCTAGAGGATGGTTGGAATTCATCAAACGCTCCATCATTCCTACTAGCAACCGATCTGAAGTGGCTGTGGATTGGGCCATCATGATCCATAGTATCATGATTGGGGAGGAAGTGGAAGTTCATGAAATCATACCTCTAGAACTCTACAAGCTGGCTGACAAGTCCTCCACTTTGGCAAGGTTAGCCTTTCCTCATCTCATTTGTCATCTATGCAATTTAACTGGGATTGACATAGAACGAGACATCCTCATTGAAGAGGACAAGCCCATCACTAAAAAGAGGATAGAGCAAACAAGAGAGCCCATTCATGGACCTCAACAAGAGCATGAGGAAGATCCTCATCAAGAAATCCCTGAGATGCCTCAAGGGATGCAATTTCCTCCACACAACTATTGGGAGCAACTCAACACCTCATTAGAAGGCTTGAGTTACAACATGGACCAACTAAGGGTGGAGCATCAAAAACACTCCATCATTCTCCATGAGATTAGAGAAGATCAAAGAGCTATGAGGTAGGAGCAACAAAGGCAAGGAAGAGATATAGAGGAGCTCAAGAGCACCATTGGTTCTTCAAGAAGAAGACACCACCCTCACTAAGATGGACTCATTCCTTAATCTCCTTGTCTATTTATTTTTCTGTTTTCGATTTTTATGCTTATTGTCTTGTCTATTTATTTTTCTGTTTTTCGATTTTTATGCTTATTGTATCATCTATGTTTGTGTCTTCATTACATGATCATTAGTGTCTAGTGTCTATGTCTTAAGGCTATGAATAATTCCATGAATCCTTCACCTCTCTTAAATAAAAAATGTGCCTAATTACAAAAGAACAAGAAGTACTTGGATTTCAAATTTTATCTTGAAATTAGATTAATTATTTTGATGTGGTGGCAATACTTTTTGTTTTCTGAATGAATGCTTGAATAGCGCATATTTTTTATCTTGTTGTTTATGAATGTTAAAATTGTTGGCTCTTGAAAGAATGATGAACAAAGAAAAATGTTATTGATAATCTGAAGAATCATGAAATTGATTCTTGAAGCAAGAAAAAGCAGTGAAAAAAATGGCAAAAAAAAAGAAAAAAGAAAAAGCAAGCAGAAAAAGCCAATAGCCCTTTAAACTAAAAGGCAAGGGTAAAAAGGATCCAAGGCTTTGAGCATTAATGGATAGGAGGGCCCAAAGGAATAAAATCCTAGTCTAAGCGGCTAAATCAAGCTGTCCCTAACCATGTGCTTATGTCATGAAGGTCCAAGTGAAAAGCTTGAGACTGAGTGGTTAAAGTCGTGATCCAAAGCAAAAAGAGTGTGCTTAAGAACTCTGGACACCTCTAACTGGGGACTTTAGCAAAGCTGAGTCACAATCAGAAAAGGTTCACCCAGTTATGTGTCTGTGGCATTTATGTATCCGGTGGTAATACTGGAAAATAAAGTGCTTAGGGCCACGGCCAAGACTCATAAAGTAACTGTGTTCAAGAATCAACATACTGAACTAAGAGGATCAATAATACTATCTAAAATTCTGAGTTCCTATAGATGACAATCATTCTGAATTTCAAAGGATAAAGTGAGATGCCAAAACTGTTCAGAAGCAAAAAGCTAGTAGCCCTGCTCATCTAATTAGAACTAAGTTTCATTGATACTGTGGGATTCATTGTATATTCTCTTCTTTTTATCCTATTTGATTTTCAGTTGCTTGGGGACAAGCAACAATTTAAGTTTGGTATTGTGATGAGCGGATAATTTATACGCTTTTTGGCATTATTTTTACAAAGTTTTTAGTAAGATTTAGTTACTTTTTAGTATATTTTTATTAGTTTTTAAGCAAAATTCACATTTTTGGACTTTACTATGAGTTTGTGTATTTTTCTATGATTTCAGGTATTTTCTGGATGAGATTGAGGGACCTGAGCAAAAATCTGATTCAGAGGCTGACAAAGGACTGCTGATGTTGATGGATTCTAATCTCCCTATACTCGAAATGGATTTTTCAGAGCTACAGAAATCCAAATGGGGCGCTCTCAATTGCGTTGTAAAGTAGACGTCCAGGGCTTTCCAGCAATATATAATAGTCTATACTTTGCCCGAGTTTAGACGATGCAAACTGGCGTTTAACGCCAGCTTTCTGCCCTATTCTAGCGTTAAACACCAGAAATAAGTTGCAAAGCAGAGTTAAACGCCAGAAACAAGTTACAAACTGGCGTTTAACTCCAACGAAGGCCTCTACATGTGAAAGCTTCAATGCTCAGCCCAAGAACACACAAAGTGGGCCCGGAAGTGGATTTCTGCATCATTTACTCATTTCTGTAACCCTAGTAATTAGTTTAGTATAAATAGAACTTTTTACTAGTGTATTAAATATCTTGGATTGTATTATTCAATCTTTGGATGTTTAGTTCATCTTAGACTTTTATAGGGGCTGGCCATTCGACCATGCCTACCCTATTTTCACTTATGTATTTTCAACGGTGGAGTTTCTAACACCATAGATTAAGGTGTGGAGCTCTGCTGTTCCTCGAGTATTAATGCAAAGTATTCTATTCAATTCATGCTTATTCTTATTCTAAGATATTCATTCGCACTTCAATCTGATGAATGTGATGATCCGTGACACTCATCACCATTCTCACTTATGAACGCATGAATGACAAACACTTCCGTTCTACCTGTGAAAGCTAGAGTGTGTATCTTTTGGATTCCTTAATCAGAATCTTCGTGGTATAAGCTCGAATCCAGTCTCTTGGATTCCTAGTCCACGATGTATGGTTGCCTCTCCTGACAACAGAGCCTTCCATTCCATGAGATCAGAGTCTTCGTGGTATAAGCTAGAATCAACTGGCAGCATTCTTTAGATCCGGAAAGTCTAAACCTTGTCTGTGGTATTCCAAGTAGGATCTGGGATGGGAAGACTGTGACGAGCTTCAAACTCGCGACTGTAGGGCGTGGTGACAGACGCAAAAGGATAGTAAATCCAATTCCTACACGATCGAGAACCAACAACTGATTAGCCATGCGGCAAACCGTAGAGGACCATTTTCACTGAGATGACGGGAAGTAGCCATTGACAACGGTGACCCCCAACATACAGCTTGCCATAGAAAAGAGTATGAAGGATTGGAAGAAGGCAGTAGGAAAGCAGAGATTCAAAAGGAATGAGGCATCACCATACACTTATCTGAAATTTCCACCAATGAATTACATAAGTATCCCTATCTTTATTTTATGTTTTATTTATCTTTTAATTATTACAATATAACCATAGCTTGCTTCAAGCTGACAATCTCTGTGGGATCGACCCTTACTCACGTAAGGTTTATTACTTGGACGACCCAGTGCACTTGCTGGTTAGTTGTGCGAAGTTGTGAAAAAGAGTGATATTACAATTGTGCATACCAAGTTGTTGGCGCCATTGAGATCACATTTTCGTGCACCAATGTGCATCAAGGTTGGAACAATCAAAGATGGGAGGAGCCTCAAGGGATTGATCAACCTTCTTGGCAACAACCTACTCCGATTTCTCATTGGTATAATTCCACTCCTAATGCATAACAATCTAATAGCTATGGTGGACATCCTTGTGACTATCAACAACCACCACCATATGCCTATGAACCTCATTCTCAACATAGCCCTTAACCATACTCACAATCCCCTTTTAACCAAACACTTCCATATGACCCTAATCTATATCCACCATACCAACCACCTTATGAGCCATATGAGCCACACATAGAACCACCACTATTCCAACCTCAATACCTCCAAGAACCACCACCTCCATACTATTACCAAGATGTATCACCTCCAATGTATGCAAATTTTTACCCACAAGATGAGTTCTACTTTCCACCAGACCCCTTCATGGAAGAATGTCCATATCCATCAATCCAAAGGCAATATGATCTTACTTATGTTAGCAATTTAGAACGAGAATCAAGGGATCACCTAAAGAAATCAATAGATCGGGTTCAAGCAACCATCCGTCAAAAGTTGGACTCATGGGATTCATACCCCAAGAAAAATATGTCAAAGGACGATTATAGAGGAACAACCGAAGATAGGAGTATGAAGTAGATTGTAGAATCTCAACTTGAGAACAAAAGATTGGAGTGTGTTGTGCAACAAGTGAAACAAATGGAGAGTGTTGAACTACCACATCTTTATTATGATGAATCACCTTCCTATTATGAACCATTCCTCCAAGCCCTTATTATGTAGAATCTCCTATCCAACCCAAACCCCAATGGATGATTCTCTCACTTTGTTACTTCAAGGGCAAAGAGAAATGCAAAGGGAGACACTAGAATTCACGACCGCCTTGACCGAGGTAGTAAACCGGTTAGCCGCCCAATGCTTGAGCGCTCAAAGTACTCCCATGGCCACATGTGGAGAATAAAATGAAGAGCAAAGCATGAAGAATAGATTGGAAACTCCGGTGAAAAATGAGGAATCTTGCTTTGTGTTAGGACAATTGGAGAAAGCTACGATTGTTGAAGAAGAGGAAGAAGTGGTTGAAGACTTAGGAGATGCAGAACCTCCATGGGAACCTAGAGTTGAAGCAAACCCCTCCAGGAAGATTGAAGTTGATGTTGAGGAGGAAAGTGCACAACCTTCAAGGCATATTCCATATGAAGAATTGGATGGGATAGAGCAAGAATTGAGTTCCCTCGGCAATGAAGATCAAGCATCAAATCTTGGTAGTGAAGAATCCTTTAAACTTAAAGAACCTTCTCCCGGTGAATTTAAAAGTGTTGTGGAGGTAGACTTCTCTCACCCTCCTAATTATGGTTTTAGTAAGGGGAATGAGTTAGATAAAATTGATGAACAAAGGATTGAATTTGAGAAATCTTGCGAAGAGGTGGAAGACCTTAGAAAAAGAAAGACGGGAGTTGAACATGCTTTGTCAAGATCCTTCGAAGCTTTTTTACCTAGGTTGTCGTCTACTCCTTCATTTGAGTGGCTAAAACTCATCTCTATTAGCTTTATTGTCCCACCCGAGTATGGCTTGCTTGAAACGGATGGTCAACTTAGGACACTTTGCGGGATGAAGCGTAAGAGGAGAATGTTTCATGGTTGGCGTTGCAAATCAAAGCTCATCTTGGTTGACACATCAAATGTGAGATACAAAGATTGGATTAGTGCTCAATTAGATGGGTCTCGGAGGAGAGTTAGGCACTTCATTGAGAATTCATCTTGCTTATCACCCGGATGGAACAATGATGATCAACTTGAAGACGAGAGTCAGAACAAAGTGTGCGATCCCGGATCGCACAATGAGAATCAATTTTGGGAGCCCTTAGCTTGTGAGAAACTCTATCAAGGCTTGGAGGCATTAATTTTGAAGAATGGAGCTTCTTGGAAGTCCAAGCATTGGTGGATGTTCAAGGATGGATTCAAGCACAAGCCACCTTGATGAGGAGCTCCCCATAAGTACAACTTAAGGACAATAAACAAAAGTGCTAGGTGGGAGACACCCCACCACGGTAAAATCTTTTCATTTTTCTCTTTTGTAAATATTGCTAAAAGTAAGTTGAATTTCATGTTTTGTTTAATTAATTAAGTTTATTTGGTAGTTTGGTTTGTTAAATAAGGTTTTATGGTGTTTTGGTAGCTGTTTGGAGGTTTTGAATGCTTGGTTTGGTGCAAGAACTTAGAAATATTTTGAAAAACAGAGCACCAACCCACGCGTATGCATCACCCATGCGTATGCGTGGCCCCAAGTTTTTTGATACGTATGCGTGGATCCCAAATTTCCACCTTCAATACAAAAATCCGAGAGTTGTGCGAGTTGTGGGCTGGAATTGTGCCTCTAGCACAAAACCAACGCACGCGTCACCCCTATGAATAACCCATGACGCCTACGCGTGACCCGCGTATACACGTCGCTGCCATTTCATTAATCCACGCTTACACGTCACTCCACGTGTACGCGTGGATTGCCCTGTTTCACCCACCCTATTTTCTTTTCTTCTTTCCATTTTTTCCCTTTTTTTCCCTTCTCCTCTTTTCTTTCCACCCTTCAACCATCATCCAACACCACCAAACACCATCTAAAACTATTTCCTTTAGTTAGATGGTTAGTTAGTTGTTTAGTTAGTTAAATTTTCATTTAATTTTCAGTTTTTCACTACAAGTGTTGGGTTATTAATCTTGTTTGCTGTCTATTGCTGCTTTGAGGTTATAATTTGCCACATGGTTTTAAGTTCTTCATGCTTAATTATATGCATACCAAGTGTATGAGAATTTTCTTTCAAGCCGTCTAACTCTTTTGAATTGAATGTTGTAGCTAGCCACCATGTAATTTGAATCCTTCTCTTTGATTAGGCAATTTCTTGATGGATGTTGTGCATTTATCTCAATGCATTGTGTTTCTTGATCTTATGCATCCATATGTTATGCTTATGCCTTAATGACTTGATTCACCATTAATTATTTACTTATGTGTTCTACACATATTTGAACTAGTCATTTTAGGCACAAGGTTTCTTTTGTGAAATTGGATTGGAAGCTCACCTAGGGACACCTTTTTGAAATTCTCGAGCTATATGGACCATGCCTACTATGTGATTGACTTTTTACCTCTAGTCTCTTTTACTACATTGCATAAGCAACCATGTTTTCCATCTTATGTCCACTAGATGATGTGACCCCAAATTCAAAGTGTGTCATTAATTGATGTGTAGGTTTCCTATATCATTTAGTCCATTAAGTTTCGTTGCACGACAATCAATGTCCGTTCATTGTCCAATTCACAACTGCTTGATTTTTTGCTTGAATGCTTTCATGCCTCTTCACTACTTGTTTGTACCTTAACTTACAAGTCTTTTAAGAGTATTTCAAGCACACTGAATGAGTGAAGTGCATGCTTCTCTTGTGTAATTATGACATAGCTTCTATGCTAGTGTGTGTTTTAGACCGCATGCATCTTAGAATGCACACTTACTTTTATCAATGTCAGACATTTGGTCACTCATCTCATTCTAGTGATTCACCTCATCCTAACAAGTTGCGCTTCCTTGCTTTTGTATTTTCTCATCTTACAGTGTTATTTGTTATTTTTCATGAATGATGCACCATGCAAGAAAGGAAGCGAGAGAAAGAACATGCAACAGCCAGTTGATCCACCAGCTGAAGGTGGCAACCCGTGTAGTCGCCGTACCCCCTTGATCATCTTTGCATACACCGAAGACGGTGTAAACTTTTAAGTGTGGGGAGGTCGTCCGACCAGTCGGCACTTTTGGGTGATAATTTCTAATCCCAACACTTTTGCATTTAATTTTTTTATTTTGAGCCTAATTGTGTGGTTACATCTTATAACCACTTATTTTCCTTTTTGTGTGCATTGTTCTCTTTCTATGATTGTAATCTTTGATTTGTTTAATTCTTTATATCCATTATTCCATGTATACATGCATTTATATGATTGAGGCCATCATTTCATTTAGCTCACTTACCCAAATAGCCTACCTTTCATCAACCTTTGTTAGCCAACTTTGAGCCTATTTTAACCCATTTATTCTTAATTTTAGCACATTACAAGCCTTAAGCGAAAAACAATAAATATCCCTTATTTGGATCTTTGATTAGCTTAGGCTAATGAGTGTGTGCATCATTCAAGTGTGAGAAAACTTAGGACATTGGTTGAGGTAAAAGTATGTTTTGTATTTTCATTGAAGATCTTGGGAATTGGGTACATACTCATACATTAAATGTTAAACCATATGCATTGATGCTCTTGTATATATTCTTAGTTTGAAAAAATATATATATAAAAGAAAAAAAATATACATATAAAAAAATAAAAAATATAGAAAAAAAGAAAAGAAAAAGAAAGAAATAAAAAAGGGAACAAAAATGCCCCAAAGTAAAGTTCAATAATATCAATGAATATGGGATGTGAATTGAAAAGAGAAATGCATGAGTATGTGAAAAAAGTGAAGAATGGATAGTTAGATTAGCCTTGAAATTATATAGGTTGTCATAGGTTAGGTGGGAAGCTTAAGTTAATCAAAGATTAAAATTTCAAGCTCACTTGACCATATGCATCTTACCTTGACCCTAGCCCCATTAAAACCTATGAAAAGACCTCATGATAATTTTATGCATGCATGAAATAATTGTCGATTGTTAGATGAAAAATGAATCTTGGAAAGCATGATTAGGGGAGAATTGAGTGAATTAACCCTATACACTTGAGTGACTAGAGCGGATACACATCCGGTGAGAGTTTGATTGCTCAATTACATGTTTTCTCCTTGAATCATCACTTTTCTTGCAAGTTTGTAAAATCTTTTAATAACTCAATTCAATTGTGGTTTGATTTAGTTTGATTGCCATTGCTTTAGCCCCTATGATAATATGTATTTTCTTGGAAAATTGATTTATTCTGACTAAGTAGTTGCATTCATTTAGATATATTTCATGTAGATAGGTTGCATTTAAATAGTTTGCATTGAATAAATGTTGATACCCTTTGTTTCTTTCTTGATTCTAGCATGAGGACATGCTTGGTTTAAGTATTGGGAGGTTGATAAACCCCATTTCTAGGGTTTATCTTGTGCTTAATTTAGGGAATTTTATCACCTTTTCTCACATTAATTCAATGAAATAGCATGGTTTCATGATTTTCTCCTAATTTGTGCTTAAGTATAAAAACATGCTTTTTAGGCCTTTAACTTGCTAATTTTAATTCACCTTTGATTCCACTAGATGCCTTGATGTGTTTGTTAGTGAATTCAGGTTTAAATGGCTAGGAATGAATCAAAAGAATGAAGAGAAAAGCATGCAAAGTGGAGAAAACATAGAAAATCAAGGATTCGGGATGCATTCATCGACGCGTACGCGAAACAGACGTGCACGCATGACCTCCGAAACTTAGGAGATGGAAAGATTCATCACCAAAGCCCACCAAGAACACTTCTATGAAGTAGTGGCAGAGAAGAAGGTGATCACTGAGGTCCTTACAGGCTTAAGAATAATGAGTATCCGGAAATCCAAAAAGAGATCCGGAGAAGAGGTTGGGAAGTCCTAACCAATCCCATCAAAGAGGATGGGATCTTAATGGTACAAGAGTTCTATGCTAATGCATGGGTCACAAAAATCCACGACATTAGTGTAAACCCAAATCTCAACAATTGGAGCACCATGGTTCGAGGGAGAATCTTAGATTTTAGCTTGAAAAGTGCGAGGTTGTCGTTTAACTTGCCTTTGATGCGAGGAGACCCACATCCTTACACTAGAAGAGTCAACCTTGGTCAAAGATTGGATCAAGTGCTCTCATACATCTGTGCGAAAAAGCACAGTGGAAAAGGGATTTCCAAGGCAAGCCTACTCAACTAAGAAGGTTTGACCTCAAGCCTGTAGCTAGAGGATGGTTGGAATTCATCCAACGCTCTATCATCCCTACTAGCAATCGGTCAGAAGTGATCATTGACAGAGCCATCATGATTCATTTTATCATGATTGGGAGTGAGGTATAAGTGCATGAGGTGATACCTCAAGAATTGTACAGGATAGTTGAGAAGCTTTCCACCAAAGCAAGGTTAGCTTTGCCTCATCTTATTTGCCACCTATGCAATTCTACTGGAATTGTTATAGAAGAAGACATCTTCATTGAAGAAGACAAGCCCATCACTACGAATAGGATGGAGCAACCTAAAGAGCATGCACATGATCCTGTGCAGCCGCCTCAACATGAGATCCCTAAGATACCTCAAGGGATGTATTTTCTGCCTCAAAGCTATTGGGATGAATGACATAATTCTGTGGGAGAATTAAGTTCTAACATGAATCAATTGAAGATGGAATATCAAGAGCATTCCACCATCCTCAATGAAATAAGAGAAGACCAAAGGGATATGAGGGAAGAACAATAGAGACAAGGGCGTGATATTGAAAAGATCAAGAACTACATTGGATTCTCAAGGAGGAGTACTAGCCACCACCACTAAGGTGGATTCGTTCTCTTAAAATGCAGAAAAAGCCAATAGCTCTTTAAACCAAACGGCAAGACCAAAAAGCCAATAACCCTTTAAACCAAAAGGCAAGGGTAAAAGGATCCAATGATTTGAGCATCAATGATTAGGAGAGCTTAAAAGAAACAAAAAGTTCTTGGCCCAAGTGGCTCAACCAAGCTGTCCCTAACTATATGCTTGTGGTGTGAAGGTGTCAAGTAAAAAGCGTGAGACTTAGTAGTTAAAGTCGTGATCCAAAGAAAAAAAGTGTGCTTAAGAACTCTGGACACCTCTGTCTGAGGATTCTAGTAAAGCAGAATCACAATCAGAAAAGGTTCACCCTGTTAAGTGTCTCTGACATTTATGTATCCGGTGGTAATATTGGAAAATAAAGTTCATAGGGCCACGGCCAAGACTCTAAAAAGCTGTGTTCAAGAATAAAAAAGAACTAAACTAGGAGAGTCAATAATATCATCTGGATTCTAAGTTCCTAAAGATGCCAACCATTTTGAGTTTCAACGGATAGTGAGATACCAAAACTAATCCGAAGCAAAAAGCTACTAACTCCCGCTCATCTAATTCAAACCGAGCGTCATTGGAAACTCTGAGATTTATTGTATGTTACTCTTCTTTTTATCCTACTTTGTTTTTAGTTGCTTTGGAACAAGCAACAATTTAAGTTTGGTGTTGTGATGAGCGAATATTTTATACGCTTTTTGCCATCATTTTCATAAAGTTTTCAGTATGTTTTATTTAAGTTTTATTAAGTTTTCATAGGCTTTAGTATAAAATTAACATTTTTGGATTCTATTTTAAGTTTGTGTGTTTTTATGGAATTTTAGGGTGAAAGTCTGATTCAGAGGTAGAGAAAGTGCTACAAATGTTGTTCGGATCTGACCTTCTTGCACTCAAAAGAGCTTTTCGAGAGCTACAGAAGTCCAAAAGGAGCATTCTCAACGGCTATGGAAAGCTAACATCCAGAGCTTTCATAGTCCATACTTTGCTATAGAATTGAAGGCCCAAATCTAGCATTCAATGTGAGCCTGCTGCCCTTTCTGGCGTCTAGCGCCCAAAAGAGAAGAGACCAGCGTCCAACGCCGAAGTAGGACCCCCTAGCCAGCGTTCAATGACATAGAGGCCTCCTAGCACATGGATCTCAACCAAGCTCAGCCCAAACACTCACCAAGTGGGCCCCAGAAGTGAATTTTAGCACTAAAAGAATATTTTACCTGAGCAAAAGAAGAAAGAAGAGAGTAGAAGAAGAAGAAATGAAGGAGATGGAGATGGCTTTGTGGTTCGGCCAAAGGGGGAGAAGTAGTGTTTAGGTTGTGTGAAAATGAAGGAGTGAAGATGGGTTTATATAGGAGTGGACAGAGGGGTAGGGTTTGGTTATGAGAGGGTGGGTTTGGGAGGAAAAGTGTTTTGAATTTGAATGGTGATGTAGGTGGGGTTTTATGAAGGATGGATGTGAGTGGTGAAGAGAAATATAGGATTTGATAGGTGAAGGGTTTTTGGGGAAGAGGTTTTGAGGTGATTGGTGAATGGGTGAAGAAGAGAGAGAGTGGTGGGGTAGGTGGGGATCCTGTGGGGTCCACAGATCCTGAGGTGTCAAGGAAAAGTCATCCCTATACCAAGTGGCGAGCAAAAATGCCCTTTGTGCCAATTCTGGCATTAAACGCCGGGCTGGTGCCCATTTCTGGCGTTTAACGCCAACTTCTTGCCCTTTATTGGCATTTAACGCCAGTCTGGTGCCCCTTTCTAGCGTTAAACACCCAGAATGGTGCCAGACTGGGCGTTAAACGCCCATCTGCTAGCCTTACTGGCGTTTAAACGCCAGCAAGATCTTCCTCCAGGGTGTGCTATTTTTCTTTCT
>NC_029781.3:61675806-61678617 GCF_000817695.3 Arachis duranensis
TCCAACTCTAAGTTTGGTGTTGGGAGGCCACAACCAAACACTAAGTTTGGTGTTGAACCCCCACATTCAAACTCTAAGTTTGGTGTTGGGAGGTCTCAACAATGCTTTGAACATCTGTGAAGCTCCATGAGAGCTCACTGTCAAGATATCGACATTAAAGAAATGCTTATTAGGAGGCAACCAATTTTATCTACCTATGTTATTTTCCTTTTTTTTTAGGTTGATGATCATGTGGAGTCACAAAAATAGCTGCAAAAATTAAAGAAAAATAAAAAATAGCATTAAAAACAGCACAACCTAGAAGAGAAACTTACTGGCGTTTAAATGCCAGTAAGGGTAGCAGAATGGGCGTTTAACGCCCAGTCTGGCACCATTCTAGGCGTTAAACACCAGGATTGCAGAATAAGGGTGTTTTGCACACCTAAAAGGAGCAGGGATGAAATCCTTGACCCCTCAGGATCTGTGGACCCCACAGGATCCCCACCTACCCCACCTCTCTCTCTCTCTCTCTCCCTCACACATCTCTATAACCCCTCTTCACTCCTTCATTTTCACACATCACAAACACTCTCTTACTCCCTTGGCTGAACCTACTTCCCCCATTTCTCCTCCATTCTCTTCTTCTCCCACTTTTTCTCTCTTCTTTTGCTCGAGGACGAGCAACCTTTTAAGTTTGGTGTGGTAAAAGCATTGCTTTTTGTTTTTTTATAACTATTTATGGCACCTAAGGCCGGAGAAACCTCTAGAAAGAGGAAAGGAAAGGCAAAAGTTTCCACCTCTGAGTCATGGGAGATAGAGAGATTCATCTCAAAGTTCCATCAAGATCACTTCTATGAATTTGTGGCCAAGAAGAAGGTGATCCCTGAGGTCCCTTTAATGCTCAAGAAAAATGAGTATCCGAAGATCTGACATGAGATCCAAAAAAGAGGTTGGGAAGTTCTTACCAACCCCATTCAACAAGTTGAAATCTTAATGGTTCAAGAGTTCTATGCCAATGAATGGATCACTAGGAACCATGATCAAAGTATGAACCCGAATCCAAGAATTGGCTTATAATGGTTCGGGGGAAATACTTAGATTTCAGTCCGAAAAATGTAAGGTTGGCATTCCACTTGCCAATTATGCAAGAAAACGCACGCCCCTACACTAGAAGGGTCAACTTTGATCAAAGGTTGGACCAAGTCCTCATGGACATATGTGTGGAAGGAGCTCAATGGAAAAGAGACTCAAGAGGCAATCTGGTTCAATTAAGAAGACTGGACCTTAAGCCTGTGGCTAGAGGATGGTTGGAATTCATCAAACATTCCATCATTCCTACTAGCAACCGATCTGAAGTGGCTGTGGATTGGGCCATCATGATCTATAGTATCATGATTGGGGAGGAAGTGGAAGTTCATGAAATCATACCTCTAGAACTCTACAAGCTGGCTGACAAGTCCTCCACTTTGGCAAGGTTAGCCTTTCCTCATCTCATTTGTCATCTATGCAATTTAACTGGGATTGACATAGAACGAGACATCCTCATTAAAGAGGACAAGCCCATCACTAAAAAGAGGATGGAGCAAACAAGAAAGCCCATTCATGGACCTCAACAAGAGCATGAGGAAGATCCTCATCAAGAAATCCCTGAGATGCCTCAAGGGATGCAATTTCCTCCACACAACTATTGGGAGCAACTCAAAACCTCATTAGAAGGCTTGAGTTACAACATGGACCAACTAAGGGTGGAGCATCAAAAACACTCCATCATTCTCCATGAGATTAGAGAAGATCAAAGAGCTATGAGGTAGGAGCAACAAAGGCAAGGAAGAGATATAGAGGAGCTCAAGAGCACCATTGGTTCTTCAAGAAGAAGACACCACCCTCACTAAGATGGACTCATTCCTTAATCTCCTTGTCTATTTATTTTTCTGTTTTCGATTTTTATGCTTATTGTGTCATCTATGTTTGTGTCTTCATTACATGATCATTAGTGTCTAGTGTTTATGTCTTAAGGCTATGAATAATTCCATGAATCCTTCACCTCTCTTAAATAAAAACTGTGCCTAATTACAAAAGAACAAGAAGTACTTGGATTTCAAATTTTATCTTGAAATTAGTTTAATTATTTTGATGTGGTGGCAATACTTTTTGTTTTCTGAATGAATGCTTTAATAGCGCATATTTTTTATCTTGTTGTTTATGAATGTTAAAATTGTTGGCTCTTAAAAGAATGATGAACAAAGAGAAATGTTATTGATAATCTGAAGAATCATGAAATTGATTCTTGAAGCAAGAAAAAGCAGTGAAAAAAATGGCAAACAAAAAAGAAAAAAGAAAAAGCAAGCAGAAAAAGCCAATAGCCCTTTAAACTAAAAGGCAAGGGTAAAAGGGATCCAAGGCTTTGAGCATTAATGGATAGGAGGGCCCAAAGGAATAAAATCCTAGTCTAAGCGGCTAAATCAAGTTGTCCCTAACCATGTGCTTATGTCATGAAGGTCCAAGTGAAAAGCTTGAGACTGAGTGGTTAAAGTCGTGATCCAAAGCAAAAAGAATGTGCTTAAGAACTCTGGACACCTCTAACTGGGGACTTTTAGCAAAGCTGAGTCACAATCAGAAAAGCTTCACCCAGTTATGTGTCTGTGGCATTTATGTATCCGGTGGTAATACTGGAAAATAAAGTGCTTAGGGCCACGGCCAAGACTCATAAAGTAACTGTGTTCAAGAATCAACATACTGAACTAAGAGGATCAATAATACTATCTAAAATTCTGAGTTCCTATAGATGACAATCATTCTGAATTTCAAAGGATAAAGTGAGATGCCAAAACT
>NC_029781.3:61678739-61686348 GCF_000817695.3 Arachis duranensis
GATTGAGGGACCTGAGCAAAAATCTGATTCAGAGGCTGACAAAGGACTGCTGATGTTGATGGATTCTAATCTCCCTATACTCGAAATGGATTTCTCAGAGCTACAGAAATCTAAATGGGGCGTTCTCAATTGCGTTGTAAAGTAGACGTCTAGGGCTTTCCAGCAATATATAATAGTCTATACTTTGCCCGAGTTTAGACGATGCAAACTGGCGTTTAACGCCAACTTTCTGCCCTATTCTAGCGTTAAACACCAGAAATAAGTTGCAAAGCAGAGTTAAACGCCAGAAACAAGTTACAAACTGGCGTTTAACTCCAAGAAAGACCTCTACACGTGAAAGCTTCAATGCTCAGCCCAAGCACACACCAAGTGGGCCCGGAGGTGGATTTCTGCATCATTTACTCATTTCTGTAACCCTAGTAATTAGTTTAGTATAAATAGAACTTTTTACTAGTGTATTAAATATCTTGGATTGTATTATTCAATCTTTGGATGTTTAGTTCTGAGATCTTGGGGGACTGGCCATTCGGCCATGCCTGGACCTTCATCACTTATGTATTTTCAACGGTGGAGTTTCTACACACCATAGATTAAGGTGTGGAGCTCTGCTGTTCCTCGAGTATTAATGCAAAGTATTCTATTCAATTCATACTTATTCTTATTCTAAGATATTCATTCGTACTTCAACCTGATGAATGTGATGATCCGTGACACTCATCACCATTCTCACTTATGAACGCGTGCCTGACAAACACTTCCGTTCTACCTGCGAAAGCTAGAGTGTGTATCTCTTGGATTCCTGGTCCACGATGTATGGTTGCCTCTCCTGACAACAGAGCCTTCCATTCCATGAGATCAGAGTCTTCGTGGTATAAGCTAGAATCAACTGGCAGCATTCTTGAGATCCGGAAAGTCTAAACCTTGTCTGTGGTATTCCAGGTAGGATCTGGGATGGGAAGACTGTGACTAGCTTCAAACTCGCGACTGTAGGGCGTGGTGACAGACGCAAAAGGATAGTAAATCCAATTCCTACACGATCGAGAACCAACAACTGATTAGCCATGCGGCAAACCGTAGAGGACCATTTTCACTGAGAGGACGGGAAGCAGCCATTGACAACGGTGACCCCCAACATACAGCTTGCCATAGAAAAGAGTATGAAGGATTGGAAAAAGGCAGTAGGAAAGCAGAGATTCAAAAGGAATGAGGCATCACCATACACTTATTTGAAATTTCCACCAATGAATTACATCAGTATCCCTATCTTTATTTTATGTTTTATTTATCTTTTAATTATTACAATATAACCATAGCTTGCTTCAAGCTGACAATCTCTGTGGGATCGACCCTTACTCACGTAAGGTTTATTACTTGGACGACCCAGTGCACTTGCTGGTTAGTTGTGCGAAGTTATGAAAAAGAGTGATATTACAATTGTGCATACCAAGTTGTTGGCGCCATTGAGATCACATTTTCGTGCACCAATGTGCATCAAGGTTGGAACAATCAAAGATGGGAGGAGCCTCAAGGGATTGATCAACCTTCTTGGCAACAACCTACTCCGGTTTCTCATTGGTATAATTCCACTCCTAATGCATAACAATCTAATAGCTATGGTGGACATCCTTGTGACTATCAACAACCACCACCATATGCCTATGAACCTCATTCTCAACATAGCCCTTAACCATACTCACAATCCCCTTTTAACCAAACACTTCCATATGACCCTAATCTATATCCACCATACCAACCACCTTATGAGCCATATGAGCCACACATAGAACCACCACTATTCCAACCTCAATACCTCCAAGAACCACCACCTCCATACTATTACCAAGATGTATCACCTCCAATGTATGCAAATTTTCACCCACAAGATGAGTTCTACTTTCCACCAGACCCCTCCATGGAAGAATGTCCATATCCATCAATCCAAAGGCAATATGATCTTACTTATGTTAGCAATTTAGAACGAGAATCAAGGGATCACCTAAAGGAATCAATAGATCGGGTTCAAGCAACCATCCGTCAAAAGTTGGACTCATGGGATTCATACCCCAAGAAAAATATGTCAAAGGACGATTATAGAGGAACAACCAAAGATAGGAGTATGAAGGAGATTGTAGAATCTCAACTTGAGAACAAAAGATTGGAGTGTGTTGTGCAACAAGTGGAACAAATGGAGAGTGTTGAACTACCACATCTTTATTATGATGAATCACCTTCCTATTATGAACCATTCCTCCAAGCCCTTATTATGTAGAATCTCCTATCCAACCCAAACCCCAATGGATGATTCTCTCACTTTGTTACTTCAAGGGCAAAGAGAAATGCAAAGGGAGACACTAGAATTCACGGCCGCCTTGACCGAGGTAGTAAACCGGTTAGCCGCCCAATGCTTGAGCGCTCAAAGTACTCCCATGGCCACATGTGGAGAATCAAATGAAGAGCAAAGCATGAAGAATAGATTGGAAACTCCGGTGGAAAATGAGGAATCTTGCTTTGTGTTAGAACAATTGGAGAAAGCTACGATTGTTGAAGAAGAGGAAGAAGTGGTTGAAGACTTAGGAGATGCAGAACCTCCATGGGAACCTAGAGTTGAAGCAAACCCCTCCAGGAAGATTGAAGTTGATGTTGAGGAGGAAAGTGCACAACCTTCAAGGCATATTCCATATGAAGAATTGGATGGGATAGAGCAAGAATTGAGTTCCCTTGGCAATGAAGATCAAGTATCAAATCTTGGTAGTGAAGAATCCTTTGAACTTAAAGAACCTTCTCCCGGTGAATTTAAAAGTGTTGTGGAGGTAGACTTCTCTCACCCTCCTAATTATGGTTTTAGTAAGGGGAATGAGTTAGATAAAATTGATGAACAAAGGATTGAATTTGAGAAATCTTGCGAAGAGGTGGAAGACCTTAGAAAAAGAAAGACGGGAGTTGAACATGCTTTGTCAAGATCCTTCGAAGCTTTTTTACCTAGGTTGTCGTCTACTCCTTCATTTGAGTGGCTAAAACTCATCTCTATTAGCTTTATTGTCCCACCCGAGTATGGCTTGCTTGAAACGGATGGTCAACTTAGGACACTTTGCGGGATGAAGCGTAAGAGGAGAATGTTTCATGGTTGGCGTTGCAAATCAAAGCTCATCTTGGTTGACACATCAAATGTGAGATACAAAGATTGGATTAGTGCTCAATTAGATGGGTCTAGGAGGAGAGTTAGGCACTTCATTGAGAATTCATCTTGCTTATCACCCGGATGGAACAATGATGATCAACTTGAAGACGAGTGACAGAACAAAGTGTGCGATCCCGGATCGCACAATGAGAATCAATTTTGGGAGCCCTTAGCTTGTGAGAAACTCTATCAAGGCTTGGAGGCATTAATTTTGAAGAATGGAGCTTCTTGGAAGTCCAAGTATTGGTGGATGTTCAAGGATGGATTCAAGCACAAGCCACCTTGATGAGGAGCTCCCCATAAGTCCAACTTAAGGACAATAAACAAAAGTGCTAGGTGGGAGACACCCCACCATGGTAAAATCTTTTCATTTTTCTCTTTTGTAAATATTGCTAAAAGTAAGTTGAATTTCATGTTTTGTTTAATTAATTAAGTTTATTTGGTAGTTTGGTATGTTAAATAAGGTTTTATGGTGTTTTGGTAGCTGTTTGGAGGTTTTGAATGCTTGGTTTGGTGCAAGAACTTAGAAATATTTTGAAAAACAGAGCACCAACCCACGCGTATGCGTCACCCATGCGTATGCGTGGCCCCAAGTTTTTTGATGCGTATGCGTGGATCCCAAATTTCCACCTTCAATACAAAAATTCGAGAGTTGTGCGAGTTGTGGGCTGGAATTGTGGCTCTAGCACAAAACCAACGCACGCGTCACCCCTCTGAATAACCCATGACGCCTACGCGTGACCCGCGTATACACGTCGCTGCCATTTCATTAATCCACGCTTACACGTCACTCCACGTGTACGCGTGGATTGCCCTGTTTCACCCACCCTATTTTCTTTTCTTCTTTCCATTTTTTCCCTTCTTTTTCCTTCTCCTCTTTTCTTTCCACCCTTCAACCATCATCCAACACCACCAAACACCATCTAAAACTATTTCCTTTAGTTAGTTAAATTTTCATTTAATTTTCAGTTTTTCACTACAAGTGTTGGGTTATTAATCTTGTTTGCTGTCTATTGCTGCTTTGAGGTTATAATTTGCCACTTGGTTTTAAGTTCTTCATGCTTAATTATATGCATACCAAGTGTATGAGAATTTTCTTTCAAGCCGTCTAACTCTTTTGAATTGAATGTTGTAGCTAGCCACCATGTAATTTGAATCCTTCTCTTTGATTAGGCAATTTCTTGATGGATGTTGTGCATTTATCTCAATGCATTGTGTTTCTTGATCTTATGCATCCATATGTTATGCTTATGCCTTAGTGACTTGATTCACCATTAATTATTTACTTATGTGTTCTACACATATTTGAACTAGTCATTTTAGGCACAAGGTTTCTTTTGTGAAATTGGATTGGAAGCTCACCTAGGGACACCTTTTTGAAATTCTCGAGCTATATGGACCATGCCTACTATGTGATTGACTTTTTACCTCTAGTCTCTTTTACTACATTGCATAAGCAACCATGTTTTCCATCTTATGTCCACTAGATGATGTGACCCCAAATTCAAAGTGTGTCATTAATTGATGTGTAGGTTTCCTATATCATTTAGTCCATTAAGTTTCGTTGCACGACAATCAATGTCCGTTCATTGTCCAATTCACAACTGCTTGATTTTTTGCTTGAATGCTTTCATGCCTCTTCACTACTTGTTTGTACCTTAACTTACAAGTCTTTTAAGAGTATTTCAAGCACACTGAATGAGTGAAGTGCATGCTTCTCTTGTGTAATTATGACATAGCTTCTATGCTAGTGTTTGTTTTAGACTGCATGCATCTTAGAATGCACACTTACTTTTATCAATGTCAGACATTTGGTCACTCATCTCATTCTAGTGATTCACCTCATCCTAACAAGTTGCGCTTCCTTGCTTTTGTATTTTCTCATCTTACAGTGTTATTTGTTATTTTTCATGAATGATGCACCATGCAAGAAAGGAAGCGAGAGAAAGAACATGCAACAGCCAGTTGATCCACCAGCTGAAGGTGGCAACCCGTGTAGTCGCCGTACCCCCTTGATCATCTTTGCATACACCGAAGACGGTGTAAACTTTTAAGTGTGGGGAGGTCGTCCGACCAGTCGGCACTTTTGGGTGATAATTTCTAATCCCAACACTTTTGCATTTAATTTTTTTTAGGTCTTTTTTAGGATTTCTAGTTGCATATATACATACATATATATATATTAAAATAATGAAATTCTCCAAGAAAAACATTCTTAGTAGGGCATTGACATCCCAATTGATTTGAGTGAAAACTTTTCATTAAACTTGCTTGAATTATATATTGTGGAACATGATTTTTGAGCTAAGAACACAAGCATGTGATATTTTGAGCCTAATTGTGTGGTTACATCTTATAACCACTTATTTTCCTTTTTGTGTGCATTGTTCTCTTTCTATGATTGTAATCTTTGATTTGTTTAATTCTTTATATCCATTATTCCATGTATACATGCATTTATATGATTGAGGCCATCATTTCATTTAGCTCACTTACCCAAATAGACTTACCTTCTATCTTCCATTGTTAGCCAACTTTGAGCCTACGATTAACCCACTTTGTTCTTTAATTTAACACATTACAAGCCTTAAAGTGAAAAACAATAAATGTCCTTAATTTGGATCTTTGATTAGCTTAGGGTAGTGAGTGTGTGCATCATTCAAGTGTGGAAAAACTCGGGACATTGGTTGAGGTAAAAGGGTATTTTTGTTCTTTGTTGAAAATATTGGGAATTGGGTACATATTCATGTGTTAATTTAATGTTTAAACCATATACATTGATATCTTTGTATATAATTACATCAAAAAGAAAAAGAGAAAAACAAAAGAAAAAAAATAAAAAGAAAAAAAGAAAAGAAAAGAAAAAGAAAGCAATAAAAAGGGACAAAATGCCCCAAAGTAAAGTTCAATAAGAATCGATGCATATGGGTTGTTATCAAAAGAGAATGCATGAGTATGTAAAAAAGTGAAGAATGGGTAGTTAGGTTAGCACTTAAATTGTATAGGTTGTCATAGGTTAGGTGGGAAGCTTAAGTTAATCAAAGATTCAAATTTCAAGCTCACTTGGGCATATGCATCCTACCTTGACCCTAACCCCATTACAACCTTGTGGAAAGACCTCATGATATTTGTATGCATGCATGAAATAATGTAGATTGTTAGATGAAAAATAAATCCTGGAAAGCATGATTAGGGGAGGATTGAGTGAATCAACCTTATACACTTGAGTGACTAAAGCGGATACACATCCAGTGAGGGTTCGATTGCTCAATTACATGTTTTCACCTAGAATCATCACTTTTCTTTCAAGTTTGTAAAACCTTTTAATAACTCAATTTAATTGTGGTTTGAATTGATTGTTATTACTTTAGCCCTTATGCTTATATATGTTTTCTTAGAAGTTGATTTATTTTGACCAAGTAATTGCATTCATTTAGATAGTTGCATCTAGGTAGGTTCCATTTAATTAGTTTATATTGAATAAATGTTGATACCCTTTGTTCCTTTCTTGATTTTAGCATGAGGACATGCTTAGTTTAAGTATGGGGAGGTTGATAAACCCCATTTTTAGGGTTTATCTTGTGCTTAATTTGAGGGATTTTATCATCTATTCCCACATTAATTCAATTAAATAGCATGGTTTCATGATTTTCTCCTAATTTGTGTGTGAAAGTGAAAACATGCGTTTTAGGCCATTAATTGCTAATTTTAATTCACCTTTGATTCCACTAGATGCCTTGATGTGTTTGTTAGTGAATCCAGGTTGAAAAGGCTAGGAATGGATCAAAGGAGTGAAGAGAAAAGGATGCAAAGTGAAGAATTCATGGAAAAACAAGAATTTGGAGTGCATACATCGACGCGCACGCGTGACAGACGTGCACACGTGAATGTGATGTCACATGGCGACGCGTACGCGTAACAGATGCGTACGCGTGGATGGAAAATTGTAAACGATGCGTATGCGTGACCCATGCATACGCGTCGTTGCTCGCACGTGACCTCATTAAAGTGAAAACGCTGGGGGCGATTTCTGAGCTTTCCAAGCCCAAATCCAACTCATTTTTTAGGCTATTACATGCAAAATTCAAAAGGGGTCAAAGTGGGATCATTCATACACTGAATTTTAGAGAGATGTAGAATTTTAGATAGAAAGGGTCTCTCGTCTCTCCAGAAAATCCACTTCGAGTGCAGGTAGGTCAGAATCCAACAGCATCTGCAGTCTTTTTTAGTCTCTGAATCAGATTTTTGCTCAAGTCCCTCAATTTCAGCCAGAAAATACCTGAAATCACAGAAAAACACACAAACTCATAGTAAAGTCCAAAAAAGTGAATTTTAACTAAAAACTAATAAAAATATACTAAAAACTAACTAGATCATACTAAAAACATACTAAAAACAATGGCAAAAAGCGTACAAATTATTCGCTCATCA
>NC_029781.3:61686353-61686760 GCF_000817695.3 Arachis duranensis
TACTAAAAACTACCTAAAAATAATGCCAAAAAGCGTATAAATTATCCGCTCATCACAACACCAAACTTAAATTGTTGCTTGTCCCCAAGCAACTGAAAATCAAATAAGATATAAACAAGAGAATATACAATGAATTCCAAAAACATCTATGAAGATCAGCATTAATTAGATGAGCGAGGCTTTTAGCTTTTTGCCTCTGAACAGTTTTGGCATCTCACTCTATCCTTTGAAATTCAGAATGATTGGCTTCTTTAGGAACTCAGAATCCAGATAGTGTCATTGATTCTCCTAGTTAAGTATGATGATTCTTGAACACAGCTACTTATTGAGTCTTGGCCGTGGCCCAAAGCACTCTGTCTTCCAGTATTACCACCGGATACATACATGCCACAGACACATAATTGGGT
>NC_029781.3:61687541-61687839 GCF_000817695.3 Arachis duranensis
CTTAGGATATAACCTCATGAACTTCTATTTCTTCTCCAATCATGATGCTATGAATCATGATAGCCCGGTCTATAGTAACTTCGAACCGGTTGCTAGTCGGAATGATTGAGCGTTGGATAAACCCCAACCATCCCCTAGCCACGGGCTTGAGGTCATGCCTTCTCAATTGAACCGGCTTCCCTCTTGAATCACTCTTCCATTGGGCGCCCTCTTCACAAATGACTGTGAGGACTTGGTCCAACCTTTGATCAAAGTTGACCCTTCTAGTGTAAGGATGTTCATCTCCTTGCATCATGGG
>NC_029781.3:61688778-61689837 GCF_000817695.3 Arachis duranensis
CCTTTCTGGCGTTAAATGCCCAGAATGGTGCCAGACTGGGCGTTAAACGCCCATCTGCTAGCCTTACTGGCGTTTAAATGCCAGCAAGATCTTCCTCCAGGGTGTGCTATTTTTCTTTCTGTTTTTCATTCTGTTTTTGCTTTTTCAATTGATTTTGTGACTTCCCATGATCATCAACCTATAGAAAACATAAAATAACAAAGAAAAATAGATAATATAACATTGGGTTGCCTCCCAACAAGCGCTTCTTTAATGTCAGTAGCTTGACAGAGGACTCTCATGGAGCCTCACAGATACTCGGAGCAATGTTGGAACCTCCCAACACCAATCTTCAGAGTTTGAATGTGGGGGTTCAACACCAAACTTAGAATTTGGTTGTGGCCTCCCAACACCAAACTTAGAGTTTGAGTGTGGGGACTCTTTTTGACTCTGTTTTAGGAGAAGCTCTTCATGCTTCCTCTCCATGGTGACAGAGGGATATCTTTGAGCCTTAAACACAAAGGATTCTTTATTCACTTGAATGATCAATTCTCCTCTATCAATATCAATCACTAGGAAGGGTCTGCCACGGATGATGGATTCATCCATGCACATCCCAGTCTCTAGGACTATGAAATCAGCAGGGATGTAATGGTCTTCAACTTTTACCAGAACATCCTCTACAAGTCCATAAGCTTGTTTTCTTGAATTGTCTGCCATCTCTAGTGAGATTTTTGCAGCTTGCACCTCAAAGATCCCTAGCTACTCCATTACAGAGAGAGGCATGAGGTTTACACTTGACCCTGGGTCACACAAGGCCTTCTTGAAGGTCATGGTGCCTATGGTACAAGGTATTGAAAACTTCCCAGGATCCTGTCTCTTTTGAGGCAGTTTCTGCCTAGACAAGTCATCCAATTCTTTGGTGAGCAAAGGGGGTTCATCCTCCCAAGTCTCATTACCAAATAACCTGTCACTTAGCTTCATGATTGCTCTAAGGTATTTAGCAACTTGCTCTTCAGTGACATACTCATCCTCTTCAGAGGAAGAATACTCATCAAAGCTCATGAATGGCAGAAGTAA
>NC_029781.3:61690095-61690418 GCF_000817695.3 Arachis duranensis
CTTCTTCTTCAGATGAAGCTTCCTTAGTACTGCTTGGTGCATTTTGCATTCCAGACAGACTTTGAGAAATCAAATTGACTTTCTGAGTTAATATCTTGTTCTGAGCCAATATGGCATTTAGAGTATCAATCTCAAGAACTCCTTTCTTCTGATTAGTCCCATTGTTCATAGGATTCCTTTCAGAAGTGTACATGAATTGGTTATTTGCAACCATTTCAATTAGTTCTTGAGCTTCTGTAGGTGTCTTCTTCAGATGAAGAGATCCTTCAGCAGAGCTATCCAAAGACATCTTGGACAGTTCAGACAGACCATCATAGAAAATA
>NC_029781.3:61690518-61690835 GCF_000817695.3 Arachis duranensis
ACCCAAACCCCAATGGATGATTCTCTCACTTTGTTACTTCAAGGGCAAAGAGAAATGCAAAGGGAGACACTAGAATTCACGGCCGCCTTGACCGAGGTAGTAAACCGGTTAGCCGCCCAATGCTTGAGCGCTCAAAGTACTCCCATGGCCACATGTGGAGAATCAAATGAAGAGCAAAGCATGAAGAATAGATTGGAAACTCCGGTGGAAAATGAGGAATCTTGCTTTGTGTTAGAACAATTGGAGAAAGCTACGATTGTTGAAGAAGAGGAAGAAGTGGTTGAAGACTTAGGAGATGCAGAACCTCCATGGGAACC
>NC_029781.3:61691352-61693218 GCF_000817695.3 Arachis duranensis
CAAAAGTGCTAGGTGGGAGACACCCCACCATGGTAAAATCTTTTTATTTTTCTCTTTTGTAAATATTGCTAAAAGTAAGTTGAATTTCATGTTTTGTTTAATTAATTAAGTTTATTTGGTAGTTTGGTATGTTAAATAAGGTTTTATGGTGTTTTGGTAGCTGTTTGGAGGTTTTGAATGCTTGGTTTGGTGCAAGAACTTAGAAATATTTTGAAAAACAGAGCACCAACCCACGCGTATGCGTCACCCATGCGTATGCGTGGCCCCAAGTTTTTTGATGCGTATGCGTGGATCCCAAATTTCCACCTTCAATACAAAAATCCGAGAGTTGTGCGAGTTGTGGGCTGGAATTGTGCCTCTAGCACAAAACCAACGCACGCGTCACCCCTCTGAATAACCCATGACGCCTACGCGTGACCCGCGTATACACGTCGCTGCCATTTCATTAATCCACGCTTACACGTCACTCCACGTGTACGCGTGGATTGCCCTGTTTCACCCACCCTATTTTCTTTTCTTCTTTCCATTTTTTCCCTTTTTTTCCCTTCTCCTCTTTTCTTTCCACCCTTCAACCATCATCCAACACCACCAAACACCATCTAAAACTATTTCCTTTAGTTAGATGGTTAGTTAGTTGTTTAGTTAGTTAAATTTTCATTTAATTTTCAGTTTTTCACTACAAGTGTTGGGTTATTAATCTTGTTTGCTGTCTATTGCTGCTTTGAGGTTATAATTTGCCACTTGGTTTTAAGTTCTTCATGCTTAATTATATGCATACCAAGTGTATGAGAATTTTCTTTCAAGCCGTCTAACTCTTTTGAATTGAATGTTGTAGCTAGCCACCATGTAATTTGAATCCTTCTCTTTGATTAGGCAATTTCTTGATGGATGTTGTGCATTTATCTCAATGCATTGTGTTTCTTGATCTTATGCATCCATATGTTATGCTTATGCCTTAGTGACTTGATTCACCATTAATTATTTACTTATGTGTTCTACACATATTTGAACTAGTCATTTTAGGCACAAGGTTTCTTTTGTGAAATTGGATTGGAAGCTCACCTAGGGACACCTTTTTAAAATTCTCGAGCTATATGGACCATGCCTACTATGTGATTGACTTTTCACCTCTAGTCTCTTTTACTACATTGCATAAGCAACCATGTTTTCCATCTTATGTCCACTAGATGATGTGACCCCAAATTCAAAGTGTGTCATTAATTGATGTGTAGGTTTCCTATATCATTTAGTCCATTAAGTTTCCTTGCACGACAATCAATGTCCGTTCATTGTCCAATTCACAACTGCTTGATTTTTTGCTTGAATGCTTTCATGCCTCTTCACTACTTGTTTGTACCTTAACTTACAAGTCTTTTAAGAGTATTTCAAGCACACTGAATGAGTGAAGTGCATGCTTCTCTTGTGTAATTATGACATAGCTTCTATGCTAGTGTTTGTTTTAGACTGCATGCATCTTAGAATGCACACTTACTTTTATCAATGTCAGACATTTGGTCACTCATCTCATTCTAGTGATTCACCTCATCCTAACAAGTTGCGCTTCCTTGCTTTTGTATTTTCTCATCTTACGGTGTTATTTGTTATTTTTCATGAATGATGCACCATGCAAGAAAGGAAGCGAGAGAAAGAACATGCAACAGCCAGTTGATCCACCAGCTGAAGGTGGCAACCCATGTAGTCGCCGTACCCCCTTGATCATCTTTGCATACACCGAAGACGGTGTAAACTTTTAAGTGTGGGGAGGTCGTCCGACCAGTCGGCACTTTTGGGTGATAATTTCTAATCCCAACACTTTTGCATTTAATTTTTTTTAGGTCTTTTTTAGGATTTCTAGTTGCATATATA
>NC_029781.3:61697360-61697915 GCF_000817695.3 Arachis duranensis
GATGCCATAAATGGTTACGGAAAAACAAAAAGCAATGCTTTTACCACACCAAACTTAAAAGGTTTGATCGTCCTCGAGCAAAAGAAGAAAGAAGAGAGTAGAAGAAGAAGAAATGAAGGAGATGGAGATGGCTTTGGGGTTCGGCCAAAGGGGGAGAAGTAGTGTTTAGGTTGTGTGAAAATGAAGGAGTGAAGATGGGTTTATATAGGAGTGGACAAAGGGGTAGGGTTCGGTTATGAGAGGGTGGGTTTGGGAGGGAAAGTGTTTTGAATTTGAATGGTGATGTAGGTGGGGTTTTATGAAGGATGGATGTGAATGGTGAAGAGAAAGATAGGATTTGATAGGTGAAGGGTTTTTGGGGAAGAGGTTTTGAGGTGATTGGTGAATGGGTGAAGAAGAGAGAGAGTGGTGGGGTAGGTGGGGATCCTGTGGGGTCTACAGATCCTGAGGTGTCAAGAAAAAGTCATCCCTGCACCAAGTGGCGAGCAAAAATGCCCTTTGTGCCAATTCTGGCATTAAACGCCGGGCTGGTGCCCATTTCTGGCGTTTAACGCC
>NC_029781.3:61703003-61703394 GCF_000817695.3 Arachis duranensis
ATGAGTAAATGACATAAAAATCCACTTCCGGGCCCACTTGGTGTGTGCTTCGGCTGAGCATTGAAGCATTTTCGTGTAGAGTCTCTTCTTGGAGTTAAACGCCAGCTTTTGTGCCAGTTTGGGCGTTTAACTCCCATTCTTGTCCCAGTTCCGGCGTTTAACGCTGGGAATTCTTGAGCTGATTTAGAACGCCAATTTGGGCCATCAAATCTTGGGCAAAGTGTGGACTATTATATATTGCTGGAAAGCCCAGGATATCTACTTTCCAACGCCGTTAAGAGAGGGCCAATTGAGCTTCTGTAGCTCCAGAAAATCTACTTCGAGTGCAGGGAGATCAGAATCCAACAGCATCTGCAGTCCTTTTTAGTCTCTGAATCAGATTTTTGCTCAA
>NC_029781.3:61703742-61723335 GCF_000817695.3 Arachis duranensis
AGGTTAAAGGCCTTTACATCCTTGCTGATTTCATAATCTTAGACACTAGGAAGGAAGAGGATGAATGCATCATCATTGGAAGACCTTTCCTAGCTACAGCAGGAGCTGTGATAGATGTCAACAGAGGTGAATTAGTCCTTCAATTGAATGGGGACTACCTTGTGTTTAAGGCACATGGCCATCCCTCTGTGAGAAAAGAGAGTGAGCACAAAGAGCTTCTCTCAGTTCAGAGTCAAGAAGAGCCCCCACAATCAAACTCTAAGTTTGGTGTTGGGAGGCCACAACCAAACACTAAGTTTGGTGTTGAACCCCCACATTCAAACTCTATGTTTGGTGTTGGGAGGTCCCAACAATGCTCTGAACATCTGTGAAGCTCCATGAGAGCTCACTGTCAAGATATCGACATTAAAGAAATGCTTATTGGGAGGCAACCAATTTTATCTACCTATGTTATTTTCCTTTTTTTTTTTAGGTTGATGATCATATGGAGTCACAAAAATAGCTGCAAAAATTAAAGAAAAATAAAAAACAGCATTAAAAACAGCACAACCTAGAAGAGAAACTTACTGGCGTTTAAATGCCAGTAAGGGTAGCAGAATGGGCGTTTAACGCCCAGTCTGGCACCATTCTAGGCGTTAAACGCCAGGATTGCAGAATAAGGGCGTTTTGCACACCTAAAAGGAGCAGGGATGAAATCCTTGACCCCTCAGGATCTGTGGACCCCACAGGATCCCCACCTACCCCACCTCTCTCTCTTTCTCTCTCCCTCACACATCTCTATAACACTCTACCCAAAACACCACTCACCTATCAAATCCTATTCTCTTCCCTATATTCTCTTCACCAATCACCTCCATCTCTCTTCCCCAAAAACCCCACCTACCTCACTTTCAAATTCAAACACTTTTCCCTCCCAAATCCACCCAATTCCATTCGGCCACTCTCCCTCTCTTTTCCTATAAATACCCCTCTTCACTCCTTCATTTTCACACATCACAAACACTCTCTTACTCCCTTGGCTGAACCTACTTCCCCCATTTCTCCTCCATTCTCTTCTTCTCCCACTTTTTCTCTCTTCTTTTGCTCGAGGACGAGCAACCTTTTAAGTTTGGTGTGGTAAAAGCATTGCTTTTTGTTTTTTTATAACTATTTATGGCACCTAAGGCCGGAGAAACCTCTAGAAAGAGGAAAGGGAAGGCAAAAGCTTCCACCTCCGAGTCATCAAAGATGGAGAGATTCATCTCAAAGGTCCATCAAGATCACTTCTATGAAGTTGTGGCCAAGAAGAAGGTGATCCCTGAGGTCCCTTTAATGCTCAAGAAAAATGAGTATCCGAAGATCCGACATGAGATCCAAAGAAGAGGTTGGGAAGTTCTTACCAACCCCATTCAACAAGTTGAAATCTTAATGGTTCAAGAGTTCTATGCCAATGAATGGATCAAGACCACTTCTATGAAGTTGTGGCCAAGAAGAAGGTGATCCCTGAGGTCCCTTTAATGCTCAAGAAAAATGAGTATCCGAAGATCCGACATGAGATCCAAAGAAGAGGTTGGGAAGTTCTTACCAACCCCATTCAACAAGTTGAAATCTTAATGGTTCAAGAGTTCTATGCCAATGAATGGATCACTAGGAACCATGATCAAAGTATGAACCCGAATCCAAGAATTGGCTTATAATGGTTCGGGGGAAATACTTAGATTTTAGTCCAAAAAATGTAAGGTTGGCATTCCACTTGCCAATTATGCAAGAAAACGCACGCCCCTACACTAGAAGGGTCAACTTTGATCAAAGGTTGGACCAGGTCCTCATGGACATATGTGTGGAAGGAGCTCAATGGAAAAGAGACTCAAGAGGCAATCTGGTTCAATTAAGAAGACCGGACCTTAAGCCTGTGGCTAGAGGATGGTTGGAATTCATCAAACATGCCTCAAGGGATGCAATTTCCTCCACACAACTATTGGGAGCAACTCAAAACCTCATTAGAAGGCTTGAGTTACAACATGGACCAACTAAGGGTGGAGCATCAAAAACACTCCATCATTCTCCATGAGATTAGAGAAGATCAAAGAGCTATGAGGTAGGAGCAACAAAGGCAAGGAAGAGATATAGAGGAGCTCAAGAGCACCATTGGTTCTTCAAGAAGAAGACACCACCCTCACTAAGATGGACTTATTCCTTAATCTCCTTGTCTATTTATTTTTCTGTTTTCGATTTTTATGCTTATTGTATCATCTATGCTTGTGTCTTTATTACATGATCATTAGTGTCTAGTGTCTATGTCTTAAGGCTATGAATAATTCCATGAATCCTTCACCTCTCTTAAATAAAAAATGTGCCTAATTACAAAAGAACAAGAAGTACTTGGATTTCAAATTTTATCTTGAAATTAGTTTAATTATTTTGATGTGGTGGCAATACTTTTTGTTTTCTGAATGAATGCTTTAATAGCGCATATTTTTTATCTTGTTGTTTATGATGTTAAAATTGTTGGCTCTTAAAAGAATGATGAACAAAGAGAAATGTTATTGATAATCTGAAGAATCATGAAATTGATTCTTGAAGCAAGAAAAAGCAGTGAAAAAAATGGCAAGCAAAAAAGAAAAAAGAAAAAGCAAGCAGAAAAAGCCAATAGCCCTTTAAACTAAAAGGCAAGGGTAAAAAGGATCCAAGGCTTTGAGCATTAATGATCCGGTGGTAATACTGGAAAATAAAGTGCTTAGGGCCACGGCCAAGACTCATAAAGTAACTGTGTTCAAGAATCAACATACTGAACTAAGAGGATCAATAATACTATCTAAAATTCTGAGTTCCTATAGATGACAATCATTCTGAATTTCAAAGGATAAAGTGAGATGCCAAAACTGTTCAGAAGCAAAAAGCTAGTAGCCCTGCTCATCTAATTAGAACTAAGTTTCATTGATACTGTGGGATTCATTGTATATTCTCTTCTTTTTATCCTATTTGATTTTTAGTTGCTTGGGGACAAGCAACAATTTAAGTTTGGTATTGTGATGAGCGGATAATTTATACGCTTTTTGGCATTATTTTTACAAAGTTTTTAGTAAGATTTAGTTACTTTTTAGTATATTTTTATTAGTTTTTAAGCAAAATTCACATTTTTGGACTTTACTATGAGTTTGTGTATTTTTCTATGATTTCAGGTATTTTCTGGCTGAGATTGAGGGACCTGAGCAAAAATCTGATTCAGAGGCTGACAAAGGACTGCTGATGTTGATGGATTCTAATCTCCCTATACTCGAAATGGATTTCTCAGAGCTACAGAAATCCAAATGGGGCGCTCTCAATTGCGTTGTAAAGTAGACGTCTAGGGCTTTCCAGCAATATATAATAGTCTATACTTTGCCCGAGTTTAGACGATGCAAACTGGCGTTTAACGCCAGCTTTCTGCCCTATTCTGGCGTTAAACACCAGAAATAAGTTGCAAAGCAGAGTTAAACGCCAGAAACAAGTTACAAACTGGCGTTTAACTCCAACGAAGGCCTCTACATGTGAAAGCTTCAATGCTCAGCCCAAGAACACACAAAGTGGGCCCGGAAGTGGATTTCTACATCATTTACTCATTTCTGTAACCCTAGTAATTAGTTTAGTATAAATAGAACTTTTTACTAGTGTATTAAATATCTTGGATCTTACATCTTTGATCAGTTTTATGCTATCTTAGACTTTTATAGGGGCTGGCCATTCGACCATGCCTACCCTATTTTCACTTATTATTTTCAACGGTGGAGTTTCTACACACCATAGATTAAGGTGTGGAGCTCTGCTGTTCCTCGAGTATTAATGCAAAGTATTCTATTCAATTCATGCTTATTCTTATTCTAAGATATTCATTCGCACTTCAATCTGATGAATGTGATGATCCGTGACACTCATCACCATTCTCACTTATGAACGCGTGCCTGACAAACACTTCCGTTCTACCTGCGAAAGCTAGAGTGTGTATCTCTTGGATTCCTGGTCCACTATGTATAGTTGCCTCTCCTGACAACAGAGCCTTCCATTCCATGAGATCAGAGTCTTCGTGGTATAAGCTAGAATCAACTGGCAGCATTCTTGAGATCCGAAAAGTCTAAACCTTGTCTGTGGTATTCCAGGTAGGATCTGGGATGGGAAGACTGTGACCAGCTTCAAACTCGCGACTGTAGGGCGTGGTGACAGACGCAAAAGGATAGTAAATCCAATTCCTACACGATCGAGAACCAACAACTGATTAGCCATGCGGCA
This sequence comes from Arachis duranensis, assembly GCF_000817695.3. Classification (NCBI taxonomy): domain Eukaryota; kingdom Viridiplantae; phylum Streptophyta; class Magnoliopsida; order Fabales; family Fabaceae; genus Arachis; species Arachis duranensis. The sequence goes on from NC_029781.3 coordinate 61,707,988, forward strand.
AACCGTAGAGGACCATTTTCACTGAGAGGACGGGAAGTAGCCATTGACAACGGTGACCCCCAACATACAGCTTGCCATAGAAAAGAGTATGAAGGATTGGAAGAAGGCAGTAGGAAAGCAGAGATTCAAAAGGAATGAGGCATCACCATACACTTATCTGAAATTTCCACCAATGAATTACATAAGTATCCCTATCTTTATTTTATGTTTTATTTATCTTTTAATTATTACAATATAACCATAGCTTGCTTCAAGCTGACAATCTCTGTGGGATCGACCCTTACTCACGTAAGGTTTATTACTTGGACGACCCAGTGCACTTGCTGGTTAGTTGTGCGAAGTTGTGAAAAAGAGTGATATTACAATTGTGCATACCAAGTTGTTGGCGCCATTGAGATCACATTTTCGTGCACCAATGTGCATCAAGGTTGGAACAATCAAAGATGGGAGGAGCCTCAAGGGATTGATCAACCTTCTTGGCAACAACCTACTCCGGTTTCTCTTTGGTATAATTCCACTCCTAATGCATAACAATCTAATAGCTATGGTGGACATCCTTGTGACTATCAACAACCACCACCATATGCCTATGAACCTCATTCTCAACATAGCCCTTAACCATACTCACAATCCCCTTTTAACCAAACACTTCCATATGACCCTAATCTATATCCACCATACCAACCACCTTATGAGCCATATGAGCCACACATAGAACCACCACTATTCCAACCTCAATACCTCCAAGAACCACCACCTCCATACTATTACCAAGATGTATCACCTCCAATGTATGCAAATTTTTACCCACAAGATGAGTTCTACTTTCCACCAGACCCCTTCATGGAAGAATGTCCATATCCATCAATCCAAAGGCAATATGATCTTACTTATGTTAGCAATTTAGAACGAGAATCAAGGGATCACCTAAAGGAATCAATAGATCGGGTTCAAGCAACCATCCGTCAAAAGTTGGACTCATGGGATTCATACCCCAAGAAAAATATGTCAAAGGACGATTATAGAGGAACAACCGAAGATAGGAGTATGAAGGAGATTGTAGAATCTCAACTTGAGAACAAAAGATTGGAGTGTGTTGTGCAACAAGTGGAACAAATGGAGAGTGTTGAACTACCACATCTTTATTATGATGAATCACCTTCCTATTATGAACCATTCCTCCAAGCCCTTATTATGTAGAATCTCCTATCCAACCCAAACCCCAATGGATGATTCTCTCACTTTGTTACTTCAAGGGCAAAGAGAAATGCAAAGGGAGACACTAGAATTCACGGCCGCCTTGACCGAGGTAGTAAACCGGTTAGCCGCCCAATGCTTGAGCGCTCAAAGTACTCCCATGGCCACATGTGGAGAATCAAATGAAGAGCAAAGCATGAAGAATAGATTGGAAACTCCGGTGGAAAATGAGGAATCTTGCTTTGTGTTAGAACAATTGGAGAAAGCTACGATTGTTGAAGAAGAGGAAGAAGTGGTTGAAGACTTAGGAGATGCAGAACCTCCATGGGAACCTAGAGTTGAAGCAAACCCCTCCAGGAAGATTGAAGTTGATGTTGAGGAGGAAAGTGCACAACCTTCAAGGCATATTCCATATGAAGAATTGGATGGGATAGAGCAAGAATTGAGTTCCCTTGGCAATGAAGATCAAGTATCAAATCTTGGTAGTGAAGAATCCTTTGAACTTAAAGAACCTTCTCCCGGTGAATTTAAAAGTGTTGTGGAGGTAGACTTCTCTCACCCTCCTAATTATGGTTTTAGTAAGGGGAATGAGTTAGATAAAATTGATGAACAAAGGATTGAATTTGAGAAATCTTGCGAAGAGGTGGAAGACCTTAGAAAAAGAAAGACGGGAGTTGAACATGCTTTGTCAAGATCCTTCGAAGCTTTTTTACCTAGGTTGTCGTCTACTCCTTCATTTGAGTGGCTAAAACTCATCTCTATTAGCTTTATTGTCCCACCCGAGTATGGCTTGCTTGAAACGGATGGTCAACTTAGGACACTTTGCGGGATGAAGCGTAAGAGGAGAATGTTTCATGGTTGGCGTTGCAAATCAAAGCTCATCTTGGTTGACACATCAAATGTGAGATACAAAGATTGGATTAGTGCTCAATTAGATGGGTCTAGGAGGAGAGTTAGGCACTTCATTGAGAATTCATCTTGCTTATCACCCGGATGGAACAATGATGATCAACTTGAAGACGAGTGTCAGAACAAAGTGTGCGATCCCGGATCGCACAATGAGAATCAATTTTGGGAGCCCTTAGCTTGTGAGAAACTCTATCAAGGCTTGGAGGCATTAATTTTGAAGAATGGAGCTTCTTGGAAGTCCAAGCATTGGTGGATGTTCAAGGATGGATTCAAGCACAAGCCACCTTGATGAGGAGCTCCCCATAAGTCCAACTTAAGGACAATAAACAAAAGTGCTAGGTGGGAGACACCCCACCATGGTAAAATCTTTTTATTTTTCTCTTTTGTAAATATTGCTAAAAGTAAGTTGAATTTCATGTTTTGTTTAATTAATTAAGTTTATTTGGTACTTTGGTATGTTAAATAAGGTTTTATGGTGTTTTGGTAGCTGTTTGGAGGTTTTGAATGCTTGGTTTGGTGCAAGAACTTAGAAATATTTTGAAAAACAGAGCACCAACCCACACGTATGCGTCACCCATGCGTATGCGTGGCCCCAAGTTTTTTGATGCGTATGCATGGATCCCAAATTTCCACCTTCAATACAAAAATCCGAGAGTTGTGCGAGTTGTGGGCTGGAATTGTGCCTCTAGCACAAAACCAACGCACGCGTCACCCCTCTGAATAACCCATGACGCCTACGCGTGACCCGCGTATACACGTCGCTGCCATTTCATTAATCCACGCTTACACGTCACTCCACGTGTACGCGTGGATTGCCCTGTTTCACCCACCCTATTTTCTTTTCTTCTTTCCATTTTTTCCCTTCTTTTTCCTTCTCCTCTTTTCTTTCCACCCTTCAACCATCATCCAACACCACCAAACACCATCTAAAACTATTTCCTTTAGTTAGTTAAATTTTCATTTAATTTTCAGTTTTTCACTACAAGTGTTGGGTTATTAATCTTGTTTGCTGTCTATTGCTGCTTTGAGGTTATAATTTGCCACATGGTTTTAAGTTCTTCATGCTTAATTATATGCATACCAAGTGTATGAGAATTTTCTTTCAAGCCGTCTAACTCTTTTGAATTGAATGTTGTAGCTAGCCACCATGTAATTTGAATCCTTCTCTTTGATTAGGCAATTTCTTGATGGATGTTGTGCATTTATCTCAATGCATTGTGTTTCTTGATCTTATGCATCTATATATATATATAATAAGCTTAGTTAAAATAATGAAATTCTCCAAGAAAAACATTCTTAGTAGGGCATTGACATCCCAATTGATTTGAGTGAAAACTTTTCATTAAACTTGCTTGAATTATATATTGTGGAACATGATTTTTGAGCTAAGAACACAAGCATGTGATATTTTGAGCCTAATTGTGTGGTTACATCTTATAACCACTTATTTTCCTTTTTGTGTGCATTGTTCTCTTTCTATGATTGTAATCTTTGATTTGTTTAATTCTTTATATCCATTATTCCATGTATACATGCATTTATATGATTGAGGCCATCATTTCATTTAGCTCACTTACCCAAATAGACTTACCTTCTATCTTCCATTGTTAGCCAACTTTGAGCCTACGATTAACCCACTTTGTTCTTTAATTTAACACATTACAAGCCTTAAAGTGAAAAACAATAAATGTCCTTAATTTGGATCTTTGATTAGCTTAGGGTAGTGAGTGTGTGCATCATTCAAGTGTGGAAAAACTCGGGACATTGGTTGAGGTAAAAGGGTATTTTTGTTCTTTGTTGAAAATATTGGGAATTGGGTACATATTCATGTGTTAATTTAATGTTTAAACCATATACATTGATATCTTTGTATATAATTACATCAAAAAGAAAAAGAGAAAAACAAAAGAAAAAAAATAAAAAGAAAAAAAGAAAAGAAAAGAAAAAGAAAGCAATAAAAAGGGACAAAATGCCCCAAAGTAAAGTTCAATAAGAATCGATGCATATGGGTTGTTATCAAAAGAGAATGCATGAGTATGTAAAAAAGTGAAGAATGGGTAGTTAGGTTAGCACTTAAATTGTATAGGTTGTCATAGGTTAGGTGGGAAGCTTAAGTTAATCAAAGATTCAAATTTCAAGCTCACTTGGGCATATGCATCCTACCTTGACCCTAACCCCATTACAACCTTGTGGAAAGACCTCATGATATTTGTATGCATGCATGAAATAATGTAGATTGTTAGATGAAAAATAAATCCTGGAAAGCATGATTAGGGGAGGATTGAGTGAATCAACCTTATACACTTGAGTGACTAAAGCGGATACACATCCAGTGAGGGTTCGATTGCTCAATTACATGTTTTCACCTAGAATCATCACTTTTCTTTCAAGTTTGTAAAACCTTTTAATAACTCAATTTAATTGTGGTTTGAATTGATTGTTATTACTTTAGCCCTTATGCTTATATATGTTTTCTTAGAAGTTGATTTATTTTGACCAAGTAATTGCATTCATTTAGATAGTTGCATCTAGGTAGGTTCCATTTAATTAGTTTATATTGAATAAATGTTGATACCCTTTGTTCCTTTCTTGATTTTAGCATGAGGACATGCTTAGTTTAAGTATGGGGAGGTTGATAAACCCCATTTTTAGGGTTTATCTTGTGCTTAATTTGAGGGATTTTATCATCTTTTCCCACATTAATTCAATTAAATAGCATGGTTTCATGATTTTCTCCTAATTTGTGTGTGAAAGTGAAAACATGCGTTTTAGGCCATTAATTGCTAATTTTAATTCACCTTTGATTCCACTAGATGCCTTGATGTGTTTGTTAGTGAATCCTGGTTGAAAAGGCTAGGAATGGATCAAAGGAGTGAAGAGAAAAGGATGCAAAGTGAAGAATTCATGGAAAAACAAGAATTTGGAGTGCATACATCGACGCGCACGCGTGACAGACGTGCACACGTGAATGTGATGTCACATGGCGACGCGTACGCGTAACAGATGCGTACGCGTGGATGGAAAATTGTCAAACGATGCGTATGCGTGACCCATGCATACGCGTCGTTGCTCGCACGTGACCTCATTAAAGTGAAAACGCTGGGGGCGATTTCTGAGCTTTCCAAGCCCAAATCCAACTCATTTTTTAGGCTATTACATGCAAAATTCAAAAGGGGTCAAAGGGGGATCATTCATACACTGAATTTTAGAGAGATGTAGAATTTTAGATAGAAAGGGTCTCTCGTCTCTCTAGATTAGGGTTCTTAATTTTATTTTCCTTTTAGATCTTGATCTACTTCTTCTTTTGCTTTAATTTTCCTTCTACTTTTACTAGGTCTAGAATTTTACTTCTCTTGTTAATTTTCTCATTTTGTCAATTTAGTTTATGAACTCTTTTGTAGATCTCCATTTCCTTTCAATGCAATTTATGATTTCCATGTCTTCTTATATTTGCTTTAGTTTTCTATTGTTGATTTCTTGCCTTTGTAGTTAGACCTCCCTTTAATTCTTGCAATTTACCATGCTTTATGTTTATGCCCATTAGGTGTTTGATGAAATATTTCTTTTAGTCATAGCCTAGATTTTTCTCCTCTTGGCTTAAGTTGAGTAATTGGTGACACTTGAGTTATCAAACTCTTTTGTTGACTGATAATTAGAAGTTTCTAGTCAATTTGAATGCCACTAAAGCTAGTCTTTCCTTAGGATTGGACTAGGACTTGTGGTCTCAAGTTGATATCCACTTGACTTTCCTTCATAGTTAGAGGTTAACTAAGTGGAGCAATGGACAATTCTTGTCACAACTAATAAGGATAACAAGGATGGGACTTCTAGTTCTCATACCTTGCCAAGAGCTTTCTTAGTTATTAGTTTATTTCTTTTGCCATTTACATTTCATGTCCCTTATTCCAAAAACCCCAAAACATACTTCCTAACCAATAACAAGAACACCTCCCTGAAATTCCTTGAGAGACGACCTGAGGTTTAAATACTTCGGTTTATTTTTATTGGGATTTGTACTTGTGACATACAAACTTTTGATTGAGGAATTGTTTGTTGGTTTAGAACTATACTTGCAACGAGGTTTCAATTGAGAAAATCTTTACCGACCGACAATTTCCTCTCATCAATAACATCCACTGAACCCAACCATGCACAACTTTTCCGCATGGTATCTCCCACATCTCAAGCACCTTAACTCTTCTTGTTGAGCCCACACCTGCTTACCTACACCTCTTGCCTGTTGATGCTGGTCATGGTTATTACCTCTGATATGCCTTTGAGCTTGGAGTCACTGAGGGGCATGTCTATCCTTCTTGAAGTTTTGGCCTCTAGATGGAATATACTTCCCACGACTCTTGCTACTAGCACCGCCCTGATCATCTCTCACCAAAGTCATCTTCTTGGTATAATCTTCAACAATTTTTGCCTTGCTCACCAATTCAGAAAATATTCGAATCTCTAATGGAGTCACAGCATTCATAATATTTTCACTCAGACCTCCTTGATACCTTTCACACTTCCAAGCCACATAGGACTCAGGAGCTCCTCAACATACCCTTGAGAACCTACAAAGCTCGTCAAACTTACTAGTATACTGGGCCACAGACATTGAACCTTGTTTCATCTGCATAAGCTCTAACTTTCTGGTCTCCCTTACTGATTCAGGAAAATACTTCTTCTAAAAGCAGTCCGAAACAGCTCCCACAGAATATTTATATTCTGTAGTTGCAGAAATCGACACTCCCCTTGCCACCAATGTTGAGCTCCTCCTACGAGTTGGTAAGCCGCATATTCCATGAACTGATTATTCGGGACATGTTGAGTCTATAAGGCACACTCCACAGCTTTAAACCAATTGTCTGCTTCAGTAGGATTTGTCAATCTGTTGAAAATCAGCGGGTTAACTTCCAGAAAAGAAGCTAGAGTCCTCGGAACACCACCTAAGCTGTCCTTAGCACCCTCTACATTTTTGTTTCTGACTGATTGCCTTATCCGCTGCAAAGCATGAGTAGCCATAGAGTTGCCTGCTTGAATCGTGTTAGACAAGTTAGTCGTCGCCGCCACGAGTTCAACATGATTGTCCGTCAATGGGTTACTCTCATTCTCTCTTCAAGTACGACTACAAGTACGACCTTGTCTGCGAGTAGCCATTCAGGGTCCTGTCAACACCAAACAATTGATATCAAGGTGATTAGTCTCAATATCAAAACCCTAGTGCTTCAATTATCCCAAAAAGCCACTCACAAACAAGCATGCTATGAAATATCAAGTAGATAACCTAAATAGCATGAAATAAAAATGACTCAGAGTATGCAATGAAGCACAATTGGTCCATCCCTCAGGCTCAAGAGGACAAACCGCTCGATATATATATATATATAGAAGGAATAATAATTCTAGAAGCTCGATGAAGAAAACAAGCTTAAATACGGAATTACATAAGTGCAAACATTCACACGAAGCTACAAGCATAAAAGACAAGATCAACTATGTGAGATAACAAGATATATGTAGTTATATAAGAGTATAATAATCATAAAATACTAGCCACAGCCCGCGGAGTTTAGGTTGACTAGTTAACTACTAATATACATAGTTTTGAAAATAAAATAGCTTATACTGAGTATCTCTCATAAAGTAAGCCTCTAAAGCAAAATAAAATACAAAAGTGAGAGTACTAATAAAAATAAATTAAAAGACTCCAAATACATGATAAAGGTCCTCCACTCGGTCACCATCAAGCAACTCACCGAGGTGGGTTGCGACCTGCATCTGAAAAACAACAACAAAGTATGGAATGAGAACCAGAGGTTCTCAGTATGGTAACAGTGCCCAGTAATGTAAGATATAAGACCCCAGGATGCCAAAGGCAATCCTAGAGCTTCATATCCATCATAAGATTCAACTTAAAGCATACTAAAATTAAAACCATAACTTTAAAACCTTTATAAAAAGGGGTAAACTAACTTAAGGAATTTCTAACTATCAGATCACCGCTGTCCCACAGCCTTCTCCAGCCAAATTGCCATGCGATCCCATCGTTACCGCCTTCCGATTCTCCTCAATACCAGTAGAAAACACAGGTAATAGAATTGCAAGTAAAGCACAAGTATAAGCATGTATATCAAGTAATTCAAATAGGCAATTAGGCATGTTATACAATTAGGCAAACAATATAAGTCGGCAAAGCAAACAAACAGATAGAAAATGCACATGATGAATTCCTGTTCTATTGGCTGTGATATCACATTGTCGGTTCAACTACCAACCCGACACATCTCCATGGAGATGTCACCCTTCGGAATCATAATGGGAACCCCCGAGATATGGTGCTCAGAACACCGTCCAGGATTTTGTGCCTGCACACTCTAGTGATCCGAAGGGATACGAGCGGGATCCTCTTGCCATGGACCTCACATCTCAACGTAAGCAGGACAAACCACCGCCCTTACGCTGCCGCCGCTACCTCGACAAGCGGGATCCAACCAAATCGTCCTTGCCAGGCGTATAGCATTTTAACAATCTCAGTATAAAACAATGATTCAGTGGTTTTCAAAAATCTTTTTTCAATATATCATGGATCCATCTTTCCATTCCGAGTCCCAGACTCATCTCAACCACTTCTAATTCATAATTTTAATTTCGAGCTCATTAGTTCACCGCTTTCACAATTCCTTATCAATAATCACCAATATACTATTCTTTCTTCTCACTCAACCAAACCCATCCTCAGTACACCAGAAACCTAGCCTCTGTTCTCTAACTTTTACCAAAAATACCGAAATAATTCCACCCAAGACCTTCACAATGTTTTAACAACCAAACAAGCCAAAAAGTCTTAGATAGGTGTCACAGAAGTTTACAAGCTTGACGGGAAGGTGAAACAATTTACAAAACAAGATTTTTGTTGAAAACAGGGCAGTGTGCGTACGCACAAGGGTGTGCATGTGCACGCCCAAAAGAATTTTTAAGATGTGTGCGAAGGTGTGCATACGCACAGGGAGTAAAAATTTCAGTTCTGTTCATCCGCACAAGGCGTGCAAACGCCTCCAACAGAGTGCACCTTCCAACATGTGTGTGCGCATAACTCACAAAACTTCGTTGGTTGTATGTGCGCACAAAGCGTGCTAGCGCTCCCATCAGTAGCCATATCCCCGTGTGTGCGTGCGCAGAGTTTAAAAAATCCACGAGGTGTGCATGCGCACACAAACTAGAAATCATAAAATTCTGCAACATTGCAGAATTCAAATTTTGACACCAAACTTTGAATGACCATAACTTCCTCTAAAAAAATCCATTTCCTACAAACTTTATATCAATTTAAAGCTCTCAAAGCCATCTTTAATTTAAAACAAATTTCCCACAATTTTATGCTTTGGGGCTTAAGTTATGATCCATCAAATTTAGCCCAAAACTCATTTTTTTGCCAAAAAGTTATGAGTTCTCAACTTTCAAATTTCACAACCAAAACCAAACTAAAACCATATCAACTCCATCCCACATCAGATTTTTACCATTTGTATCACAATCCACTACTCATATCATATAATTCTCAACTCCCAATTATCCATGATTTCACACTAAACCCTTTCTCATCCAACAAACTCCTGAATAATCATTCTATCACCATCAATCTTCATCATCAACCTCATTCAGCCTCAATATAAATAATCAACATTATTTAACAACATCAACAATATTATTCATCCAAATTCATCATAAATCATACATCAACAATATTATTTAACAACATCAATTCATCATACATCATCAACCAACCAAATTCAACAACCATATCGATCCAAACCTATCCTATGGATCACTAGCCTAAGTGTCCAAAAATATTATATATTACATAGAGAAAACCAAAACCATACCTTGACCAATTCCCAGTATGTGCTATACACCAAAATTTGTGTCCAACAAGCTTTCAACCATTAACTATTCACCAAAAGGCCACCAATCAACTCCAACAAGCATCAACAATCAATATTCCAAGCTTATCCACAGAAATTGGAGGTGAACCCAACAATTTCTAACTAATGGTTAGCACCAAAAAAGGATAGATAAAACTAACGAGTTTGGTGAGAACCTTGTGTAGCCGCTAATGGCACACGAATCGGAGCACCGTATCTCAAGTTATGGCCACCGGAAGTTCTATGCGAATAGTAACCTTGCTCCTTTCTCCTCTCAACACATTTCAGCATGCAAACTTGGGTTTTGTGACGTTATGTGCTGAATGAGCGTTATTAATGATCTTATATATTGTTGGGCTTGGGCCCAACTTAGGCCCGGTCCAACTTGTTAACATTTTTGGCCTGTTTGGCCCAACTTTGGGCCAAACCTTTAAAATTAGTGCCCAGTTTTCAATTCTAAATATTTTTCTAAGGTTTTCTACTGTTTTTATTATTCTCACACAATACCAGACAAACTTAAGCTGGTACTGCCAGTTAATTTAGCAGTACGCGTTTTTACACAATTTTTCGAAGAAAATTATATTTTCTAACTCAGAAAAATCTACTGAGTCCAAAAATCATATTTATATTTTCTAATTAATATTGTAAAATTTTGAACCTATTACTGGAAATTAAATTATTATTATTTTATGTTAATTAATAAGTTAATTATTTTCGTGATTCTTACATCTAGCACAAATTCTTCCCATGCGTATGCGTGACCCATGCGTGCACGTGACACAGGCGTACGTGTCACCTCCTATTTTACCTATCACTTGTACGCTTGCTAGACACGCACATGTCGCATTCCATTCTCTCAACCCATGCCTACGCGTGGACACCCCTATTCACAGACACTTCTTTTCTTCTCTTCTCTCTATTTCTTTTCTTCTTCTCTCTTTTCTTCTTTACTTTCTTTCTTCCAACCATAATCTACCACCACCATTTACCATCTACCATCATTTTCTTTAGTTGGTTAGTTAGTTTGTTGCTTAGTTATTTAGTTAGTTAGTTAGTTAGTTTAATCTTTTGGTTTTAGGTGATAAGTGTTGGATTATTGTTTTGATTTGTTAATCGTGCTATTATTGCTGCTGATTACTGACAGGATGCTGTTTTAGCATCATTGTTGTTAATACTCATTGTTGGATTTCTTTATTGAGGTTACAATTTGTTACTTAGTTTTGATTTCTTCATGCTTAATATTTTTTAATACCAAGTACATGTGACATTGCCTTCAAAGCTTTCTAAATCTTTTGAATTGCATGATTTGACCACCATGTGATTTGAATTCTTTACTTTGACTAGGCAAATTTTTTATGTTGGATGGTGTGCATTTATCTTAATGCTTTGTGTTGCTTGATCATATTCATCCATAAGTTATCCTTATGCCTTAATGACATGTTAATCCTTAATTATCTAGCTATGTGCTCTGCACATATTTAAAACTAGTCATTTTGGCATAATGCTTCATTTGTGAAATTGGATTGTAAGCTCACCTAGAGACAATTTTTGAAATTTTCAAGCTATATGGACCACGCTTGCTATGTGATTGATTTTCAACTTATTCTCTTTTAATAAGTTGCATAGCATCTATGTGTCCCACTTTATGTCAATTAGGTGATGCAAGCAAAATCCAAAGTGTGTCATTGATTGATGTGTAAGTTTCATATTTTGTTTTGTTCATCAAATTTTCTTGCACATCAATCAATGTTCATTCATCATCCATTATACATTTACTTGATTATTATTTGAATGCTTCTATGCTTTTTTATTACTTGTTTGTTTGTCTTAACCAACAAGTTTTCTCTCAAGTATTTCAAGCACACTAGAATGAGTGAAGTGTACACTTTTTTCTGTAATTGTGACACCGATTTTCATGCTAGTGTGTGAGTTCTAAACCCTGCGCAACCAAGAATTCACACACTTGTTTTTATCCATGTCACACATTGATTACCTCACTTTATTTTAGTTATTAATTACCTCATTCCAACAATTTATGCTCCCTTACTGATGAGCGGATATTTTACACGCTTTTTGGCATTATTTTTACATAGTTTTTAGTATGTTTTGTTTAGTTTTCATTAAGTTTTTATAGGTTTTAGTGTTAAATTCACATTGTTTGATTCTACTATGAGTTTTTGTGTTTTTGTGCATTTCAAGCATTTTCTGGCTGAAATTGAGGAGCTGGAGCAAAAGTCTAAATCAGAGACAGAGAAAGCACTGCAGATGTTGTCCAAATCTGACCTCCTTGCACTTAGAAGAGATTTTCTAGAGCTACAGAAGTCCAAATAGAGCATTCTAAACGGCTATCAAAAGCTGACTTCCAAAGCTTTCTAGTAATGTATAATATTACATAATTTGCTTTAAATTAAAAGGCCAAAAACTGGCGTCCAACGCCAGCCTCCTGCCCCCTTCCAGGCGTCCAGCGCCCAAGGAGCAGAGTCCAGCGTCCAAACGCCCAGAGAAGACCCCCAAGCCAGCTTTTCACGCCCTCAAGACCTCATAGCATGTGGATCGCATCAAAACTCAGCCCAAACACTCACCAAGTGGGCTCCATAAGTGGATTTTAGCACTAAACAGACTGTTTTACCCTTACTAGTTATTAGTTTAGTATTTAAGAGTTATTTTACATAATCATTCGCACATTACACACCATATTAAGTGTTACCATTGTATTTCCTATCAGTACGAATTTATAAACCTCCTAGGTTGAGGGGAGGAGCCCTGCTGAGTCCTATGAATTAATAAAAGTATTATTGTTTCTCTTCAATCTGTGTTTGATCAATTCTAAGATGTATATTCGTTCTTCATCAATATGAATGTGTTGAACTGGCAAAAGGTTATCACGTTCTACATGGGTTCAGAGTGCGTCTTTCATCAGACAATGATGAACCACCAGCTTGATTATACATCTCTTAGACGGCTAATCCATGACTTTGTTGGGGACTTCTCAAGACATCAGTTCAGCCGATTTACAGGGAGATTAGGGTCTCTGTGGTAGAGGCTAGAACCAAAGGCGCATCATCCTCTGATCTGGAAGATTCGACCTTGTCTGTGGTGTTTTGAGTAGGATTACCAAGGAGAATGAACTGTAGGAGTTTCACCCTCAATCAGAATGGATCCGCACTAACCCTGGGCTTCATATTTTGAGGAGTATTGGCGGCTGCTCAAACCAGCACCAATCACATACAGCCTCCCATAGAAGAGATCATTCACAAGCAAAGAAGACAGCAATACCAGAGTTAATTCAGAAAGACAAAGCAACTCCAATCTTCAACTATATTCCTATTACTGACTCCATTCCAATTCACAAATACAAATTAAGAATACTTTCACCTTAAACCTTCTGAATTCGCCTGACTAAAACTTGCAAGATAACTATAGCTTACTTTAAACCACAATCCTCGTGGGATCAACCCTGACTCGCTCAAGTATTACTTGGACGACCCACTGCACTTGCTGGTACAGTTGTACGAAAGTGTGGGGATTCATGCATTAATTTTTGGTGCTGTTGCCGGGAATTGTTTGAGTTTGGACAAACTGACAGATTGTCTTGTTCCCTAGATCAGGTAATTTTTATTTAAGTATTTTAATTTTTATTTTCTTTTTTTTTGAAAAAAATCTAAAAACTTTTTCAAAAATATTTTTCTTTTCCTTGATTAATCTTTCTTCTTAGTTTGAGTCTTTTGTGTTTGTTCTTGGTTAAATTTTTGTTCTCTTTAAGTCTTTCTTTCAAGAAATTTTCAAAAATAGTTTCTTTGGTTAAATCTTGTGTCAAATCTTTAAGTTTGGTGTCTTCTTGTTGTTCTTTGAGTTTCTTGACTCCTGTCCTTAGTGTTTTTTTTTAAATCTTCAAAGTGTTCTTGTGTTTTCTTTGTGTTTTGATCTTAAAATTTTTAAGTTTGGTGTCCCATTGTGTTTTTCCTTTAAATTTTCGAAATCTTGGGGTGCCAGATCTAAAAATTTTAAATCTTGTATCTTTTACTTGGTTTTCTCTTCATCATTAAATTCAAAAAATAAAAAAATATCTTTTCTCTTTTTATTTTTACTTAATTTTTGAAAATTAACATTAAAAATTCAGATTTTAATTTCAAAAATTTTATCTTATATTATCTTAGTCTTCAAGTTTTCAAAATCAAATCTTTTCAAAATAAAAAACCCATATCTTTTTCAAAATCTTATCTTATCCTATTTCAAATTTAAAATTTTAATTTTCAAAATTTCAAAATTTAAATTTCAAAATTCAATTTTCAAAATTGAACCCTTTAAAAAAATTCAAAATTTAAGATTTCAAAATTTAAATTTCAAATTCAAAATTCAAAATTCAGAATTCAAATTCAAATTTTAAAATTTTAATTTTATTTTTTTATTTTCTAATTTCAAATTTTAAATTAAAATTTTTTCTTAATCAATTACTTATCTTCTCTCTCTTCTTTTTCAAACTTCCTAACTAATTTTTCTCTCTCCTAATTTTTGAAATCTCCTCTTCTACTCTTCTTTCTTCTTTTTTGAACTTCATTCCTTTTAATTAATTAATTTTAATTTTGGATTAAATAAAATAAAAACAAAAATATTTTAATTCTTGTTCATTATGAACCCATATGAGAATGAAGAGTTCAGAAGAACTCTGGGATCTTATACAAATCCCACTGCTGACTTCTATGGAAGAAGTATTAGCATACCTCACATCAGAGCAAGTAGCTTTGAGTTAAACCCTCAACTTATTACTCTTGTGCAGTAAAACTGCCAATATTCTGGGCTTTCTCAGGAAGAACATACAGAGTTCCTAGAAGATTTCTTAAAGATTGCTGACACAGTACACAGTAAGGGAGTAGACCAAGATGTCTACAGATTATTGCTCTTTTCTTTTGTTGTAAAGGATCAAGCAAATAGATGATTGGATAACCAGGCTAAAGCTAGCTTGAAAACTTGGAAACAGTTAGTAGATAAGTTTTTAAATCAATACTTTCCTCCAAGAAAGATGACCCAGTTGAGGCTGGACATCCAAGGCTTCAGACAAGGAGATAATGAATCTCTTTATGATGCCTGGGAGAGGTATAGATGGATGCTAAGAAAATATCCCACTGAAATGTTTTCAGAATGGGTACAGTTAGACATCTTCTATTATGGACTTTCAGACATGGCTAGAATGTCTTTGGACTACTCTGCTGGTGGTTCTATACACTTGAGAAAGACCATTGGAGAGGCTCAAGAGCTTATTGAGACAGTTGCCACTAATCAGCATCTGTACTCACCTACTGAGACCTCTATAAAAGGAGAGGTTATG
>NC_029781.3:61723392-61736532 GCF_000817695.3 Arachis duranensis
TATTGACTTAGTAATTGCACGCCCTTGCCCAGCAACTACTATAACTGCAAGAGGCTTTGCAAGAAACTCAGGCTTTTAACAGGAATGTAAAAGCCCAGTTGAGCCAAATAAGGCAGCAGTTATCTAAGCAGATAACAGAAGAATGCCAGGCTACTCAACTGAGGAGTGGGAAATCCTTAAACACCCACCCTCAGCACAATAAGAAGGGAAAAGAACAACTGATAGGGGATAACCAGGTCTCTGCACAAGATGACTCTGGGCATTTGAATGCCCAGGGAGGTATCATTATTGGTGTTGAACGCCAAGAAAGGGCAGAGACTTGGCGTTCAAACGCCCAAGGAGGTAGCACCCTTGACATTGAACGCCCACAAGGGGATGATGCCCCTGGCACCAAACACCAGGAAGAGGGTAGCAGCATGGGCTTAAATGCCCAAGCAAGGGTGGTCAATCACTCACTGATAACAACCCTCCTAATCAAGCTAGTAACCCCATTCCAACACACATAGCATTCGGCCTTCATCAACCAAGGTTGATGATTACAAGGCTAAAATGCCATTTCCTCAGAAGCACTATCAAGAGGAGAAAGATAAACAGTTTGCGCACTTGCGAATCATCTCCGAACATTAGAGATCAATATCCCTTTTGCAGAGACTCTTGAACAGATACCTTCTTATGCTAAGTTCATGAAAGACATTTTGAGTCATAAGAAGGATTGGAGAGAGACAGAAACAGTCCTCCTTACTGAAGAGTGCATTACAATCATTCAAAATAGCTTGCCAAAGAAACTTAAGAATCTTGGAAGCTTTATGATTCCATGCACTCTAGGTGATGCTTGCACAAAGACAGTTCTATGTGATATTGGAGCAAGCATCAACCTAATACATGCTTCATTAATAAAGAAGCTTTGTTTGACTGAGGAAGTCAACCCAACCTGCATATGCCTTCAACTTGCTGATTGTTCTATTAAGATACCTTCAGGAATAATTGAAGACATGGTTCTCAGGGTTGGACCTTTTGCTTTTCCCATTGACTTTGTGATGTTAGACATAGAAGGACACAAGAGTGTATCCCTTATCCTAAAGAGGCCCTTCCTAGTTACAGGATGGACCCTCGTTGATGTTGAAAAAGGGGAAGTAACCCTGAGAGTCAATGAGGAAAAGTTCGTACTGAATGCTGTCAATGCTATGCAGCATCCAGACATCCCTGAGGAATGCTTGAGCATTGACCTCATTGATTCCCTCGTGGAAGAAGTCAACATGGCCGAAAATCTCAAGGAAGAGCTAAATGATATCCTTGATGATACCCAGCCTGATTTAGAGGAACCTCTGGAAACCTATGAGGAAAAGGAGAAGCCTCTAAAAGCTTGAGCTTAAGCCATTACCATCCTGCCTAAAATATGCATTTCTTCTGCTTAGAGCCACAGGAAGAAGAAGCACTAATCAAAGTGCTCAAAACACATAGGACCACCCTTAGGTGGACTATAATTGACCTTAAGGGCATTAGCCCAGCCTGATGCATGCATAATTTATAGGTTTTTGACATCACTTTCATATAGTTTTCAGTGATTTTTAGTTAGTTTTTATGAATTTTTTATAGTTTTTAGTGTTAAAATCACATTTGTGGATTCTACTATGAGCTTTTTTGTTTTTGGACAATTTCAGGTAATTTCTGGCTAAAATTGAAGAGCTGAAGGAAGAGCTTTTATGGAGTTATAGAAGTCCAAATGGAGTGCTCTCAATGGCTATGGAAATCTGACTTCCAGATCTTTCCAGAAATATATAATAGTCCATACTTTGCTTCGGATTAGAAGGGTCAAAACTGGCGTCCAACGCCAGCTACCTGCCCCCTTCCAGGCATCCAGCGCCCAAAGAGCATAGCTCAGTGTCCAAAGGCCTATAGAGGACCCCCTAGCTGGCATTCCATGCCCAAGAGACTATAACGCATGTGGACCTCATCAAAGCTCAGCCCAAACTTTCACTAAGTAGACCCCAGAAGTAGATTTTAGCACTAAATAGACTGTTTTACCATACTAGTCATCTATTTAAGGGATTAAATTTATATAAATCATCATCATCTCAGACTTGAACATATTTTCATCACCTTCCTTCTCCTCCGGGAGGGAGGTTTGCCATTATTTTCGTTTACCATTGTTTTTACTTCAGTATGAGCCTCTAAACCTCCTAGGTTGAAGGGAGGAGCCCTGCTGAGTCCTATGAATTAATAAAAGTATTATTTCTTCTTCTTCAATCCATGTTTTGATCTATCTCTAAGATGTATATCCCGATCTTCATTGTGATGAACAGGACGATCTGACAAATTGTGATGAACGTGCCTGACAAACACCCGCATCTACTTGGGTTCGTGTGAGTACCTAGAAGAAAAACATGAGCCAATAGCTATGGACTTACATCTCTTAGAGGGTTAATCCACAATTTTGTTGGGGACTTCTCGAGACACCTATTCAGCCGATCTCCGGGGAGATTAAGGCCTCCGTGGTATAGGCTAGATTCCAAAGAAACAGAGACGGTTAATCCACGATTTTGTTGGGGACTTCTCGAGACACCAGTTCAGTCGATCTCCGGCGGGGAGATTAAGGCCTCCGTGGTATAGGCTACATTCCAAAGAAATAGCGTTCTCTGATCCGAAAGATTTAACCTTGTCTGTGGCATTTTGAGTAGGATTGCCAATAGAATTGTCTGCTAAAGCTTCACCCTCCATTGGAATGAATGACAAGGGCCCTGGCATTCATTCTGTAGCAGAGGAGATCAAGGACCATTGGCGTGGCTTTGATCACTTACAGCCTTCCATAGAAGAAGAAGACCTGTACCAGAGTTACTTCAAAAAGACAAAGCAACTCCAACTCTCAACTCTATTCCATTCTCTGAAACACTTATTTTACAAATATAAAATTCAACATACAATCAACAACCTTCTGATTCTGCCTAACTAAGACCTGTAAGACAACCATAAGCATGCTTCAAGCCACAATCCTCATGGGATCGACTCTGACTCGCTGAAGTATTACTTGGACGACCCAGTACACTTGCTGGGACTGCTACTGTTGTATGAAATAGTGTGGGTTTTGTGTATACGTGCACCAAGTTTTTGGCACCATTGCCCGGGATTGTTGGGTTTGGACAAACTGTCGGATTGTCTTGCTCCCTACATCAGGTAATTTATTTTATTTTAATTTATTTGAGTCTTTTATTTTTATTTTCTTCCTCTTCTTCAAAATTTTCAAAAATTCTAAAAACTTTTTCAAAATTTTATTTTTCTTTGTTTGATCTTTGATTTTGTTTGAGTCTTTCTTTTTTTTTGTTTTTCAATTACAACAATTTTAAAACCTTTTCAAAAACCTTTTTCATGCAGTTTATTTTCAAGCATCCTTAGCTTTCTTATTGAGATACTTTATTTATGTTCCTATTGAGTCTTTGATTTTTATTTTCTTCAAATTTTTTAAAATTTCAAAACCTTTTTCAAAAATATTTTTTCTTTTCTTTGTGTAATTTTTATTCTTGGTTTGTGTCTTTTGTGTTTGTTCTTGTTGAAATTTTTGTCCCTTTTGAGTTTTCTTTTCAAAAAAATTTTAAAAATAGTTTCTTTGTTTACTTCTTATGTCAATTCTTTAAGTTTGGTGTTTTCTTGTTATTTTTCCAAGGATTTTTGAAAATTTACTTTTGGTTTTCTAAAAATTTTAAGTTTGGTGTTCTTTTTTTATGTTCTTCTGTTCTTTGAGTTTTTAAATTTTGTTCTTCGTGTTCTTGTGTTTCTTCAAAGTGTTCTTGAGTCTTGTATGTGTTTAGATCTTAAAACTTTTAAGTTTGGTATCCCTTGGTATTTCCTTCCAAAATTTTCGAAAAATAAGGGTGCTAGATCTAAAAATTTTAAGTCTTGTGTTTTTTTTGTGTTTTTCTCTTTCATCAATAAATTCAAAAAATAAAAAAATATCTTTTCTAACTTAATTTTTAACCAATTTTTTTTTTGAAAATTAACTTAAAAATTCAGATTTCAATTTTAAAATTTTATCTTGTCATATCTTAGTTGTCAAGTTTTCAAAAATCAAATCTTTTTAAAAATAAAAATCATATATTTTTTAAAAAGCTTATCTTTTTCAAAACTTATCATTATCTTTTTCAAAAATTAAAAATTCTATCCTATCTTTTTCAAATTTCAAATTGAGAAAAGCTTTACATCCATGTAAAAATTACATGGATGGTATCCAAGTAACTTTCACTCCACGCCCCACACCCACGTTTGTTTAACAAGCGCCTCTTATATCCTATATAAGTAAACTTTTTCATACAATGTCTTTCTTCTTCTTCTTCTTCTTCTTCTTCTTCAACCTAATTAAATTCGTTGTTCTCCTCTTTTGCATTTTTCTTCTCTGCATTGTGGATCTGGATTGAATCAACACAATTATCTTTGTTGTTCATCTTCTTCTTGGTTTTCTTCTTTGATCTGCACTTTTGAATTAAAACAATGAATGAATCAACTTCAAATCAGTTGAATGAGTGCGATTTTGATGATTCTTCTCAAACGCATCAATTTGATGAAGTTTAGATTATTAAATTCTGAATCGAATTTAATGGAATGAAATTTCTAATTTTATTTGAAGTGAATTAAATGGACTGAGGTGATCTACATCTGAATTGAATTCAATTAAATTGATAATATGTAACTATGAGTAATTGTGAGTGTCAGTAATTGTGAGTAACTCTGAGTAAATGTGAGTCACTTTTTGGTTTGGTAAGTACTAAAGAGGTGGTTCATCACTTTCATGTTTTCGGTTCGGTCCGCAGAAAGGAGTCTAACAAAAATTAGACCAATATGTTTTGTTTTTATCCCTAAGAACTATATAATTGTTTCATCGTAATTATGATTTCGGTTCACCATAAGTAAGATTTCGGTTCACCATGAGTATTGTGTTCGGTTCACCATGAGTACTGTGTTCGGTTCATTCTGTAGTATTCAAAACTCTTCTTCCTGACCTTCTACTTCTTCTTCACCAGAGAGAGAAGGAGGAAAAGACAAAAAATACAGCAGCAAACAACAACAAAAGAATGATGATAGGGTTTTAGGGTTTAGGGTTTTAGGGTTTAGGGTTTATAGGTTCAGGGTTCAGTGTACAGGGGTTCAGTGTGTATCAAACTTTCGGTTCACCCCGTGTATTAATTTCGATTCACCGTGTTCATGGTTGAGGGTTTAGGGCTTATGGGTCTAGGGTTTAGGGGTCTAGGGTTTAAGGTTCAGGGTTTTAGGGGTTTAGGGTTTAGGGTTTAGCATTTAGGGTTCAGAGTTCAGTATTCAGGGTTCAGGTTCAGGGTTTAGAGTTTAGCATTCATGGTTTAGAGTTCAGAGTTCAGGGTTCAAGTTCAAGGTTTAGGGTTTAGGGTTTAGGTTTTAGGGTGTAGGATTTAGGGTTTAGGTTATAGGGTTTTAGGGATTTAAGGTTTATGGGTTCAGGGTTCAGTGTTCAAGGTTCTGGTTTTAGTGTTTAGGGATTAGGGTTTAGGGTTCAGTGTTTAGGGGTTCATAATTTTTTGGTAAACAGGAAAGGATTTGGATTACTCTTCTGAAACGAATCAAACTGAAAAAGTTTGGATTATTCAATTTTGAATCGAATTGAATGGAATGCAATTGGTTATTTGAATTGAATTAAATGGACAGAGGTGTACTGAATTGAATTGAATTGAGTTGATAATATATAAATTGTAGACAAAGTTATTTGAATTTGATTTTATATAATGGATTATGTTTCGTTCACTCAGTACTATATAATTGTATTATTTTTGGTTCACCATGAGTATTGTGTTCGGTTCATTCTACAAAAAGTTGTTTGAATTTGATTTTATATAATGGATTATGTTTCGTTCACTCAGTACTATACAATTGTATTATTTTTGGTTCACCATAACTAAGATATCGGTTCACCATGAGTACTGTGTTCGGTTCACCTTGAGTACTGTGTTCGGTTCATTCTGTACTGTTCAAAACTCTTCTTCCTCACCTTCTATTGTGGTGCACGGAATTGTGATCATCAATAATGGCTTCAAAGACTTGGTGCTCTCAAACATGAATCACACTTAGTCACAACTCCGCACAACTAACCAGCAAGTGTACTGGGTCGTCCAAGTAATAAACCTTACGTGAGTAAGAGTCGATCCCACAGAGATTGTTGGTATGAAGCAAGCTATGGTCACCTTGTAAATCTCAGTCAGGCGGATAATAATTAATTATTGGGATTTCGAATAATAATAAATAATAAACAAAAAATAAGGATAGAGTTACTCATGTAATTCAATGGTGGGAATTTTAGACAAGTGTATGGAGGTGCTGTGTTCCTTCTGAATCTCCGCTTTCCTACTGCTTTTATCCAATCCTTCTTACTCCTTTCCATGGCAAGCTGTATGTAGGGAATCACCGTTGTCAATGGCTACATCCCATCCTCTCAGTGAAAATGGTCCAAATGCTCTGTCACAGCACGGCTAATCATCTGTCGGTTCTCAATCATGTTGGAATAGAATCCCTTTATTCTTTTGCGTTTGTCATCATGCCCAGCAATCGCGAGTTTGAAGCTCGTCACAGTCATTCAATCCCGGAATCCTACTCAGAATACCACATACAAGGTTAGACTTTCCGGATTCCCAAGAATGCTGCCATCAATTCTAGCTTATACCACGAAGATTCTGCTTAAGGAATCCAAGAGATATGCGCCCGGTCTAAGGTAGAACGGAAGTGGTTGTCAGTCACGCGTTCATAGGTGAGAATGATGATGAGTGTCACGGATCATCACATTCATCATGTTGAAGTGCAACGAATATCTTAGAATAAGAATAAGTCGAATTGAATAGAAAATAGTAGTAATTGCATTGAAACTCGAGGTACAGCAGAGCTCTACACCCTTAATCTATGGTGTGCAGAAACTCCACCGTTGAAAATACATAAGTGATGAAGGTCCAGACATTGCCGAATGGCCAGCCCCCAAACGTGATCAATAGTCTCCTAAGATGAATAATAGAATAAAATCGAGACCAAAGATTTTAAATACAATAGTAAAAAGTTCTATTTATACTAAACTAGTTACTAGGGTTTACAAAAATAAGTCTAAGTGTAGAAATCCACTTCCGATCCCACTTTGGTGTGTGCTTGGGCTGAGCTTGAACTTTACACAAGCTAAGGCTTCTTTTGGAGTTGAACGCCAAGTTGTAACGTGTTTTTAGCGTTTAACTCTGGTTCGTGACGTGTTTCTGGCGTTTGACTCCAGAATGTAGCATGGAACTGGCGTTGAGCGCCAGTTTACATCATGTAATCACGAACAAAGTATGGAGTATTATCTATTGCTGGAAAGCTCTGGATGTCTACTTTGCAACACCTTTAAGAGCGCGCAATTTGGAGTTGTGTAGCTCCAGAAAATCCATTTCTAGTGCTTCCAACAGCATCAGCAGTCCTTTGTCAGCTTCCTTATCAGAGTTTTGCTCAGGTCCCTCAATTTTAGCTAGAAAATACCTGAAATCACAGAAAAATACATAAACTCATAGTAAAGTCTAGAAATGTGAATTTATCATAAAAACTAATGAAAACATCCCTAAAAGTAACTAGATCCTACTAAAAACTACCTAAAAATAATGCCAAAAAGCGTATAAATTATCCGCTCATCACAACACCAAACTTAAATTGTTGCTTGTCCCCAAGCAACTGAAAATCAATTAGGATAGAAAGAAGAGAATATACTATAAATTCCAAAATATCAATGAATATTAATTCTAATTAGATGAGCGGGACTTGTAGCTTTTTTCTTCTGAACAATTTTGGCATCTCACTTTATCCTTTGAAGTTTAGAGTGATTGGCATCTCTAGGAACTTAGAATTTCAGATAGTGTTATTGATTCTCCTAGTTAAGTTTGTTGATTCTTGAACACAGCTACTTTGATGAGTCTTGGCCATGGCCCCAAGCACTTTGTTTTCCAGTATTACCACCGAATACATAAATGCCACAGACATATGACTGGGTGAACCTTTTCAGATTGTGACTCATCTTTGCTAAAGTCCCCAGTTAAAGGTGTCCAAGGATCTTAATCACACTCTTTTTGCTTTGGATCACGACTTTAATCACTCAGTCTCAAACTTTTCACTTGGACCTGCATGCCACAAGCACATGGTTAGGGACAGCTTGATTTAGCCGCTTAGGCCTGGATTTTAGTTCCTTGGGCCCTCTTATCCATTGAAGCTCAAAGACTTGGATCTTTTTTACCCTTGCCTTTTGGTTTTAAGGGCTATTGGCTAGTTCTGCTTGCTTTTTTTTTGCAAGCTTTTACTTTTTCACTGCTTTTTCTTGCTTCAAGAATCAATTTCATGATTTTTCAGATTATCAATAGCATTTCTCTTTGTTCATCATTCTTTCATGAGCCAACAATTTTATCATTCATAAATAACAAGATAAAAAATATGCATTGTTCAAGCCTTCATTCAGAAAACAAAAAGTATTGTCACCACATCAATATAATTAAACTAAATTCAAGGATAAATTCGAAATTCATGTACTTCTTGTTCTTTTGAATTAAAAACATTTTTCATTTAAGAAAGGTGAAGGATTAATGGGATTATTCATAGCCTTAAGACATAGTTACCAAATACTAATGATCATGAAGTAGAGACACAAAACATAAATGAATATATAGCATAAAAATCGAAAAACAGAGAAATAAGAACAAGGAATGAGTCCCCTTCGTGGCGTCTTCTTCTTGAAGGACCAATAATGTCCTTAAGCTCTTCTATGCCTCTTCCTTGCCTTTGTTGCTCCTCCCTCATTGCTCTTTGATCTTCTCTTATTTCATGGAGAATGATGGAGTGCTCTTGATGTTCCATCCTTAATTGATCCACATTGTAACTCAAATCTTCTAAGGAAGTGTTGAGTTGTTCCTAATAGTTGTTGGGAGGAAAGTGCATCCCTTGAGGCATCTCCGGGATTTCTTGGTGATGAGCTTCCTTATGCGTCTCTTGGGGTCCATGAGTGGACTCTCTTGTTTGCTCCATCGTTTTCTTAGTGATGGGTTTATCTTCCTCAATGAGGATGTCTCCTTCTATGATAACTCCAGCTGAGTAACATAGATGGCAAATAAGATGAGAAAAAGCTAGCCTTGCCAAAGTAGAGGGCTTATCGGCTATTTTGTAAAATTCAAGGGAGATAACTTCATGAATTTCTACTTCATCTCTAATCATGATGCTATGGATCATGATGGCCCGATCCACAGTAACTTCAGATCGGTTGCTAGTGGGGATGATGGAGCATTGGATGAATTCCAACCATCCTCTAGCCACAGGCTTGAGGTCCAGTCTTCTTAGTTGAACCGGCTTGCCTTTGGAGTCTCTTTTCCATTGAGCTCCTTCCACACATATGTCCATAAGGACTTGGTCCAACCTTTGATTAAAGTTGACCCTTCTAGTGTAGGGGCGTGCATCTCCTTGCATCATGGGCAAGTTGAGCGCCAACCTCACATTTTCCGGACTAAAATCTAAGTATTTCCCCCAAACCATTGTAAGATAATTCTTTGGGTTTAGGTTCTTACTTTGATAATGGTTTTTATTGATCTATACATTGGCATAGAACTCTTGAACCATTAAGATTCAGACTTGTTGGATGGGGTTAGTTAGAACTTCCCAACCTCTTCTTTGGATCTCATGTCGGATCTCCGGATACTCATTTTTCTTGAGCTTGAAAGGGACCTCGGGGATCACCTTCTTCTTGGCCACAACATCATAGAAGTGGTCTTGATGGGATTTGGAGATGAATCTTTCCATCTCCTATGACTCGGAGGTGGAAGCTTTTGTATTCCCTTTCCCTTTTCTGGAGGTTTCTCCAGCCTTAGGTGCCATCAATGGTAATGGAAAAACAAAAAGCTTATGCTTTTATCACACCAAACTTAAAATATTGCTCGCCCTCGAGCAAGAGAAGCAAGAAAAGAAGAAGAAGAAGAGAAAATATGGAGGAGAGTAAGGGAGGTGTATTCGGCCAAGGTGTAGAAGAGGGGGTTGTGTTGTGTGAAAATTAAGGAGAATGGAAGGGTTTATATAGTAAGGGGAGAGGGAGTAGGTTCGGCCATTTAGGGTGGGTTTGGGTGGGAAAGAAATTTGAATTTTGAAGGTAGGTGTGGTTTATGGGGAAGAGTGAATGGATGTGAGTGGTGAAGGGGGTGATTGGGAAGAGAGATTGAGGTGATTGGTGAAAGATTTTGGGGAAGAGTGTTTATCGGAAAGAGAGGATGAATGTTGAGAGGAGAGGAGAATATGGTAGGTGGGGATCCTGTGGGGTCCACAGATCCTGAGATGATCCTGTGGGGTCCACAGATCCTGAGGTGTCAAGGATTTACATCCCTGTGCCAATTAGGCATGTAAAATGCCTTTGCATGCAATTCTGGCGTTTAAATGCCGAAGTGATGCATGTTCTGGGCGTTCAACGCCCATGTGCAGCATGTTTCTGGCTTTGAACGCCAGTTCCATGCTTGTTTCTGGCGTTCAGCACCAGCTCTCCTCAGGGTGCATTCCTGGCGTTTGAACGCCAGGGTGTTGCTTGTTTCTGGCATTCAACGCCAGATCCATCCTCTGTTCTGGCGTTGAACGCCAGCCAGATGCTCCTTACTGGCGTTTAAACGCCAGTAAGTCCTTCCTCCAGGGTGTGATTTTTCTTCTGCTATTTCTGATTCTGTTTTTAATTTTAATATTTTTTTCGTGACTCCGAATGATCATGTACCTAATAAAACATAAAAGAACAATAAAATAAAAAATAAAATTAGATAAATAAAAATTTGGTTGCCTCCCAATAAGCGCTTCTTTAATGTCAATAGCATGACAGTGGGCTCTCATGGAGCCTCACAGGTGATCAGGTCAATGTTGTATAGTCCCAACACCAAACTTAGAGTTTGGTTGTGGGGATTCAACACCAAACTTAGAGTTTGGTTGTGGCCTCCTAACACCAAACTTAGGGTTTGACTGT
This sequence comes from Arachis duranensis, assembly GCF_000817695.3. NCBI lineage: Eukaryota > Viridiplantae > Streptophyta > Magnoliopsida > Fabales > Fabaceae > Arachis > Arachis duranensis. Next base: position 61,734,383 of record NC_029781.3, read on the forward strand.
GGGGGCTCTGTTTGACTCTGTACTGAGAGAAGCTCTGCATGCTTACTCTCCCTTGTTACAGAAGGATAGCCATGTGCCTTAAACACAAGGTAGTCCCCATTCAATTGAAGGACTAATTCTCCTCTGTTAACATCTATCACAGCTTCTGCTGTGGCTAGAAAAGGTCTTCCCAGGATGATGCATTCATCCTCCTCCTTCCTAGTGTCTAAGATTATGAAATCAGCAGGGATGTAAAGGCCTTCAAACTTTACTAACACGTCCTCTACTAATCCATAAGCTTGTCTTACTGACTTGTCTACCATTTGTAATGAGAACATGGCAGGTTGTACCTCAATGATCCCCAGCTTCTCCATTACAGAGAGTGGCATAAGGTTTATGCCTGACCCTAGGTCACATAGAGCCTTGTTAAAGGTCATGGTGCCTATGGTACATGGTATTAAGAATTTATCAGGATCTTGTTTCTTTTGAGGTAAAGTTTTCTGAACCCATGTATCAAGTTCACTAATGAGCAAGGGAGGTTCACCTTCCCAAGTCTCATTACCAAATAACTTGGCATTCAGCTTCATGATGGCTCCTAGATATTGAGCAACTTGCTCTCTAGTTACATCTTCATCCTTTTCAGAGGAAGAATAATCTTCAGAGCTCATGAATGGCAGAAGGAGATTTAATGGAATCTCTATGGTCTCTATATGAGCCTCAGATTCCTTTGGATCCTCAATAGGGAACTCTTTCCTGCTTGAGAGACGTCCCATGAGATCTTCCTCATTGGGATTCGCGTCATCTCCCTCCTTCTTGCATTCGGCCATGTTGAGTATATCAATGGCCTTGCAATCTCTCTTTGGATTCTCTTCTGTATTGCTTGGGAGAGTACTAGGGGGTTTCAGTAACATTCTTACTTAGCTGGCACACTTGTGCCTCCAAATTTCTAATGGAGGATCTTGTTTCACTCATGAAACTTAAAGTGGCCTTAGACAGATCAGAGACTAGATTAGCTAAATTAGAAGTGCTTTGCTCAGAATTCTCTGTCTGTTGCTGAGAAGATGATGGAAAAGGCTTGCTATTGCTAAGCCTAGTTCATCCACCATTATTAAAGCCTTGTTGAGGCTTTTGTTGATCCTTGATGAGCGGATAATTTATACGCTTTTTGGCATTGTTTTTAGTATGTTTTAGTTAGTTTTTATTATATTTTTATTTGTTTTTAGTTAAAATTCACTTTTCTGGACTTTACTATGAGTTTTTGTGTTTTTCTGTGATTTCAGGTATTTTCTGGCTGAAATTGAGGGACCTGAGCAAAAATCTTATTCAGAGGCTGAAAAAGACTGCAGATGCTGTTGGATTCTGACCTCTCTGCACTCGAAGTGAATTTTATGAAGCTACAGAGACCCAATTGGCGCGCTCTAAATTGCGTTAGAAAGTAGACATCTTGGGCTTTCTAGCAATGTATAATAGTCCATACTTTGCCCGAGATTTAATGGCCCAAACAGGCGTTCCAAGTCAGCTCAAGAATTCTGGCGTTTAACGCTGGAACTGGCACAAGAATGGGAGTTAAACGCCCAAACTGGCACAAAAGCTGGCGTTTATCTCCAAGAAAAGTCTCTACACATGAAAGCTTCAATGCTCAGCCCAAGCACACACCAAGTGGGCCCGGAAGTGGATTTTTATGTCATTTACTCATTTTTGTAAACTCTATGCTACTAGTTCTCTACATATAGGACCTTTTACTATTGTATTCTCATCTTGGAGAGTTTTATGCTATCTTAGATCACGTTTTGGGGGCTGGCCTCATGGCCATGCCTAGACCTTGTTCTTATGTATTTTCAACGATGGAGTTTCTACACACCATAGATTAAGGTGTGGAGCTCTGCTGTACCTCGAGTATTAATGCAATGGGCGTTAGTGACAGACGCAAAAGAATCACTGGATTCTATTCCAACCTGATTGAGAACCGACAGATGATTAGCCATGCTGTGACAGAGCGCGTTGAACATTTTCACTGAGAGGACGGGACTGTAGCCATTGACAACGGTGATGCCCAACATACAACTTGCCATGGAAAGGAGTCAGAAAGATTGGATGAAGACAGTAGGAAAGCAGAGAGACGGAAGGGACAAAGCATCTCCATACGTTTATCTGAAATTCTCCCCAATGAA
>NC_029781.3:61736660-61737032 GCF_000817695.3 Arachis duranensis
AGCTTGCTTCATACCAACAATCTCCGTGGGATCGACCCTTACTCGCGTAAGGTTTATTACTTGGATGACCTAGTGCACTTGTTGGTTAGTTGTGCGAAGTTGTGATAAAGAGTTGAGATTGCAATTGAGCGTACCATGTTGATGGCACCATTGATGATCACAATTTCGTGCACCAAGTTTTTGGCGCCGCTGCCGGGGATTGTTTGAGTTTGGACAACTGACGTTTCATCTTGTTGCTTAGATTAGGTATTTTTTTTTAGAATTTTTAAGAATGAATTCTAGAGTTTCATGATGATCTGTTGAAGTCTGGATGGCTGTGAAGCCATGTCTAATTTCATTGGACCGAGGTTTCAACTTATCATCACAAGAGCT
>NC_029781.3:61737102-61741156 GCF_000817695.3 Arachis duranensis
CTTTAGACTAACATTGCATGATTCCTGGAATTCTTATTAAAAATTTTGAATCTCTTTATTTTCTTTTCCATATAATTTTCGAAAAATCTTAAAAAAAATTACAAAATCATAAAAACCAAAAATATTTTATGTTTCTTGTTGAGTCTAGTGTCTCATTTTAAGTTTGGTGTCAATTGCATGTTTCTATTCTTCTTGCATTTTTTGAATTCATTAATGTGTCTTCATTGATCTTCAAGTTGTTCTTGATGATTTCCTTGCTCTGATCTTTAAATTCTCTTGTCTTGAGTGTTTTGTTGTTTCTCATATGCATTCTCAATTTGTTAGTGTCAATAGTATACAAACTTCTAAGTTTGGTGTCTTGCATGCATTGTTTATTTGATTTTAGTTGTATTTTGATTATTCCTCATCATTAAAAATTCAAAAAATTTTTAATTTGTGTCTTTTCAAGTCAATAATACAGAGAATTGAAGATTCAGAACATTCAGCAGAGGAATTACACAGAGAAAGCTGGGTGTTCAAAACGCCCAGTGAGGAAGGAAAACTGGCGTTTAAACGCCAGCCAGGATACCTGGCTGGGCGTTTAACGCCCAAAAGGGTAGCATTTTGGGCGTTATACGCCAGAATGTATACCATTCTGGGCATTTAATGCCAGGATGGCACAAGAGGGAAGATTTTGTTTTTAATTCAAATTTTTTTTAAGTTTTCATAATTTTTCAAAATTAAATCTTTTTCAATCATATCTTTTTAAACCATAACTTTTCAATCATATCTTATTAATTACATCTTTTTCAAAATAGTTTTCAATCATATCTCTAATTTCAAATTCTTTTTCAAAAATCACTTTATTTCTTTCCCAATCATATTTTTCGAAAATCATTCTTCAATTTTTCAAAATGTTTTTAAAATCTTTTTAATTTATTTTCGAAAATTCCTTCCCCTCTTCTCACATCCTTCTATTTATGGACTAACACTCCTCCTCAATGCACAATTCGAACTCTGTCTTTCTTGAGAAGTTCGAATTCTTCTACCTCTTCCTTCTATTTTTCTTTTCCTCTGACACCTCAAGGAATCTCTATACTGTGACATAGAGGATTCCATATTTTCTTGTTCTCTTCTCTTTCATATGAGCGGGAGCAAAGACAAAAGCATTATTGTTGAGGCTGACCCTGAACCTGAAAGGACCTTGAAGCGAAAGCTAAGAGAAGCTAAAGCACTACTCTCTATAGAGGACCTAACAGAAATCTTCAAACAAGAAGAAGACATGGCAGCCGAAAACAACAACAATGCCAACAATGTAAGGAAGGTGCTGGGTGACTTTACTGCACCTACTCCCAACTTCTATGGGAAAAGCATCTCTATCCCTGCCATTGGAGCAAACAACTTTGAGCTTAAGCCTTAATTAGTTTCTCTAATGCAACAGAATTACAAGTTCAATGGACTTCCATTGGAAGATCCTCATCAGTTTTTAGCTAAGTTCTTACAAATCTGTGACACTGTCAAGACTAATGGGGTTGACCCTGAGGTCTACAGACTTATGCTATTCTCTTTTGCTGAAAGAGACAGAGCTAGGATATGGTTGGACTCACAACCTAAAGAAAGCCTGAAATCTTGGGAAAAGCTAGTCAATTCCTTCTTGGCAAAGTTCTTTCCACCTCAAAAATTGAGTAAGCTTAGAGTGGAAGTCCAAACTTTCAGACAAAAGGAAGGAGAGTCCCTGCAGAAGCTCAAGAACTCATTGAAATGGTTGCAAATAACCAATTTATGTACACTTCTGAAAGGAATCCTGTGAACAATGGGACGAATCAGAAGAAAGGAGTTCTTGAGATTGATACTCTGAATGCCATACTTGCTCAGAACAAAATATTGACTCAGCAAGTCAATATGATTTCTCAAAGTCTATCTGGAATGCAAGCTGCACCAGGCAGTACTAAGGACGCTTCATCTGAAGAAGAAGCTTATGATCTTGAAAACCCTCCAATGGAAGATGTAAATTACATGGGAGAACCCTATGGAAACACCTATAATCCTTCATGGAGAAATCATCCAAATCTATCATGGAAAGATCAACAGAGACCTCAACAAGGTTTCAACAACAATAATGGTGGAAGAAACAGGTTTGGCAATGGCAAGCCTTTTCCATCATCTTCTCAGCAACAGGCAAAAAATTCTAAGCAAAGCCACTCTGACTTAGCAACCATGGTCTCTGATCTAATCAAAACCACTCAAAGTTTCATGACTGAAACAAGGTCCTCCATTAGAAACTTGGAGGCACAAGTGGGTCAGCTGAGTAAGAAAGTTACTGAACTCCCTCATAGTACTCTTCCAAGCAATACAGAAGAAAATCCAAAAGGAGAGTGTAAGGCCATCAACATGGCCGTATTTTGAGAGGAGGAAGAGGCAATGATCGCCACTGAGGAAGACCTCAATGAATGTCTACTGGCCTCCAATGAGTTCCCTAATGAGGAACCGTGGGAATCTGAGGCTCACACTGAGACCATAGAGATTCCATTGGATTTACTTCTGCGATTCATGAGCTCTGATAAGTATTCTTCCTCAGAAGAGGACGAAGATGTCACTGAAGAGCAAGTTGCTAAGTACCTTGGAGCAATCATGAAGCTAAATGACAAGTTATTTGGTAATGAGACTTGGGAGGATGAACCCTCTTTACTCACCAAAGAACTGGATGACTTGACTAGGCAGAGATTACCTCAAAAGAGACAAGACCCTGGGAAGTTCTTAATACCTTGTACCATAGGTACCATGACCTTTGAGAAGGCTCTGTGTGACCTAGGGTCAAGCATAAACCTCATACCTCTCTCCGTAATGGAGAAGCTAGGGATCTTTGAGGTGCAAGCTACAAGAATCTCACTAGAGATGGTAGACAATTCAAGAAAACAAGCTTATGGACTTGTAGAGGATGTTCTGGTAAAGGTTGAAGACCATTACATCCCTGCTGATTTCATAGTCCTAGAAACTGGGAAGTGCATGGATGAATCCATCATCCTTGGCAGACCCTTCCTAGCCACAGCAAAGGCTGTGATTGATGTTGACAGAGGAGAACTGATCATTCAAGTGAATGAAGAATCCTTTGTGTTTAAGGCTCAAGGATATCCCTCTGTTACCATGGAGAGGAAGCATGAAGAGCTTCTCTCAAAACAGAGTCAAACAGAGCCCCCACAGTCAAACTCTAAGTTTGGTGTTGGGAGGCCACAACCAACTTCTAAGTTTGGTGTTGAAACCAAACATTCAAACTCTAAGTTTGGTGTTGGGAGGTTCCAACATTGCTCTGAGTATCTGTGAGGCTCCATGAGAGCCCACTGTCAAGCTACTGACATTAAAGAAGCACTTGTTGGGAGGTAACCCAATGTTATATTTATCTATTTTCCATTGTTATTTTATGTTTTCTATAGGTTGATGATCATGTGAAGTCACAAAATCAATTGAAAAAGCAAAAACATAAAGAAAAATAGAAAAAAAATAGCACACCCTGGAGGAAAACTTGCTGGTGTTTAAACGCCAGTGAAGACAGCAAAATGGGCGTTTAACGCCCAATCTGGCACCATTCTGGGCGTTTAATGCCAGAAAGGGGCACCAGACTGGCGTTTAACGCCAGGAATGGGCAAGAAGCTGGCGTTAAATGCCAGAAATGGGCACCAGCCCGACGTTTAACGCCAGGATTGGCAGAAGGAGCATTTTTGCTCACCACTTGGTGTAGGGATGAATTATCCTTGACACCTCAGGATCTGTGGACCCCACAAGATCCCCACCTACCCTACCACTCTCTCTCTTCTTCACCCTTTCACCAATCACCTCAATACCTCTTCCCCAAAAACCCCTCACCTATCAAATCCCACCATTCTCTTCACCATTCCCATCCATCCTTCATAAAACCCTACCTACTTCACCATTCAAATTCAAACCACTTTCCCTCCCAAACCCACCCATAATGGCCGAATCCTACCCCCCTCTCCACCCCTATATAAACCCTTCTTCACTCCTTCATTTTCACACAACCTAAACACTACTTCTCCCCCTTGGCCGAACCACAAAGCCC
>NC_029781.3:61741437-61742820 GCF_000817695.3 Arachis duranensis
TAGAAGGGTCAACTTTGATCAAAGGTTGGACCAAGTCCTCACAGTCATTTGTGAAGAGGGCGCTCAATGGAAGAGAGATTCAAGAGGGAAGCCGGTTCAACTGAGAAGGCATGACCTCAAGCCTGTGGCTAGAGGATGGTTGGAGTTTATCCAACGCTCAATCATTCCGACTAGCAACCGGTCCGAAGTTACTATAGACCGGGCTATCATGATTCATAGCATCATGATTGGAGAAGAAATAGAAGTTCATGAGGTTATAGCTCAAGAGCTTTATAAGGTGGCGGACAAGTCTTCTACCTTGGCAAGGTTAGCCTTTCCTCATCTCATTTGTCACCTCTGTTATTCAGTTGGAATTAACATAGAGGGAGACATCATCATTGATGAGGACAAGCCCATCACTAAGAAGAGGATGGAGCAAACAAGAGATCCCATTCATCATGAAATCCCTGAGATGCCTCAAGGGATGCATTTTCCTCCACAAAACTATTGGGATCAAATCAACACCTCCCTAGGAGAATTGACTTCCAACATGGGACAACTAAGGGTAGAGCACCAAGAATTTTCATGCTTTTGTTTATCTATGTTTGTGTCTTATGATCATTAGTGTCTTAGTGTCTATGCCTTAAAGTTATGAATGTCCTATGAATCCATCACCTTTCTTAAATGAAAAATGTTCTTAATTGAAAAAGAGAAGAATTGCATGAATTTTGAATTTTATAACAGATTAATTATTTTGATGTGGTGGCAATACTTTGACTTCTGAATGTATGCTTGAACAGTGCATATGTCTTTTGAATTTGTTGTTCATGAAAACAGTGCATATGTCTTTTGAATTTGTTGTTCATGAATGTTGGCTCTTGAAAGAATGATGAAAAAGGAGACATGTTACTGAGGATCTGAAAAATCATAAAAATGATTCTTGAAGCAAGAAAAAGTAGTGAATACAAAAAAAAACGAAAAAAAGGAAGGAAAAAGAAAAATAAATAAAGTCGTCATCCAAGGCAAAAAGAGTGTGCTTAAGAACCCTGGACACCTCTAATTGGGGACTCTAGCAAAGCTGAGTTACAATCTGAAAAGGTTCACCCAGTTATGTGTCTGTGGCATGTATGTATCTGGTGGTAATACAGGAAGACAGAGTGCTTTGGGCCACAGCCAAGACTCAAAAAGTAGCTGTGTTCAAGAATCATCATACTTAACTAGGAGATTCAATAACACTATCTGGATTCTGAGTTCCTATAGAAGCCAATCATTCTGAATTTCAAAGGATAGAGTGAGATGCCAAAACTGTTCAGAGGCAAAAAGCTAAAAGCCCCGCTCATCAAATTAATACTGATCTTCATAGATGTTTTTGGAATTCATTGCATATTTTCTTCTTTTTATCTT
>NC_029781.3:61742985-61760642 GCF_000817695.3 Arachis duranensis
TATTATATTTTTATTAGTTTTTAGTTAAAATTCACTTTTCTGGACTTTACTATGAGTTTTTGTGTTTTTCTATGATTTCAGATATTTTTTGGCTGAAATTGAGGGACCTGAGCAAAAATCTGATTCAGAGGCTGAAAAGGACTGCAGATGTTGTTGGATTCTGACCTCCTTGCACTCAAAGTCGATTTTCTGGAGCGACAGAGGCCCAATTGGCGCGGTCTCAATCGCGTTGGAAAGTAGACATCCTGGGATTTCCAGAAATGTATAATAGTCCATACTTTGCCCGAGATTTGATGGCCCAAACAGGCGTTCCAAGTCAGCTCAGGAATTCTGGCGTTTAACGCCGGAACTGGCACAAGAATGGGAGTTAAACGCCCAAACTGGCACAAAAGTTGGCGTTTAACTCCAAGAAAATTCTCTACACATGAAAGCTTCAATGCTCAGCCCAAGCACACACCAAGTGGGCCCAGAAGTGGATTTTTATGTCATTTACTCATTTTTGTAAACCCTAAGCTACTAGTTCTCTACATATAGGACCTTTTACTATTGTATTCTCATCTTGGAGAGTTTTATGCTATCTTAGATCACGTTTTGGGGGCTGGCCTCACGGCCATGCCTAGACCTTGTTCTTATGTATTGTTCTACAAGCAAACAAGGCTTGAATGTTTATCTCTTGGATCCCTTAATCGGAATCTTCGTGGTATAAGCTAGAATTGATGGCAGCATTCAAGAGAATCCGGAAGGTCTAAACCTTGTCTGTGGTATTCTGAGTAGGATCCAAGAATTGAATGACTGTGATGAGCTTCAAACTCCTGAAGGCTGGGCGTTAGTGACAGACGCAAAAGAATTACTAGATTCTATTCCAACTTGATTGAGAACCGACAGATGATTAGCCATGCTGTGACAGAGCGCGTTGAACATTTTCACTGAGAGGACGGGACTGTAGCCATTGACAATGGTGATGCCCAACATATAGCTTGCCATGGAAAGGAGTCAGAAGGATTGGATGAAGACAGTAGGAAAGCAGAGAGACAGAAGGGACAAAGCATCTCTATACGCTTATCTGAAATTCTCACCAATGAATTACATAAGTATCTCTATCTTTATTTTATGCTTTATTCATAAATCATCCATAACCATTTGAATCTGCCTGATTGAGATTTACAAGATGACCATAGCTTGCTTCATACCAACAATCTCCGTGGGATCGACCCTTACTCGCGTAAGGTTTATTACTTGGACAACCCAGTGCACTTGCTGGTTAGTTGTGCTAAGTTGTGATAAAGAGTTGAGATTGCAATTGAGCGTACCATGTTGATGGCGCCATTGATGATCACAATTTCGTGCACCAATCCTTCCATGAAAAATTTGGATGATTTCTCCATGATGAATTGTAGGTATTTCCATAAGGTTTACCTTAATAATTTACCTTTGCTATTGCAGGGTGATGAGCGGATAATTTATACGCTTTTTTGCATTGTTTTTAATATGTTTTTAGTATGTTTTAGTTAGTTTTTAGTATATTTTTATTAGTTTTTAGTTAAAATTCACTTTTCTGGACTTTACTCTGAGTTTGTGTGTCTTTCTGTAATTTCAGGTATCTTCTGGCTGAAATTGAGGGACCTGAGCAAAAATCTGATTCAGAGAATAAAAAGGACTGCGGATGCTGTTGGATTCTGACCTCCCTGCACTCGAAGTGGATTTTCGGGAGCTACAGAAACACAATTGGCGCGCTCTCAATGGCGTTGGAAATTAGACATCCTGGGCTTTCCAGCAATATATAATAGTCCATACTTTGCCCGAGATTTGATGGCCCAAACCGGTGTTTCGAATCAGCTCAAAACTGCCCGGCGTTAAACGCCGGAACTGGCACAAGAATGGGAGTTAAACGCCCAAACTGGCACAAAAGCTGGCGTTTAACTCCAAGAGAAGTCTCTACACGAAAATGCTTCAATGCTCAGCCCAAGCACACACCAAGTGGGCCCGGGAATGGATTTTTATGTAATTTACTCATTTCTGTAAACCCTAGGCTACTAGTTCTCTATAAATAGGACCTTTTACTATTGTATTTTCATCTTTGGATCATTTTAGATCTCTAGATCATCTTTGGACGTCTAGTTCTTAGATCATTGGGAGGCTGGCCTCTCGGCCATGCCTAGACCTTGTTTTTATGTATTTTCAACGGTAGAGTTTCTACACACCATAGATTAAGGTGTGGGGCTCTGTTGTACCTCGAGTATTAATGCAATTACTATTGTTCTTCTATTCAATTCGGCTTATTCTTTGTCTAAGATATTCATTTGCACCCAAGAACATGATGAATGTGATGATTATGTGACACTCATCATCATTCTCATTTATGAACGAGTGCCTGACAACCACCTCTATTCTACAAGCAAACAAGGCTTGAATGTTTATCTCTTGGATCCCTTAATCGGAATCTTCGTGGTATAAGCTAGATGATGGCGGCATTCAAGAGAATCCGGAAGGTCTAAACCTTGTCTGTGGTATTCTGAGTAGGATTCAATGATTGAATGATTGTGACGAGCTTCAAATTCGCGATTGTGGGGCGTTAGTGATAGACGCAAAAGAATCACTGGATTCTATTCCGACATGATCGAGAACCGACAGCTGAATAGCCATGCCATGATAGGGTGCATTGAACATTTTCACTGAGAGGATGGGAGGTAGCCACTGACAACGGTGAAACCCTACATACAACTTGCCATGGAAAGGAGTAAGAAGGATTAGATGAAGATAGTAGGAAAGCAGAGAGACGGAAAGGACAAAGCATCTCCATACGCTTATCTGAAATTCTCACCAATGAACTACATAAGTATCTCTATCTTTATCTTTATGTTTTATTCATACATCATCCATAACCATTTGAGTTTGCCTGACTAAGATTTACAAGGTGACCATAGCTTGCTTCATACCAACAATCTCTGTGGGATCGACCCTTACTCGCGTAAGGTTTATTACTTGGACGACCCAGTACACTTGCTGGTTAGTTGTGCGAAGTTGTGATAAAGAGTTGAGATTGTAATTGAGTGTACCATGTTGATGGCGCCATTGATGATCACAATTTCGTGCACCACAAGGTTATCAGGATCATAAGCTTCTTCTTCAGAAGATGCCTCTTTAGTACTGTTGGATGCATTTTGCCATCCATTCAGACTTTGGGAAATCATGTTGACTTGCTGAGTCAACTTTTTGTTCTGAGCTAATATGGCATTCAGAGCATCAATCTCAAGAATTCTCTTCCTCTGAGGCGTCCCATTATTCACGGAATTCCTCTTAGAAGTGTACATGAACTGGTTATTTGTAACCATGTCAATAAGTTCTTGAGCGTCTGCAGGCGTTTTCTTTAGGTGAATGGATCCACCTGTAGAATGGTCTAGTGACATCTTAGAGAAATCAGACAGACCATAATAGAATATATCCAGAATGGTCCATTCTGAAAGCATGTCAGAAGGACACCTTTTGGTCATCTACTTGTATCTTTCCCAAGCTTCATAGAGGGATTCACCATCTTTTTGTTTGAATGTCTGAACATCCAATCTAAGCTTGCTCAGCTTTTGAGGAGGAAAGAATTTAGCCAAGAAGGCTGTGACCAGCTTATCCCAGGAGTCCAGGCTATCTTTAGGTTATGAGTCCAACCATGTTCTAGCTCTGTCTCTTATAGCAAAAGGGAAAAGCATGAGCCTATAGACTTCAGGATCTACTCCATTCGTCTTTACAGTCTCACAGATCTGCAAGAACTCAGTTAAAAACTGATAGGGATCTTCTGATGGAAGTCCATGAAACTTGCAGTTTTGTTGCATTAGAGCAACTAGTTGAGGTTTCAGCTCAAAATTGTTTGCCCCAATGGTAGGGATTGAGATGCTTCTTCCATCAAACTTGGAAGTAGGTGTAGTATAATCACCAAGCATCCTCCTTGCATTATTGTTGTTAGGTTAGGCTGCCATCTCCTTCTCTTATTCAAAAATTTCAGTAAGGTTGACTCTACATTGTTGTAATTTGGCTTCTCTTAGTTTCCTCTTCAGAGTCCTTTCAGGTTCAGGGTCAGCTTTAACAAGAATGCCTTTTTCCTTGTTCCTGCTCATATGAAAGAGAATAGAACAAGAAATGAAGAGAAGAGGAATCCTCTATGTCACAGTAAAGAGGTTCCTTATTGTTAGTAAAAGAAGAAAGGAAATAAAAAAGGAGAATCCAAATAGAAGGGTGAGGATAGGGGTAGTGATTTGAGATGAAGAGAAGTGTTACTGAATAAATAAATAAATAGAAGAAGAAGAGAGAGACAGAATTCGAAAATCAATTTTGAAAAAGGGTTAAATGATTTTCAAAAATTAAGATAAGAAATAAAATTAAAATTAAAATTTAAAATAATTAATTAAATTAAGAATAATTTTGAAAAAGGGGGAGATATTTTCGAAAATTAGAGAGGGAGAAGTAGTTAAGTTATTTTGAAAAAGATAAGAAACAAACAAAAAGTTAGTTGGTTAGTTGAAAAAGATTTGAAGATATTTTTGAAATTAAAGTTTTTTTTTTGAAAAAGATAAAATTTTTGAAAAAGATATGATATAAAAGATATGATAAAAAGATATGATAAGAAGATAAGATAGAAAAGATATGGTTTGATATAAAAGATAGGATAAGATAGATTTAATTTTTAAAATTAAAATTAATTACTTAACTAACAAGAAACTAAAAGATAAGATTCTAGAATTTAAAGATTGAACCTTTCTTAACAAGAAAGTAACAAACTTTAAATTTTTGAACCAATCACATTAATTGTTAGCATAATTTTCGAAAATAAAGATAAAATTAAGAAAAAGATTTTTGAAAAATAATTTTTAAAATTTTCGAGAAATAGTAAAAAAAAATGAAAAAGATATGATTTTTGAAAAAGATTTTGAAAAAATAAAATTTTTGAAATTGAAAATTTGACTTGACTTACAAGAAACAACTAATTTTAAAAATTTTTGACTAAGTCAACTCAAATTTTCGAAATTTTGAGAGAAAAAAGGAAAAGATATATTTTTTATTTTTGAATTTTTTAATGATGAGTGAGAAAAACACAACTATGACCCAAAACATGAAAATTTTGTATCAAAACACATTATGCATGCAAGAACACTAAACTTAGAAATCTTTAATGCTTAGAAAATATGAATGCAAAGATGCACATGAAAAACAACAAAAGACACAAAATAAGAAAACATCAAGATCAAACAAGAAGACTTGCCAAGAACAACTTGAAGATCATGAAGAACACCGTGAATGGATGAATTTTTTGAAAAAATGCAAGAATAATATGAATATGCAATTGACACCAAACTTAAAAATTGACTCAAGACTCTAACAAGAAATACAAAATATTTTTGGTTTTTATGATTTTATGATTTTTTTGGATTTTCTTTTATATTTTTCGAAAAACATATAGGAAAAAGAAAGTAATGAATCCAAAGTCCTCAATCAAAATCTTGTGAATTAGCCATGGCTTAATAGCCAGCCAAGCTAAAACATGTTATATAAAACTCTAGGATTCATTCTTGAAAACTCTGAAAATTTTCGAAAACAGGTGAGAAATTTTGAAAAATATTTTGAAAACTTTTTGAAAAGAAAATAAAAAAGAAAATTACCTAATCTGAGCAACAAGATGAACCGTCAGTTGTCCATACTCGAACAATCCCCAGCAACAGCGCCAAAACCTTGGTGCACGGAATTGTGATCATCAACAATGGCTCCAAAGACTTGGTGCTCTCAAACATGAATCACACTTAGTCACAACTCCGCACAACTAACCAGCAAGTGTACTGGGTCATCCAAGTAATAAACTTTACGTGAGTAAGAGTCGATCCCACAGAGATTGTTGGTATGAAGCAAGCTATGGTCACCTTGTAAATCTCAGTCAGCCGGATAATAATTGATTATTGGGTTTTTGAATAATAATAAATAATAAACAGAAAATAAAGATAGAGTTACTCATGTAATTCAGTGGTGGGAATTTCAGACAAGTGTATGGAGGTGCTGTGTTCCTTCTGAATCTCTGCTTTCCTACTGCTTTTATCCAATCCTTCTTACTCCTTTCCATGGCATGCTGTATGTAGGGCGTCACCGTTGTCAATGGCTACATCCCATCCTCTCAGTGAAAATGGTCCAAATGCTCTGTCACAGCACGGCTAATCATCTGTCGGTTCTCGATCATGTTGGAATAGAATCCCTTGATTCTTTTGCGTTTGTCATCACGCCCAGCAATCGCGAGTTTGAAGCTCGTCACAGTCATTCAATCCCGGAATCCTACTCGGAATACCACAGACAAGGTTAGACTTTCCGGATTCCCATGAATGCTGCCATCAATTCTAGCTTATACCACGAAGATTCTGCTTAAGGAATCTCAGAGATATGCGCCCGGTCTAAGGTAGAACGGAAGTGGTTGTCAGTCACGCGTTCATATGTGAGAATGATGATGAGTGTCACGGATCATCACATTCATCATGTTGAAGTGCAACGAATATCTTAGAATAAGAATAAGTCGAATTGAATAGAAAATAGTAGTAATTGCATTGAAACTCGAGGTACAGCAGAGCTCTACACCCTTAATCTATGGTGTGCAGAAACTCCACCGTTGAAAATACATAAGTGATGAAGGTCCAGGCATGGACGAATGGCCAGCCCCCAAACGTGATCAATAGTCTCCTAAGATGAATAATAGAATAAAACCGAGACCAAAGATTTTAAATACAATAGTAAAAAGTTCTATTTATACTAAACTAGTTACTAGGGTTTATAGAAATAAGTCTAAGTGCAGAAATCCACTTCCGGGGCCCACTTTGGTGTGTGCTTGGGCTGAACTTGAACTTTACATGAGCTGAGGCTTCTCTTGGAGTTGAACGCCAAGTTGTAACATGTTTTTGGCGTTCAACTCTGGTTCGTGACGTGTTTCTGGCGTTTGACTCTAGAATGCAGCATGGAACTGGCGTTGAGCGCCAGTTTATGTCATCTAATCACAAACAAAGTATGGAGTATTATATATTGCTTGAAAGCTCTAGATGTCTACTTTCCAACGCCGTTGAGAGCGCGCCATTTGAAGTTGTGTAGCTCTAGAAAATCCATTTCAAGTGCAGGGAGGTCAGATTCCAACAGCATCAGCAGTCCTTTGTCAGCCTCCTTATCAGAGTTTTGCTCAAGTCCCTCAATTTCAGCCAGAAAATACCCGAAATCATAGAAAAACACACAAACTCATAGTAAATTCCAGAAATGTGAATTTAGCATAAAAACTAATGAAAACATTCCTAAAAGTAACTAGATCATACTAAAAACTACCTAAAAATAATGCCAAAAAGCATATAAATTATCCGCTCATCATATTGCTTCTTCACCAAAGAGAGAAGGAGGAAAAGACAATAAAATACATCAAAAATAACAACAAAAGAATGATGATAAGGAGAAAACACGTGAAGAAGAAGGAAAGCGAAAAAGGAGGAGAAGGAAGAATGCGAAGAAGAAGACGCTCCGTGCATAAACAAGCGTGAGAAGAAGAAGAAGAAGATGAAGAAGAAGAAGAAGAAGAAGAAGGAGAAGCGCGGGAGAAAAAGAAGAAGAAGAAGAAGAAAAAGAAAATGCGGGGGAGAAAAAGAAGAAGTGCGGGGGAGAAGAAGCGTTGGGCGATTTCGTGTGTATTGGGCGCGTGTATTTCACGTTTCATTTAATGGTATTGGGTTTTTTTGGTGTTGGACCAACTTGGTTACATGGTTACATGGATGTGTAGCATCCCCATTTCAAATTTTTAAAACTATATCTTTTTCAAAATCAAAATTCAAAATCTTATCTTTTTAGTTTCTTATCTTATCTTTCCTAACTTCCAAATTTAAAATTCAATCTTTTTTCAAATCTTTTAAATTTCTATCTTATCTTTTTCTAATTTCAAATTTTAATTTCAAAACTTTTCTTATCTTATCTTCTATTTTATTTTTAAATTAAAAATCTTTTCTTAATTAATATCTTATCTTCTCTCTCTTATTTTTCAAAACCTCCTAACTAACTTTTTCCTCTCAAATTTTTGAAAATATCTCTCCTTCTTCTCTCTCTTCTTTTTTAAAATCGCCTAACTAACACTCTTTTATCCTTAATTTTTGAAAATACTTGTATTTCTCTCTCATCTTTTTCAAAACTACTTAACTAACTCCCATCTCGCTTAATTTTCAAAAACTTCTTCTTCTCTTCCCTCCTCTGTTTTCAAAAATTTAACAATTAAAATTCAAATATTTTTTAAACTAATTTAATTTAATTTTTGAAAAAAATTTAATTAATTAATTAAATAAAAATAAAAATATTTTGATTCTTATTTACTTTTTCTATTTATACTTCTTTTCTTCTCATCTCTATTCAATCAACTCTACTTCTTTCAACTCTAGGTATACCTCAACTTCTTTATCTTTTTCTTTGCTCTTCATCTCACATCTCACTTAGAGCTTCTTGCCAATTGGTACAGAAAGCTTTCTTGTGATTTCTTTTCCAGCTCCTTCTATCTTCTCTTTCTAAGGTAATCTTCCTCTACTTATTTTATTTATTTTTATTTTTATATTTATTTTTATTTTCTATCTTCTTCTTCCATCTTCGCTTCTGACTTTAAGGAGGAACTTCTTGCCAATTGGCATAAAGAACTTTCTTCCTTTCCATCTTTTTATTTGCTTCTTGTTTATGACCAAGAACAGGGATAAAGAACCCCTCTTGACTCTTGATCCTGAACCTGAAAAGACTCTGAGGAGGCGTTTACAAAAAGCCAAAGCACAACACTCCAGAAGAGATCTTTCAAAAAGTTTTGAACAAGAAATAAAGGATATGGTCGAACCACAAGAAGAGACCAGAAAGGTCCTTGGTGACTTCACCATGCATACCTTTAACTTTTATGGCAGAAGCATTGTTGTACCTGCCATTGGAGCTAACAATTTTGAGCTTAAGCCTCAGTTAGTCTCTCTTTTACAACAGAACTACAAATTTCATGGACTTTCAATGGAAGATCCACATCAGTTTTTAGCGGAGTTCTTACAGATCTGTGATATTGTAAAGACTAATGGAGTTAATCATGAAGTCTATAAGCTTATGTTCTTTCCCTTTGCTTTAAGAGACAGAGCTAAGTTCTGGTTGGATGCCCAACCTAGAGAGAGTCTTGACTATTGGGAAAAGCTAGTTAATGCTTTTCTTGCTAAATTATTTCCTCCTCAAAAAATGAGCAAGATTATAGTAGAAGTTCAGACCTTTAGACAAAGAGAAGGTGAATCTCTTTATGAAGTTTGGGAAAGATACAAGAAACTGATTAGGAGATGTCCTCCTGATATGCTCTCAGAGTGGTCCATCATAGGCGTGTTCTATGATGGCTTGTCTCAGATGTCCAAAATTTCTTTGGACAGCTCTGCAAGTGGATCTCTCCACTTGAAGAAAATACCTGTAGAAGCAAGAGAGCTCATTGAGATGGTTGCAAACAACCAATTCATGTACACCTCTGAGAGGATTCATGTAAATCATGGAATCTCTCAGAAGAAAGAAGTTCATGAAGTTGAGACTCTGAATGCCATCTTGGCTCAGAATAAGATCTTGACCCAACACGTCAACATGATCTCTCAACATCTCATTAGGATGGAAACTGCAGCAGGCAGTAATCAGGAAGCTTCTTTTGAAGAAGTAGCCTGTGATCCTGAATAACCTACCATGGATGATCTGACAAATTGGCTCTATTCATCACATTAAGACAAATCTGCCTGACAAACACCCTATGGATTTACATCTCTCAGACGGTTAATCTACAATTTCGTTGAGGACTTCTCGAGACACCAGTTCAGCCAATCTCCAGGGTGATTAAGGAATCCGTGGTATAGGCTAGATTCCAAAGAAGCAGAGTTCTTTGATTCGAAAGATTCGACCTTGTTTGTGGCGTTTTGAGTAGGATCGCCAAGAGAATAGTCTACTAGAGCTTCACCCTCCATTAGAATGAATGACAAGGGCCCTGGCATTCATTCTGTAGCAGAGGAGATCAAGGACCATTGGGATGGCTTTGATCACTTACAGCCTACCATAGAAGAAGATTATTCACAAGCAAAGAAGACAGTAGTGTTCCGATGGTTACCTGAAACTGGAGGTCGATCTCGTACGAGATCTTCTGTACTGGTTGGAGCGGTTGTGTCTGACTTGTTGGACTTGGTGGTAGTACTGATCCTTCATCCCCGGAGGGTGGGGGTACCTGCAAGGGACTCCGATGCTTAAGTTAGCAAGGGTATTAAGCAAGTATTGAGTAGAATCAGAGTATGAGTTATACCTGGGTGCTCCAGTGTATTTATAATGGTGAGATGTGACCTTCTTTGGATAAGATTAGTTAGTTATCTTATCTTATCTTATCTTTTGTCGAGGTCAGCTTATCTTCCATGGAACCGCCCTTATCTCTATAGGCTTGAGCTGCCTTTGGATCAGTGTCGTATTCCTTGAGTTGGGCCCTTCTTTGGGCTTTCCTATTGATTTGGCCGAGTTCTTTACGAAGAAGTCGGTCCGCTTGACCTAAAGAGGTCGATCGCTTTGCTACTGTACATCCCGGCTCGGACAGCTCGACCCAAGGTATGAACAGTGCCCCTGCTTGAGCTCGGTCTTCTTTTTTGAGGTTGAGTCCTTGACTTTGGTCCTTCTCTAGTGAAGCCGAACTCAAGCATTTTGTCGATTCCTTTGTAGAAGCTTTTTGAATATGGAACGTTTTTCTCAAAAAGCGTGTGCTTTTATATCAGCGCTTTTGGGAACGTACGGGGGTTTAATACCTTCATTAATTGGTATTAATTGCCCCGTTTTTCCTTGTGGCCTTTTATTTTGAATTTGTGATCAGAAAACAGTTTTCCTTCTTTGCTCCTCTTCGTAACTTCTCCCTTCATTCTCTCGCTCTCTGTCTTTCGTCTGATGACAAGTCATAATATACCCATTTTTCAAGCTAATTTCACTTGTTTCACTAGTTTTTATGCACTTTCTTGCACTATAAGTAAGCAATTTAGAGTGGAAATGCATGTTTTATTTGAATCAAACAACCACCATTTAATTGATGCTAAATTATGAGATTTAAGCTAAATTTAATTAATTTTTAATTGATTTATAAACCTTGTGAATTTAGTGATACTTTGATTGGTTGTTTTGATTATTTGTAGGTGAAGAAAAGAAGAAAAGAAGGAAGCGTGGCTTAAGAAGTGTGGCCAAAGGAAGAAAATAGTGTGGCAAAAGAAGAAGAAGTGTGGCGCAACATTGAAGGAGGAAGCCACATTGCTCTCCCCAAGAGCACACTGCTCTCCAAAGGAGCACAACAATGAACCAAGCATGCAAGGCTTCACTGCCCTGCGCTCCTTGAGGGTGGAGCACAATTCTAGGCCAAGAAACAAGGGAAGGAAAAATTCTGCCCTGCCCTCCTCAAAAGCAATTTCGGGCTCCCCTTGAAGAAAATCCAAGAAAAATCAACTCCAAGTGCCACCCATGGGTTTCGAACCCAAGCACATGAAGGGAAGGAAGTAGCGCCACTCACAAGGAAAAATGAGCCACACTTGGCCAAAATGCCTTCCCAAGGTTTCGAACTTGGGACCTCACCCAAGAACAAGGAAAGCTTTGCGCTGCCCACAAGGAGGGCAGAGTAGCATTCCTTGGCGCAAATGAGGCGCGCTTAACACGGCCAAGAGCTTGGGCGCGCGCATGATTGACACGGGCAGGGAGGCAAGGCACGCACCATGACACCACTGCCCCGCTCTCCACAAGGGCAGGGCAATCCCCTGGTGCCCCTCCCACACTTGGTGCGCTAATTGGATCCCCATGCAAGGCTTCACTGTTCTGCTCTCCACAAGAGCAGAGCACCTTCCTAGGAGCAACATGGGCTGAAACTCACCTAAAAAACCAATTTAATTCAATTCTTCACCCATCTTTCAAGCCCACTCAAAATTCTTAGATCCAAAATATAAAGTGTATAAATAGGTGTTAGTTAGGATTAGAAGGGAGCTGACTTTCATTTTTAATTTTCATCCATAGTCACCTTGAGAGCTCACTTTCCATTTTTCTGCTTTAGAACTTCTGATCTTCAATTTTTATTTTCGGACCGCAATTAGCTTGAGAATTGGAGGAGAGAATTCACTTCTTCTTCCTCTAATCTTTTTGTTTTCTTTACTGGATTTTGTTTGAGTCTTGAGTGTGAAGAATTGAGGAACTTCTGTCTCAATCTCCATTTAAGATCTCTTTGATTCTCCTACTGCATAATTGAGTTAAATTCCATTTCCTTTACTGCTGCAATCTTTAATTTCTCTTTAATTGTTTTGTGAACTTGGATCTAGGAAGGCAATTGAGATCTAGACTCTGCTATCTAGTCTCTGGAATCCTGAGATCTGATTTTTTTTGGTTCTTCTACTGAACCACTGCTGCAATCAAATTTTCATTTTCTGTTTGAGCTCTAGTTAATTTCAGTTCACCTCTTGCTTTGTTAATTGCTGCAATTTACTTCTCTTGCTTAAATTCTGAATTCCCAGCCCCTCAATCCCTTTTTATTCAAGCAATTTATATTTCTTGTTGATGCGACCCGGTACACTTGCCGGTGAGTTTTGTGTTGGATCGTTTTCCACACATCAAGTTTTTGGCGCCGTTGCCGGGGATTGAAATAGATTGACAATGATTAAGTGAAGTCGAGGTCTAGATCAAGCACTTTTTCTTTTCTGGTTCTTTAATTTTTAATTAACCCACTAACTGTTTGAATTTTTGCTTAAGCTAACTAAACTTCACTCTAGCAATAGATTGAAGTGTCACTGGTTTTGTGTGTTTCTTGTGTTTTGTTTATATGACAGATACAAGAAGAGCTATACCAACCTTTCATGAACAAGACGAACGAACCATCAGGAGATTAAGAAGAGCTAAAAGAGGGAAAAACATTGTTGGAGAGGAGGAGTTAGAAGAAGAATTTCAAGACATGGAGGAACATTCAACCAATCCACCAGAAGGAGGGGCCAACAATAACCCACACAGAGGAGAGTACTGGCCTCCTATACATTTGCAAATGCTAGACATTGTGGGAGTAGCATTCTTTCCCCTAATGTCAATGCAAATAACTTTGAACTGAAGCCACAACTCATCACATTGGTCCAAAACAACTGCTCTTTTGGAGGAGGACCATTGGAAGACCCGAACCAACATCTATCCACTTTCTTGAGGATCTGTGACACAGTTAAAAGTAATGGAGTGCACCCTGACATATACAAGTTGCTGTTATTCTCATTCTCTCTCAGGGACAAAGCCACTCAATGGCTAGAAACATTTCCAAAGGAGAGAATCAACACTTGGGATGATTTGGTGAGCAAGTTTCTTGCCAAATTTTATCCCCCTCAAAGGATCATAAGATTGAAGACTGAGGTGCAGACATTCACCCAAATGGATGCTGAAAATTTATATGAGGCATGGGAAAGATATAAGGCTCTGTTGAGGAAATGCCAACCAGAGATGTTCACTGAGTGGGACAAGCTGCAGAACTTCTATGAAGGAAATACTCTGAAGGCTCAAGAGGCACTTGATCACTCAGCTGGAAGATCATTGCAATTGATGAAAACTGCAGAGGAAGCTCAAAACCTCATTGATATGGTGGCCAAAAACCAATATTTCTTTGCTCACCAAAGGCAACGCCAACCATCACAGAGGAAGGGAGTGTTAGAATTGGAAGGAGTGGATACAATTTTGGCTCAACACAAGGTGATACAGCAGTAGATTCAACAATAATTTGAGCAAATGGCCAAAAGGATTGATAGCCTACAAGTAGCATCAGTGAGTGCCACAAGCCAACCAACAACTCCTTGGGGGCAGAATGAATAGAACCAAGAGGAACAGCAACAAGAGCAAGTACAGTATATGCACAACCAAAATTTTGGATCAAATGAGGTGTATGGTGACACCTACAATCCATCTTGGAAGAACCACCCAAACCTTAGATGGGGAGATAACCACAACAAAAACCAACAACCATGGCAAAGGAACTCAGCTCAAAACATTCCAAGAAACAACCAAAATCACAACCAGCATCCAACTAACCAAAATCCTTACAGAAAACCTCAAAATAATTACCCCAACTCCAACCATTACCCATCCAATAATCAACCCACTAACCAAAACACTTACCATCATCCATCAACACCTCACAACCAACCAATCTCACAAGACTCTCAGAGGATTACTAATCTGGAGATGCTCATGGAGAAGATGAAGAACCAAGAAATGACAACAAAGAACCATGAAGCCTCCATGAAGAGCCTAGAAAGGCAAATCGGACAAATCTCCAAGCAGATTTCTATTGAGAGACCTTTAAGCTAACTACCAAGCGATACCATTCCTAATCCAAAAGAAGAGTGCAAAGCTGTACAACTAAGGAGTGAAAAGACATTGGTGGATAGCAACAAAGGGGCAACCAAAAAGCTTATAAAGAGTGACAAAGAACCAACAGAGAAAGATGGAGCTAACAACAAGGATATAACAAACAAGAATGTCCCAAAAGAGCTCATCAAAGAGAACAACCAACCACAAAATTTGAAGAAGGAAAAGTGATGAGCGGATAATTTATACGCTTTTTGGCATTGTTTTTGGTATGTTTTTACTATGTTTTAGTTAGTTTTTATTATATTTTTATTAGTTTTTAGTTAAAATTCACTTTTCTGGACTTTACTATGAGTTTGTGTGTTTTTTCTGTGATTTCAGGTATTTTCTGGCTGAAATTGAGGGACCTGAGCAAAAATCTGATTCAGAGGTTGAAAAGGACTGCAGATGCTGTTGGATTCTGACCTCCCTGCACTCGAAGTAGATTTTCTGGAGCTATAAAAACCCAATTGGCAGAATCTCAATTGCGTTGGAAAGCAGACATCTTGCGCTTTCCAGAAATGTATAATAGTCCATACTTTTCTCGAGATTTGATGGCCCAAACAGGTGTTCCAAGTCAGCTCAAGAATTCTGGCGTTTAACGCCGGAACTGGCACAAGAATGGGAGTTAAATGCCAAAACTGGCACAAAAGCTGGCGTTTAACTCCAAGAAAAGTCTCTACACATGAAAGCTTCAATGCTCAGCTCAAGCACACACCAAGTGGGACCGGAAGTGGATTTTTATGTCATTTACTCATTTTTGTAAACCCTATGCTACTAGTTCTCTACATATAGGACCTTTTACTATTGTATTCTCATCTTGGAGAGTTTTATGCTATCTTAGATCACGTTTTAGGGGCTGGCCTCACGGCCACGCCTAGACCTTGTTTTTATGTATTTTCAACGGTGGAGTTTCTACACACCATAGATTAAGGTGTGGAGCTCTGCTGTACCTCGAATATTAATGCAATTACTATTGTTCTTCTATTCAATTCAGCTTATTCTTGTTCTAAGATATTCATTCGTACCCAAGAAAATGATGAATGTGATGATTATGTGATGCTCATCATCATTCTCACTTATGAACGCGTGCCTGACAACCACTTCCGTTCTACAAGCAAACAAGGCTTGAATGTTTATCTCTTGGATTCCTTAATTAGAACCTTCATTGTATAAGCTAGAATTGATGGCGGCATTCAAGAGAATCCGGAAGGTCTAAACCTTGTCTGTGGTATTCTGAGTAGGATTCAAGGATTGAATGACTGTGACGAGCTTCAAACTCCTGAAGGCTGGGCGTTAGTGACAGACGCAAAAGAATCACTGGATTCTATTCCAACCTGATTGAGAACCAGCAGATGATTAGCCGTGCTGTGACAGAGCGCGTTGAACATTTTTACTGAGAGGACAGGACTATAGCCACTGACAACGATGATGCCCAACATACAGCTTGCCATAGAAAGGAGTAAGAAGGATTGGATGAAGACAGTAGAAAAGCAGAGAGACGGAAGGGACAAAGCATCTCCATACGCTTATCTGAAATTCTCACCAATAAATTACGTAAGTATCTCTATCTTTATTTTATGCTTAATTCATAAATCATCCATAACCATTTGAATCTGCTTGACTGAGATTTACAAGATGACCATAGCTTGCTTCATACCAACAATCTCCGTGGGATCGACCCTTACTCGCGTAAGGTTTATTACTTGGATAACCCAGTGCACTTGCTGGTTAGTTGTGCAAAGTTGTGATAAAGAGTTGAGATTGCAATTGAGCGTACCATGTTGATGGCGCTATTGATGATCACAATTTCGTGCACCAATTTTTTGGCGCCGTTGCCGGGGATTGTTTGAATTACAATTATGTGCAACCACAGTGCCAAGTTTTTCTGATCCGGCAACAACACCAAGTTTTTGGCGCCGTTGCCGGGGATTATTTGAGTTTGGACAACTGACGGTTCATCTTGTTGCTTAGCTTAGGTATTTTTCTTCAGAGTTCTTAAGAATAAATTCTAGTGTTTCAAGGTGATGTTCTTATCATCACCAAAGCTGTTTGATTCTCATCAATTTAGCTCTTGAATGTAATGTCCCGCTGAAGCTTGGCTAGCCATGTCTAATTCCTTTAGACTAAAGCTTTAGACTAACATTGCATGATTCCTGGAATTCTCATTAAGAATTTTGATATCCTTATTTTCTTTTTCACTAAATTTTCAAAAAAATCCAAAAAATTACAAAATCATAAAAACCAAAAATATTTTATGTTTCTTGTTGAGTCTAGTGTCTCATTTTAAGTTTGGTGTCAATTGCATGTTTCTATTCTTCTTGCATTTTTTTGAATTCATTCATTTGTCTTAATGGATCTTCAAGTTGTTCTTCATGATTCCCTTGTTCTGATCTTTAAATTCTCTTGTCTTGAGTGTTTTGTTGTTTCTCATATGCATTCTCATTTTGTTAGTGTCAATAGTATACAAACTTCTAAGTTTGGTGTCTTGCATGCATTGTTTATTTGATCTTAGTTTCATTTTGATTATTCCTCATTATTAAAAATCCAAAAAATTTTTAATTTGTGTCTTTTCAAGTCAATAATATAGAGAATTGAAGATTTAGAACATATAGCAGAGGAATTACACAGAAAAGACTGGGCGTTCAAAATGCCCAGTGAAGAAGGAAAACTGGCGTTTAAATGCCAGCCAGGGTGCCTGGCTGGGCGTTTAACGCCCAAAAGGGGTGAGTTTTGGGCGTTTAACGCCAGGATGGTACAAGAGGGAAGATTTTGTTTTTAATTCAAATTTATACGCTTTTTGGCATTGTTTTTAGGTAGTTTTTAGTAAGTTTGAGCTACTTTTAGGGATGTTTTCATTAGTTTTTATGTTAAATTCACATTTCTGGACTTTACTATGAGTTTGTGTGTTTCTCTGTGATTTCAGGTAAATTTTGGCTGAAATTGAGGGACTTGAGCAAAACTCTGAAAAAGGCTGACAAAAGGACTGCTGATGCTGTTGGAATCTGACCTCCCTGCACTCGAAATGGATTTTCTGGAGCTACAGAACTCCAATTGGCGCGCTCTCAACGGTGTTGGAAAGTAGACATCCAGAGCTTTCCAGCAATATATAATAATTTATACTTTGTTTGGAGATTGACGACGTAACTTGGCGTTGAACGCCAAGTACAAGCTGCTGTCTGGAGTTAAACGCCAGAAAAACGTCATGATCCGGAGTTGAACGCCCAAAACACGTCATAACTCGGAGTTCAACTCCAAGA
>NC_029781.3:61761745-61763571 GCF_000817695.3 Arachis duranensis
AATCACAATTTCGTCCACCAAGTTTTTGGCGCCGTTGCCGGGGATTGTTCGAGTATGGACAACTGACGGTTCATCTTGTTGCTCAGATTAGGTAATTTTCTTTTCAAAAATTTTTCTTTTTATTTTTCGTTTTTTCCAAACTATATTTTCGAAAAAAAATTTAATAAAAATCCAAAAAAATTAGAAAATCATAAAAATCAAAAAGATTTTGTGTTTCATGTTTGAGTCTTGTGTTAACTTTTAAGTTTGGTGTCAATTACATGTTTTTCAAAAATTTATGCAATATTTTCGAAAATCTCATGCATTCATAGTGTTCTTCATGATCTTCAGGTTGTTCTTGACAAGTCTTCTTGTTTGATCTTGATGATTTCTTGTTTGGTGTCTTTTCTTGTTTTCCTTGTGCACTTTTGCATTCATATTTTCCAGGCATTAAAGATTTCTAAGTTTGGTGTCTTGCATGTTTTCTTTGCATCAACAATTTTTCAAAAATATGTTCTTGATGTTCATCATGATCTTCAAAGTTTTCTTGGTGATCATCTTGACATTCATAGTGATCTTGCATGCATTAAGTGTTTTGATCCAAAATTTTCATGTTTTGGGTCATGTTTGTGTTTTTCTCTCTCATAATTAAAAATTCAAAAATAAAAAAAAAATATATCTTTTCCTTACTTTCCTCCAAATTTTCGAAATTTTGGGTTGACTTAGTCAAAAATTTTTCAAAATTAGTTGTTTCTTACAAGTCAAGTCAAAATTTCAATTTTAAAAATCTTATCTTTTCAAAATCTTTTTCAAAAATCATATCTTTTTCATTTTTTATATAATTTTCAAAAATTTCAAAAAATTATTTTTCAAAATATTTTTAAAATCTTTTTCTTATCTTTTTATCAAATTTTCGAAAATTAACTAACAAGTAATGTGATTGGTTCAAAAATTTGAAGTTTGTTACTTTCTTGTTAAGAAAGGTTCAATCTTTAAGTTCTAGAATCTTATCTTGTAGTTTCTTGTTAGTTAAGTCATTTTAAAAATTAAATCTTTTTCAACATATCTTTTTCTTTAAAACTTTTATTTTATCTTTTATCTTATCTTTTTCAAAAAATTTTTCTTTTTCAAAATTTGATTTCAAAATATCTTATCTAACTTCTTATCTTCTTATCTTTATCAAATTTGATTTTAATTTCTTTTTCAACTAAGTCTTTGACTTTTTGTTTATTTCTTATCTTTTTCAAAACCACCTAACTACTCTTTCCTCTCTAATTTTCGAAAATATCTCATCTCTAACCACCTAACTACTTTTCCCTCTCTAATTTTCGAAAATATCTCATCCCTTTTTCAAAAACTCTTTTTGTTTTAAATTTTACTTTTAAACTTATCTTATCTTTAATTTTCGAAAATTACTAACCCCTTTTTCAAAATTATTTTCGAATTTCTCTCCCCCTCATCTATTTCTATTTATTTTATTTATTTACTAACACTTCTCTTCACCTCTCTTCATCTCCAATCACTGCCTCTATCCTCACCATTGTGATTGGATTCTCCACTTTCATTCCTCTCTTCTTCTACTAACATAAGGGAATCTCTATACTGTGACATAGAGTATTCCTCTTTCTTTTCTTGTTTTCTTCTCTTTCTTATGAGCAGGAACAAGGATAAAGGCACTCTTGTTGAAGCTGATCCAGAACCTGAAAGGACTCTGAAGAGAAAATTAAGAGAAGCTAAATTACAACAATCCAGAAATAACCTTTCAGAAATTTTTGAACAAGAGAAGGAGATGGCAGCCGAAAATAATAATAATAATGCAAGGAGAATGCTTGGTGACTTCACAAAGC
>NC_029781.3:61763619-61764579 GCF_000817695.3 Arachis duranensis
CCTCTATGAAGCTTGGGAAAGATACAAGCAGCTGACCAAAAGATGTCCATCTGACATGTTTTCAGAATGGACCCTCTTAGATATATTCTATTATGGTCTCTCTGAATTTTCGAAAATGTCATTGGACCATTCTGCAGGTGGATCTATTCACCTGAAGAAAACGCCTGAAGAGGCTCAAGAACTCATTGACATGGTTGCAAACAACCAGTTCATGTACACCTCTGAGAGGAATTTTGTGAATAATGGGATACCTCAGAAGAAAGGAGTTCTTGAAATTGATGCTCTGAATGCCATATTGGCTCAGAACAAAGTGTTGACTCAGCAAGTCAACATGATCTCTCAAAGTCTGAATGGATGGCAACATGCATCCAACAGTACTAAAGAGGCAGCCTCTGAAGGAGCTTATGATCCTGAGAACCCTGCCATGGCAGAGGTTAATTACATGGGTGAACCTTATGGAAACACCTATAATCCATCATGGAGAAATCATCCAAATTTCTCCTGGAAGGATCAACAAAAGCCTCAACAAGGCTTTAACAATAGTGGATGCAATA
Source organism: Arachis duranensis (assembly GCF_000817695.3). Classification (NCBI taxonomy): domain Eukaryota; kingdom Viridiplantae; phylum Streptophyta; class Magnoliopsida; order Fabales; family Fabaceae; genus Arachis; species Arachis duranensis. Next base: position 61,764,174 of record NC_029781.3, read on the forward strand.
GGCTGAGCAATAGCAAGCCATATCCATCATCTTCTCAACAACAGACAGAGAATTCTGAACAAAACACTTCTAATTTAGCCAATATTGTCTCTGATCGGTCAAAGGCCACTTTCAGTTTCATGAATGAAACAAGATCCTCCATCAGAAATTTGGAGGCACAAGTGGGCCAGCTGAGTAAGAAAGTCATTGAAACTCCTCCCAGTATTCTCCCAAGCAATACAGAAGAAAATTCAAAAGGAGAGTGCAAGGCCATTAACATGACCTACATGTATGAATTTGGAGAAGAGGAAGAGGCAGTGAACGCCACGGAGGAAGACCTCAATGGACGTCCACTGGCCTCCAATGAGTTCCCTAATGAGGAACCATGGGAATCTGAGGCTCACACTGAGACCATAGAGATCCCATT
>NC_029781.3:61765120-61765376 GCF_000817695.3 Arachis duranensis
GTGTTGTGAGGCCACAACCAAACTCTAAGTTTGGTGTTAAGACCCCATATCCAAACTCTAAGTTTGGTGTTGGGATTACACTAACATTGACCTGATCACCTTGTGGCTCCATGAGAGCCACTGTCAAGCTATTGACATTAAAGAAGTGCTTGTTGGGAGGCAACCCAATTTTATTTATCTAATTTTTATTATATTGTTATTTTGTGTTTTATTAGGTACATGATCATGAGGAGTCACGAAAAAATCAAAAAAAAAT
>NC_029781.3:61765561-61767483 GCF_000817695.3 Arachis duranensis
AGCAACATTCTGGCGCTGAACGCCAGGAATGTGCCCAGAGAAGAAAAGCTGGCGCTGAACGCCAGCAACAAGCATGAAACTAGCGTTCAACGCCAGAAACATGCTTTACATGGGCGTTGAACGCCCAGAACATGCTTTACATGGGCGTTGAACGCCCAGAACGTGCACCAATGGGCGTTTAAACACCAGTTTGGTGTACAAAGGCATTTTACATGCCTATTTGGTGCAGGGATGGAATTCCTTGAGACCTCAGGATCTTGTGGACCCCACAGGATCACCTCAGGATCTGTGGACCCCACAGGATCACCTCAGGATCTGTGGACCCCACAGGATCCCCACCTAATATATTCCCAACTTACCTCCTAATCCTATTTTTGTGATTTGTATTCCCCATGTCACAAAACCCAACACTCCTCACCAATCACCTCAATTCCTCTTCTCAATTACCCCTTCACCACTCACATCAATCCACTCTTCCCCATAAACCCCACCTACCTTCATAAAATTCAAAATCAATTCCCCACCCATTCCCACCCAAAATGGCCGAACACCCACCCTCCCCTCTCCCTATAAATACCCTTCCATTCTACTTCATTTTCACATAACACTAACCCATCTTCTCCCCCTTAGTCAAACCTACCTCTCTCCCTCTCTACCATATTTTCTTCTTCTTCTTCTTCTCTTCTTTTCTTTCTTGCTCGAGGGCGAGCAAAATTTTAAGTTTGGTGTGGTAAAAGCATAGCTTTTTTGCTTTTCCATTACCATTAATGGCACCTAAGGCCAGAGAAACCTCAAAGGGAAGACAAAAGCCTCCACCTCTGAGTCTTGGGAGATGGAAAGACTCATATAAAGCCGTCATAGCTCAGTGGTAGAACATGTGGCTGCAAATCAAGAAATCCCTGAGATACCTCAGGGGATAAGTTGTCCTCCACACAAATATTGGAAGCAACTAAGGGTAGAAACACCAAAATTACTAGGAATCATTCAACAGAAGCAAGGAAGAGACATAGAGGAGCTCAAAAAGCACCATTGGACTTTCAAGAAGGTGCCACCCTCACTCAGGTGGATTCATTCCTTGTTCTTATTTCTTTCTGCTTTTTGGTTTTTAATGTTGTGTTTATCTATGTTTTGTTTCTATACTTCATGATCATTAGTATGTAACCATGCCTTAAAGCTATGAATAAATTCCATTAATCCTTCACCTCTCTTAAATGAAAAATGTTTTAATTCAAAAGAACAAGAAGTACATGAATTTCGAATTTATCATTGAATTTAATTTAATTATATTGATGTGGTGACAATACTTTTTGTCTTCTGAATGAATGCTTGAACAGTGCATATGTCTTTTGATATTGTTGTTTATGAGTGTTAAAATTGTTGGCTCTTGAAAGAATGATGAATAAAGAGAAATGTTATTGATGATCTAAAAAAAAATCATGAAATTGATTCTTGAAGCAAGAAAAAGCAGTGAAAAAGGAAGCTTGCGAAAAAAAAAAAAGTGGCAAAAAAAAATAGAAAGAAAAAGAGAAAGCAAGCAGAAAAAGCCAATAGCCCTTAAAACCAAAAGGCAAGGGTAAAAAGGATCCAAGGCTTTGAGCATCAATGGATAGGAGGGCCCAAGGAAATAAAATCAAGGCCTAAGTGGCTGAATCAAGCTGTCCCTAACCATGTGCTTGTGTCATGAAGGTCCAAGTGAAAAGCTTGAGACTGGGTGGTTAAAGTCGTGATCCAAAGCAAAAGAGTGTGCTTAAGAGCTCTGGACACCTCTAACTGGGGACTCTAGCAAAGCTGAGTCACAATCTGAAAAGGTTCACCCAGTCATGTGTCTGTGGCATTTATGTATCTGGTGGTAATACTGGAAAAAAAAATGCTTAGGGCCATAGCCAAGACTCATAAGTAGCTGTGTTCAAGAATCAACATGC
>NC_029781.3:61768413-61804107 GCF_000817695.3 Arachis duranensis
CTTGAATGTGTATCTCTTAGATTCCCCAACAGAATCTTCGTGGTATAAGCTAGATAGATGGCGGCATTTATGAGGATCCGGAAAGTCTCACCTTGTCTGTGGTATTCCGAGTAGGATTCCGGTAATGAATGACTGTGACGTGCTTCAGACTCGCAAGTGCTGGGCGTTAGTGACAGACGCAAAAGAATAAAGGGATTCTATTCCAGTAGGAGCGGGAACCAACCAGTGATTAGCCGTGCTGTGACAGAGCGCGTGAGCGTAGTTTTTACTGCGAGGATGGGATGTAGCCTTCGGCCAGTGTGATGCCTCCAGACGATTAGCCATGCGAGTGACAGCCGCAGAGGACCATTTTCCCGAGAGGATTCAAAGTAGCCATCATCGAATGGTGAACCCCTATACACAGCTTGCCATGGAAAGGAGTAAGAAGGATTGAGTTGAAGCAGTAGGAAAGTAGGCGTCCGTGAGCCATACAGTATCTCCATATGCTTATCTGAAATTCCCACCAATGAATCTGCATAAGTATCCCTTTCATTATTTCTTTTTATTATTTGAGTTTCTAAATTCCATAATTTTATCTGCCTAACTGAGATTTACAAGGTGACCATAGCTTGCTTCATACCAACAATCTCTGTGGGATCGACCCTTACTCGCGTAAGGTTTATTACTTGGACGACCCAGTACACTTGCTGGTTAGTTGAACGGAGTTGTGTCCACTCGTGCCAATTTCAAATTCCATAAAAGTACAACTTAAAGAATAGTGATCACAATTTCGTCCACCACCTGCAGAAGCTCAAGAACTCATTGAAATGGTTGCAAATAACCAATTCATGTACACTTCTGAAAGGAATCCTGTGAACAATGGGACGAATCAGAAGAAAGGAGTTCTTGAGATTGATACTTTGAATGCCATACTGGCTCAGAATAAAATATTGACTCAGCAAGTCAATATAATTTCTCAAAGTCTGACTGGAATGCAAGCTGCACCAGGCAGTACTAAGGACACTTCATCTGAAGAAGAAGCTTATGATCCTGAGAACCCATCAATGGAAGAGGTAAATTACATGGGAGAACCCTATGGAAACACCTATAATCCTTCATGGAGAAATCATCCAAATCTCTCATGGAAGAATCAACAGAGACCTCAACAAGGTTTCAACAACAATAATGGTGGAAGAAACAGGTTTAGCAATGGAAAGCCTTTTCCATCATCTTCTCAGCAACAGACAGAGAATTCTAAGAAGAGCCACTCTGACTTAGCAACCATGGCTCTGATCTAATCAAAACTAATCAAAGTTTCATGACTGAAACAAGGTCCTCCATTAGGAACTTGGAGGCACAAGTGGGTCAGCTGAGTAAGAAAGTTACTGAACTCCCTCCTAGTACTCTTCTAAGCAATACAGAAGAGAATCCAAAAGGAGAGTACAAGGCCATCAACATGGCCGAATTTAGAGAGGAGAAAGAGGCAGTGAGCGCCACTGAGGAAGACCTCAATAGACGTCTACTGGCCTCCAATGAGTTCCCTAATGAGGAACCATGGGAATCTGAGGCTCACACTGAGACCATAGAGATTCCATTGGATTTACTTCTTCCATTCATGAGCTCTGATGAGTATTCTTCCTCTGAAGAGGATGAAGATGTTACTGAAGAACAAGTTGCTAAGTACCTTGGAGCAATCATGAAGCTAAATGACAAGTTATTTGGTAATGAGACTTGGGAGAACGAACCTCCTTTGCTCACCAAAGAACTGGATGACTTGACTAGGCAGAGATTACCTCAAAAGAGACAGGATCCTGAGAAGTTCTCAATACCCTATACCATAGGCACCATGACCTTTGAGAAGGCTCTGTGTGACCTAGGGTTAAGCATAAACCTCATGCTTCTCTCTGTAATGGAAAAGCTAGGGATCTTTGAGGTACAAGCTGCAAGAATCTCACTAGAGATGGTAGACAACTCAAGAAAACAAGCTTATGGACTTATAGAGGATGTTCTGGTAAAGATTGAAGACCATTACATCCCTGCTAATTTCATAGTCCTAGAGACTGGGAAGTGCATGGATGAATCCATCATCCTTGGCAGACCCTTCCTAGTCACAGCAAAGGCTGTGATTGATGTTGACAGAGGAGAATTGATCATTCAAGTGAGACTTAAGCCCCACTTTGGTCCCTGAGATTGACGAATTGCACTGATTTAGTCCTCCAGATCCCAATTGCACTAAATTAGTCCCCCAGATTGGAAAAAATGCACCACGTTAGTCCTTACCCTATTTTCCGTCACCGGAGGTCTGACGCCGTTAGTGACTTGGCAAATATTGCCACGCTGGACACGGTGGAAACGGCGTCGTATCTAGATTGGCGCTAAAATCCCCCTTTGAGCGACGTCGTTTCTATGCGATGGAAAACAAAACGTTGGTCTCTCCCTTTTTTGTCTTCACTCTTCGTCTTCAACCCCTCCATGACTGACACAGAGGAAGAACGTCTCTCTTCCGTTACTCACTGAAATCAGGAACGAGTAAGCAATAGGATTCAGGAGACTGCTTGATCAGAAGTGAACACTGAACAGTTGTCTGAGGAGGTACTTTGCTGCAACAAGGAGCTTCTGTTCCGTCACCGAGGTTAGTGAAGAATTTAAAAATATATTTTTTCAAATTTTAGGGAATGCGTTGATGGTTGTTGATCGTAGTTTATTGCTTTGTATATTGTTTTTCCACAAGGTTTGTAGTGGAATTTGGGCTAGGGTTTTATTTGGATGTTGCCTGAAACTATTTTTTTGGGGTTTGTCTTCATGCTCTGTTCTGATGGTGGATAAATTTGTTTTATTTTGATATATGTTTCTATAATGTATGAATGTAGTTGATGAAAACTATGTTAAAGGGATCATTGTGTGGAACTGATGCTGAAAAGAAATTTTTGTGAATCATGCAGATGGATGTACACTTAGATATAATGTTCCATCATGGGAGAAAGTTTCAGAAAGATGAAAACGGGATGACCATATATTCTCCTGATAAGAAGGCAAGCGTTGGGGACATTGATGTAGATACTTTAGATGTTTTTTGGGTGAGAAATTATTATAAGGAACTAGGATATGATAGGATAGGAGAATGTTGGTGGCATGTGCCCGGGAGGAGTTTAGACATTGGGTTAAGAGCTCTGAATTGTGATGATGAGTTGAGAGAGATGTGTTTCATGGGTGAAAAGAATGAGGGGCTGGTTGATGTTTACTTTGAGCACGCAGTTTCAACACCAGAAATTCTTGAGGGAAATGAGATTGTGGAGTATGTTGAGGGTGACCATGGTGATTTGAGAGAGGTTAGTGATGAAGCTGACAATGAAACCCTACAAGATGAAACCCCAAACCAAGCTAATAAACCCACTACCCCTGCTGATGAGACACCATTCACCAAGAACACTGAACCAATGCATAATACCTCACCACCCAAGACCACAGAACTAACAGATCCTGGTGCTAATAACCCAACAACCCAAAACAGTAATCCTACTACCACACCCAACTCTAATCCTAGCCAAGCTACTACTGCAAAGCCTGTTACCACTACTCCTCCAGTTCCCCCAAAAATGAAACCCAATTCAAATGTCAACCCAAGTATGAAATCCAATACTACATCATCACATAAAGCCACTACCAACCCGAAGAATGCCTCTAAGGCCAAGGCCAAGCCCAACCAGAATTCTGTGTCTAAGCCCAAACCAAAGCCAAAGCCCAAAATCAGAACTAAAGCCTATTGCACAAGGTCTGCTTCACAAGTGAGGACTAGGAAGCAACATGAGAAGAAAAAAGAAGTGCTGAGGTTGTCTTCTTCTGAAGATGAACACACCACAGAGGACAGTTCATATGATCCTGGGAGAGATGATAGCTCAACTGATGATGATGTTGTTAAAAAATGTGAGACCAAGAGGAGAGAGCCTAGGTCGAAGCATGCACCTGCTGAGGGACTAGCAAAGTCTAATAGGAAGTTTCTTAACGATGATGATGCATTAGTTGTGGATGATGAGGAGTGTGATGTGGACTTAAGTTTTTTAGAAGTCCCTGTGACAGGAGATGAAAATCTGGACAACTCATATGATCCTGGAGCAGAGTCTAATGGTGCCAACTCTTGGCACTCCGAGGAAATGAAGACTCCTCCTCCTTCGGAAGATGAATTTTCTGAAGAAGAGCCAGATGATGTATTTCCAGTATTTAGAGATGGTATTCGATTCGGTGATTTAAAACTTGAGGTGGGGATGAAATTTAATACAAAGTGGGAGTTCAGAGAGGCAGTGAGAGAGTTTACAATTCAAGAAGGTAGGAGGATTCATTTTATTAAGAACGATGCTGTGAGATGCAGGGCTGTTTGTAAGGCTGAGGAGTGCAAGTGGGTGGTATATGCATCACGAGATCATGAGGAGACATGTTGGCAGATAAAAACCTTTAATGACGACCACACATGTGCTAGAGAGGCCACCAACCGAGCTGCAAATAGGAACTGGTTGACTAGCAAGTTAGTGAAGAAAGTTAGGAAATATCCTAACTTCAGACAATGTGAGGTAGCTGTATACTTCAAGTCCAAGTGTGATCTTGTGCTAAATAGGAATTCAATTTCTAGAGCCTTGGCAGACGCTAGAGCTGTGGTGTATGGGGATGAGAAGGCCCAGTATGCAATGGTAAGGGATTATGGAGAAACCCTATTGAAGTGTAATCCGGGTTCAACAGTTAGAATAGAAACCATCCCCCAACCAGATGGAGAGGTGATCTTTCAGAGGATGTATGTATGTCTTAGTGGGTGCAAGAATGGTTTTAAGGCCGGGTGCAGGCGACTGATTGGTTTAGATGGTGTGTTCCTTAAAACTCAAACTGGAGGCCAGATTCTATCCGCTGTGGGTCAGGACGCAAATCATCACATCTATGTTATAGTATGGGCAATTGTGGATGTCGAGAACACGGAGAATTGGAGGTGGTTTCTGGAGCTACTCCATGAGGACCTTGGAGACTATAAAGAAAACAAATGGTGCTTCATGAGCGACATGCAGAAGGTAAATATAAATGGCTAGTGTATGCCCTTTCATAGTAGGTTGTAGTATTAGAAATGGTATAGCCTATTGCTAGTTAATGTAAGTACCTTGAACTGAATTGTATACTGTGAACTTAATGACTTTACTGTTTGTGTATAGTATGCTGTGAACTGAATTGTATGATGTGAACTGAATTGTATGCTGTGAACTGAATGACTTTGCTGTTGTATAAGGTTTGAGTATTATGTGAACTATACTGTTAGGGACTATTATGTATCACGAATTGTATCTCAGGGACTATTATGTATCACAAATTGTATCTGAGGGACTATTATGTATCACGATTTTTAACTAAGGGACCATTACATATCACGAATTGTATCTGTTTCACATGCAGGGCCTGCTTTCTGCAGTCCAGGAGGTCATGCCTCATGTCCACCATAGGTTCTGCGTGTGGCACTTATGGAGAAATTTTAACAAGCAGTGGAAGGATTTAGAGTTACGGGGTTTACTTTGGGAATGCGCACGATCAACAACTTATCAAGATTTCTCTGACAATATGAAGAAGATTAAGAAAATTAATGAAGAGGCGTGGAGTTACCTGAACAAGTGGCCTATGGAGTCCTGGACAAAGTCAGCATTTAGTCATGCTCCTAAACTGGATAATATCTGCAATAACGCTTGCGAGGTCTTTAATGCAAGAATTAAGTAAGCAAGGGCCAAGCCAATCATCACGCTACTTGAGGAGGTCAGAATGTTTGTCATGAGAACAATCGCTAAAAACAAAGTTAAGTTAGCCAACCATGTCGGAAAGCTACCACCAGTGGTTCAAAGTAGGTTGGACAAGATCAGGAAGGAGTCTAAAAGTTGGATGCCAATCTGGACAGGGGATGATGAGTATGAGAAGTTTGAAGTTCATGGTCATCCAACTAACATGGTAGTGGATTTGGGCAAGCAACTATGCACATGTCAATTTTGGATGCTAACAGATAATTAAATACTTTATTAACCAAGAGATCTGTGTTAAATACTTTAATGACACATTACTTTGTTAATTCCTTCAGGAATGTCCTGTGTGCATGCGTGTGCAGCCCTCGCAAGGGTGAATAAGAGGCCTGAAGATTTCTGTCATAAGTGGCTCACCATGGACGCATATAGAGACACCTATGCACATTACATAAATCCATTGCCTGGACAATCTCTTTGGGAAAAATCTGACCAGAATAGACCACAAGCTCCAAAGAAAAAGAAGAAGCCAGGACCAGTAACAAAGAAAAGGAGAAAGGATGCAAATGAGGGTAATGAGGGAAGCAAGAAGTCTAAGGTAATTGGGAATCTAAAGAGACAACTAAAACCGTTTACCTGCAAATACTGTCTACAAAAGGGGCACACAAAGAGGGGTTGTCCAAAAAAGAGAGCAGCTGATGTTGCTCAAGCTCTTGATGATGCAGCTGCAGCTGCAGCTGCTGCTAAGACAAAGCCCACTGAACAAGCACCTATTGAAGCTCCTCAAGATGCACCTGCTTAGGCTCCTCCAGAAGTACCATCTCAAGCTTCTCCAAAAGCCCCTGCACCAGTTGAGATCGACCTCTCCCAGCCAAACTACTCTGATGCACAACAGTCCCAACATAGTCAAGAGGTAGTTGCATTTAGTTTCACAACTCATACTCAAAATTGTTATCCACGTTCAACTAAATTTATGTCCTACTGAAACAGGATCCACCTGCGAGGCCATCCAAGTTGCAGACAAGAAGGATGTCCTCCACACCATCATCAGGATCGATTACTGTGGTTCCACTACAAGGAGCAAGCTTAGCCACAATTTCAAGACTGGCCAACTTCCTGAAATTTGTCCCAACACCTGGCTTCAAGCCACCAAGGAAGAAGAAATGAAGATGTACCTGATCCTGTTTTTGCCTATTTTGGATGAAACTTGGCAGCTTTTTGTAAATGATGCTTTTTGTTTTGTGGGCTGAATTTATGGCAGTAGACTTTTAGTATATTTGAATAGAATATGACAATGATGGCACTCTGTGTCCTTTGGCTAAGGTGTATTTTGTCTTAAAAGTTGTCATTAGTATGGCAGGATTATTGTTACTTTTGTTAAAACTTATTGATATGGATATTATTATTGTTACAATTTCTTCCAGCTTCAATTATGCTACTTCAGATGCATTTTTTTGCTGTGACTTTCAGCAATTTCATTGAATGACAGAAAACAACTATTACATCTGAGAAGGAAAATTTTTCTTTCTTCTAATACACTTCTAACACAAACTCATCTTGAAGCTTTAACTACCAACATAAAACCAACAACAAAAACTACAAACAAAGCCAAACTTAAAATGTACATTTTTTGGGTTCTAACTTCAGCTTCTATCTTCCCAATTCTCCAAGCCAAATCCACCCTAATTTGGTCACCATCCATAGTAGACATTACCCTTCCTCTCAGGTCTTCTTCTCCAATGTCAGCCCAGACAAACAAACCACACCACCTCTTACCATTAACATTGTAGTTAGGGAACCCAAAGAATGGCTTGTTAGGGTTAGCCTCTATTGTGGACCCCCGAAGAACAGGGCGGCACCCACACCCACACCACTGCGGAACACCCGACGCTCTACTTCGACTGGAACTCCAACTGTTGGATCACATGGAACTCTGGCTCCCACTTGAAATCATGCTGGTAAACTCGGAAGGGAGCAGGAGACGAAGAACCAGAGAGAAACGGGAAGAAGAAGAAGATGATGGGGTCACAGGATGAACTTAGGTTTAAAAAGGGGGATAAGGACTAAATTGGAGCAATTCAAACTTTAGGCCACGTCATATAACCGTTTGTGTGTCCAGCGTGGCAATATTTGCCAAGTCACTAATGGCGTCAGACCTCCGGTGACGGAAAATAGGGTAAGGACTAACGTGGTGCATTTTTTCCAATCTGGGGGACTAATTTAGTGCAATTGGGATCTGGAGACTAAATCAGTGCAATTCGTCAATCTCAGGGACCAAAGTGGGGCTTAACTCTTCAAGTGAATGAAGAATCCTTTGTGTTTAAGGCTCAAGGATATCCCTCTGTTACCATGGTGAGGAAGCATGAAGAGCTTCTCTCAAAAGAGAGTCAAACAGAGCCCCCACAGTCAAACTCTAAGTTTGGTGTTGGGAGGCCACAACCAACTTCTAAATTTGGTGTTGAACCCCGACATTCAAACTCTAAGTTTGGTTTTGGGAGGTTCCAACATTGCTTTGAACATCTCTGAGGCTCTATGAGAGCCCACTGTCAAGCTACTGACATTAAAGAAGCGCTTGTTAGGAGGAAACCCAAAGTTATATTTATCTATTTCCCTTTGTTATTTTATGTTTTCTATAGGTTGATGATCATGTGAAGTCACAAAAATAATTGAAAAAGAAAAACAGAATGAAAAATAGAAAGAAAAACACCACACCCTAGAGGAAAATTTGATGGCGTTTAAACACCAGTGAAGGCAGCAAATGGGCGTTAAACGCCCAGTTTGGCACTATTCTGGGTGTTTAACGCCAGAAAAGGGCACCAAACTGGCGTTTAATGCCAAGAATGGGCAAGAAGCTGGCATTAAACGCCAGAAATGGGCACCAGCCCGGTGTTTAACGCCAGGATTGGCAGAAGGAGCATTTTTGCTCGCCACTTGGTGCAGGGATGAATTATCCTTGACACCTCAGGATCTGTGGACCCCACAGGATTCCCACCTACCCCACCACTCTCTCTCTTCTTCACCCATTCACCAATCACCTCATCACCTCTTCCCCAAAAACCCCTCACCTATCAAATCCTACCATTCTCTTCACCACTCACATCCATCCTTCATAAAACCCCACCTACCTTACCATTCAAATTCAAACCACTTTCCCTCCCAAACCCACCCATACATGACCGAACCCTACCCCTCTCTCCACCCCTTTATAAACCCATCTTCACTCCTTCATTTTCACACAACCTATACACTACTTCTCCCCCTTGGCCGAAAAATAAAGCCACCTCCATCTCCTCTATTTCTTCTTCTTCTTCTACTCTCTTCTTTCTTCTTTTGCTCAAGGACGAGCAAACATTCTAAGTTTGGTGTGGTAAAAGCATTACTTTTTGTTTTTCCATAACCAGTTATGGCATCTAAGGCCAGAGAAACCTCTCGAAAGAGGAAAGGGAAGGCAAAAGCTTCCACCTCCGAGTCATGGGAGATGGAGAGATTCATCTCAAGGGTCAAGACCACTTCTATGAAGTTGTGGCCATGAAAAAGGTGATCCCCGAGGTCCCTTTTCAAACTCAAAAAAAGGTCAACTTTAATCAAAGGTTGGACCAAGTCCTCATGGATATCTGTGTGGAAGGAGCTCAATGCAAACAGGAGATCCCACTCATAGACATGAGCATGAGGAAATTCCTCATCATGAAATCCCTGAGATGCCTCAAGGGATGCACTTTCCTCCACAAAACTATTGGAAGCAAATCAACACCTCTCTAGGAGAATTGAGTTCCAACATAGGACAACTAAGGGTGGAGCACCAAGAACATTCCATCCTCCTCCATGAAATTAGAGAAGATCAAAGAATCTTGAGAGAGGAGCAACAAAGGCAAGGAAGAGACATTGAGGAGCTCAAGCACTCCATAAGATCTTTAAGAGGAAGAACAAGCCGCCATCACTAAGATGGACCCGTTCTTTAATCTCTTTGTTCTTTATTTTTCTGTTTTTTCAAATTTTCATGCTTATGTTTATTTATGTTTGTGTCTTATGATCATTAGTGTCTTAGTGTCTATGCCTTAAAGTTATGAATGTCCTATGAATCCATCACCTTTCTTAAATGAAAAATGTTCTTAATTGAAAAAGAGAAGAATTGCATGAATTTTGAATTTTATAACAGATTAATTATTTTGATGTGGTGGCAATACTTTGACTTCTGAATGTATGCTTGAACAGTGCATATGTCTTTTGAATTTGTTGTTCATAAATGGTGGCTCTTGAAAGAATGATGAAAAAAGGAGACATGTTACTAAAGATCTGAAAAATCACAAAAATGATTCTTGAAGCAAGAAAAAGCAGTGAATACAAAAAAAACGAAAAAAGAAAGGAAAAAAAGAAAAAAGAAAAAAATAAATAAAGTCATGATCCAAGGCAAAAAGAGTGTACTTAAGAACCTTGGATACCTCTAATTGGGGACTCTACCAAAGCTGAGTCACAATCTGAAAAGGTTCACCTAGTTATGTGTCTGTGGCATGTATGTATCCGGTGGTAATACTGGAAGACAGAGTGCTTTGGGCCACGGCCAAGACTCATAAAGTAGCTGTGTTCAAGAATCATCATACTTAACTAGGAGAATCAATAACACTATCTGGATTCTGAGTTCCTATAGAAGCCAATCATTCTGAATTTCAAAGGATAGAGTGAGATGCCAAAACTGTTCAGAGGCAAAAAGCTAAAAGCCCTGCTCATCTAATTAATGCTGATCTTCATAGATGTTTTTGGAATTCATTGCATATTCTCTTCTCTTTATCTTATTTGATTTTCAGTTGCTTGGGGACAAGAAACAATTTAAGTTTGGTGTTGTGATGAGCGGATAATTTATACGCTTTTTGCCATTATTTTTGGTATGTTTTTAGTATGTTTTAGTTAGTTTTTATTATATTTTTATTAGTTTTTAGTTAAAATTCACTTTTCTGGAGTTTATTATGGGTTTGTGTGTTTTTCTGTGATTTCAGGTATTTTCTGGCTGAAATTGAGGGACCTAAGCAAAAATCTGATTCAGAGGCTAAAAATGACTGCAGATGCTGTTGGATTCTGACCTCCCTACACTCGAAGTAAATTTTCTGGAGCTACAGAAGCCCAATTGGCTCGCTCTTAACTGCGTTGGAAAGTAGACATCCTGGGCTTTCCAGCAATGTATAATAGTCTATGCTTTGTGCGAGATTTGATGGCCCAAACAGGCGTTCCAAGTCAGCTCAAGAATTCTGGCGTTTAACGCCGGAACTGGCACAAGAATGGGAGTTAAACGCCCAAACTGGCACAAAAGCTGGCGTTTAACTCCAAGAAAAGTCTCTACACATGAAAGCTTCAATGCTCAGCCCAAGCACACACCAAGTCAGACCGGAAGTGGATTTTTATGTCATTTACTCATTTTTGTACACCCTAAGCTACTAGTTCTCTACATATAGGACCTTTTACTATTGTATTCTCATCTTGGAGAGTTTTATGCTATCTTAGATCACGTTTTGGGGGCTGGCCTCACGGCCATGCCTAGACCTTGTTCTTATGTATTTTCAACGGTGGAGTTTCTACACACCATAGATTAAGGTGTGGAGCTCTGCTGTACCTCGAATATTAATGCAATTACTATTGTTCTTCTATTCAATTCAGCTTATTCTTGTTCTAAGATATTCATTTGTACCCAAGAACATGATGAATGTGATGATTATGTGATGCTCATCATCATTCTCACTTATGAACGCGTGCCTGACAACCACTTCCGTTCTACAAGCAAACAAGGCTTGAATGTTTATCTCTTGGATTCCTTAATCAGAACCTTTGTTGTATAAGCTAGAATTGATGGTGGCATTCAAGAGAATATGGAAGGTCTAAACCTTGTCTGTGGTATTCTAAGTAGGATTCAAGGATTGAATGACTGTGACAAGCTTCAAACTCCTAAAGGCTGGGCGTTAGTGACAGACGCAAAAGAATCACTGGATTCTATTCCAACCTGATTGAGAACCGGCAGATGATTAGCCGTGCTGTGACAGAGCGCGCTGAACATTTTCACTGAGAGGACAGGACTGTAGCCACTGACAATGGTGATGCCCAACATACAACTTGCCATAGAAAGGAGTAAGAAGGATTGGATGAAGACAGTAGGAAAGTTGAGAGACAGAAGGGACAGAGCATCTCCATACGCTTATCTGAAATTCTCACCAATGAATTACGTAAGTATCTCTATCTTTATTTTATGCTTAATTCATAAATCATCCATAACCATTTGAATCTGCCTGACTGAGATTTACAAGATGACCATAGCTTGCTTCATACCAATAGTCTTCGTGGGATCGACCCTTACTCGCGTAAGGTTTATTACTTGGACGACCCAGTGCACTTGCTGGTTATTTATGCAAAGTTGTGATAAAGAGTTGAGATTGTAATTGAGCGTACCATGTTGATGGCGCCATTGATGATCACAATTTCATGCACCAAAAAGAAGATCATGGAAGAACCAAATCCAAGACAGCAGCAAGTGGAGAAGAGCCTTACACCTCCACTACCTTATCCACAAAGATTTCACAAAGAAGCAAAGGATCAATATTTCTATAAATTCCTTGAGACTTTTAAGAAGCTAGAGATCAACATTCCCTTGGCTGAGGCATTGGAACAAATGCCTCTGTATCCCAAGTTCTTGAAGGAGCTTATCAACAAGAAAAAAAGTTGGCTGGAGAAGGAGACTGTGCTGCTCACTGAAGAATATAGCGCTGTGCTTCAAAAGGGAATCCCACCAAAGCTTAAAGATCCAGGGAGTTTTGTAGTTGCTTGCACCATAGGCAAAATGACATTAGACAAGGCTCTTTGTGATCTTGGAGCTAGTATCAACTTAATGCCCCTGTCCATGATGAGGAAGCTTGCGATAGAAGAACTCAAACCCACTAGGATGTCACTAGTCATGGCTGATAGAACAATAATCAAGACACCTAATGGAATTGTGGAGAATCTGTTAGTAAAGGTTGGGGAGTTTATCTTCCCTGCGGATTTTATGATCTTGGATACTAAAGAGGAAGGAAATAATTCAATCATCTTGGGAAGACCATTTCTAGCAACTGCAAGAGCTATTATCGATGTGGAAAAGGGAGAGATGATCTTCAGAGTACACAATGAGCAAATGGTCATAAATGTTTTCAAGTCAATGCAACACCCTCTGGAGCAAGAGGATTACCTGAGAGTGGACATGATAGAAAGCTTGGTGGAAGAAATGTTAGACACTAATCATCATGAGCAAGAAGAGAAAAATAACCAAGAGACAATAGAGGAACAAGCAGCTGAGATCTCTATTGACAAGGAGGTGAAACCAAGCAAGAAGGAAGAAGTACAAAAACAAGAACTGAAGCCATTACCCACCCATCTCAAATATGCATTCCTTGGCACATCAGAGAGTTTCCCAGTGATTATCAATTCATCCCTGACAAAAAAAAGAAGAAGGAGAACTCCTTGATGTACTCAGAGCTCACAAGGATGCTTTAGGATGGACCATTGATGACCTGAAAGGCATCAGCCCTGCAGTGTGTATGCATAAAATCCTCTTGGAGGACAATTCCAAACCAGTGGTTCAACCTCAGAGAAGGCTAAATCCCACAATGAAGGAAGTTGTCCAGAAGGAAGTAATGAAGTTGTGGAATGCAGGGATAATCTATCCTATCTCTGATAGCTCATGGATAAGCCCAGTTCAAGTGGTACCAAAGAAGGGTGGATGACAGTCATTGTTAATGAGAAAAATGAACTCATTCCCACAAGAACTGTGACAGGATGGAGGATGTGTATTGACTATAGGAGGCTGAATGATGCCACACGCAAAGATCATTTCCCACTTCCCTTCATTGACCAGATGCTTGAAAGATTGGCCTGCCATGCTTACTATTGCTTCCTGGACGGCTATTCTGGATATAATCAGATAGTTGTAGATCCAAAGGACCAAGAAAAGACTTCATTCACATGTCCATTTGGAGTTTTCGCCTGTAGAAGGATGCCGTTTGGGCTATGCAATGCCCCAGCCACCTTTCAAAGGTGTATGCTCTCCATTTTTTCAGATATGGTCAAAAAGTTTTTAGAAGTTTTCATGGATGACTTTTCTGTTTTTGGTGACAATTTCAATCCTTGCCTGAAACATCTAACTCTTGTCTTGAAACGGTGCCAAGAAACTAATTTGGTTTTGAACTGGGAGAAGTGCCATTTCATGGTGCCCGAGGGGATTGTTCTTGGTCACAAAGTTTCAAAAAAAGGGATAGAGGTTGACAAGGCAAAGGTGGAGATCATAGAGAAGCTCCCTCCACCAACTAATGTGAAATCTGTTAGAAGTTTCTTGGGGCATGCAGGATTTTATAGAAGGTTTATCAAGGATTTTTCTAAAATAGCCAAACCTTTGAGTAATCTGTTAATGATTGATAATCCTTTTGTTTTTAATGAAAACTGCCAGCATGCCTTTGAAACTTTAAAAAACAGACTCACAACAGCACCAATAATCACACCCTCGGATTAGGAACTACCTTTTGAACTCATGTGTGATGCAAGTGATATTGCAATTGGTGCTGTGCTTGGACAAAAGAAGGGAAACTTGCATCATGTCATATATTATGCAAGTAAGGTGTTGAATGAGGCTCAAAAAAATTACACCACAACAGAGAAGGAATTATTAGCTGTAGTTTATGCATTTGATAAGTTTATATCATACTTCATAGGATCCAAAATTGTGGTTTATACTGACCATGCTGCCCTTAAGTATTTGATGTCAAAGCAGGATGCTAAACCAATACTTATCAGGTGGATATTGCTCCTACAAGAGTTTGACATTGAAGTAAAGGACAGGAAGGGCACTGAAAACCGAGTTGCTGATCATTTGTTGAGGCTACCACAAGAAACAATTCAAAAAGCCTCCCAACCCGTGAATGAAAGCTTTCCAGATGAACACCTTTCTTCTGCTGGTCCAACAAATACCGTGGTTCGCTGATATAGCAACCTACAAAGTGGGGAGGAAGATACCTTAAGAGTTCTCTAAGCAACAAGTGAAGAAGTTAATCAATGAAGCAAGGAAATTCTTGTGGGATGAACCCTTCCTGTTCAAGAGATGTTCTGATGGAGTGATTAGAAGGTGTGTCCCTGAGAGTGAAATAAGGGATATATTGTGGCATTGCCATGGCTCAGCTTATGGTGGACACTTTGGTCCAGAAGGAACAGCTACAAAGATACTGCAGAGTGGCTTCTATTGGCCAACTATCTTCAAAAATGCCAGAGAGTTTGTTCACCAATGTAATGAATCCAAGAGCAGGAGGATTGACAAGAAGGAATGAGATGCAGCAGAATTTTATTTTGGAATTAGAATTATTTGATCTATGGGGCATTGATTTCATGGGACCCTTTCCCCCTTCCTATTCTTTCAGATATATCTTGGTAGCAGAGGAGTATGTCTCAAAGTGGGTGGAAGCCATAGTCACAACTACCTGTGATGCGCAAATTGTCCTTCAATTCCTCAAGAAGCACATTTTCACTAGATATGGAGTGCCTAAGGGTCTTATTAGTGGTGGTGGTGGTGGTCATTTTTGTAACAAACAAATGGAGAAACTTCTTCATAAATATGGAATTATTCATAAATTAGTCACACCATACCACCCTCAGACTAATGGGCAGGCTGAATTAGCAAACAGAGAATTGAAGAAGATCCTAGAGAAGACAGTAGGAAGCACAAGAAAGGATTGGGCTAGGAAGTTGGAAGATGCACTCTGGGCATATAGGACAGCTTTCAAAACACCCATTGGGAAGTCTCCCTTTTAGCTATTATATGGCAAATCTTGTCACCTCCCTGTAGAGCTTGAACACAAAGCTTTTTGGGCTACTAAACTCCTAAACCTTGACTCTGAAGCAGCAGGGGAGAAAAGGTTGTTGCAGCTAAATGAGCTGGATGAATTTAGGCTAGAAGCCTATGAAAATGCCAAGATATACAAGGAAAAAGCCAAGAGGTGGCATAACAAGAAGATCTTGAAGAAAGAATTTAAACCTGGGCAACAAGTACTCTTGTACAACTCACGACTCAAGATGTTCCCTGGCAAGCTTAAATCTAAGTGGACTGGTCCATATTTGGTAACTAAGGTTTTTCCTTATGGGAGTATTGAATTGCTAGACAAAGCAACAAAGAGTCAATTCACAGCAAATGGTCACAGAGCAAAGTTGTACCTAAGAGGACAATGGGACAAGGAAAAAGAGGTTCAGAGCCTACAGCCTTCTTGAAGCAAAAATGAAGGATGTCAAGCTAGTGACATTAAAAGAGCGCTTGTTGGGAGGCAACCCAACCTGAGATAGTTTTCTTTTCATAGCTTTTTCAATAAAAATGTTGAATAATTGGTATGCATTGCAAAGAGCTAAGTTTGGTGTTGCACACCAAAACAATTTAAGGGAGAATGAAGGATTCTAAGTTTGGTGTTCCACCAAAATCTCATTTAAAAGCACATTCTCACTTCCTGCACAATACTAGCTCCAAGCAATCAGACAGATTATTCAACTACTTAACTGCTTTCTAGTTTTAATTCCATAACCTCTAGCAAAGACACAAGGATTTCACATATGGTTAACTTGTTGCATCAGAGGCAGTGGCAAGCAATTAAATTTGGTGTTCCCACACCAAAATAAATCCAAAATACACACTCAATTTATGCATACTAACCATTCATTTAAGGGCTTGAGAAGCAAGCAACTTTTGAGAATTATGCAGGAAATTAGCCAACATTTGAAGACAATTTGCATTATGACTCAAAAGGGAGGCAACAGGAGGAAGAATGAAAGGCTGCAACTTCAAAGGTTGTATCTAAACTTAATCCTTGATGCTATGAATTGTTTTGAATCTGGAAACCCTTATATATCTTGCTAAAGTGTTTATCTGGTTGCAAGTGGAATTGTTTGTTAAGTATGCTGATCTGCATAATGCTTGTCATCCATCACTTAGCTTTGAATTTTGTTTTGTTTCCCATATGCTTGAATAAAAGAGAAATGTTTGAATTAGAAAGTAGATATCCAATGTTGCATAAGTTAGAATGGAAGTTGGTGGTGGTATGTGTTTGATTCAATTGTTAGCTCATAGAATAATTGCTGCATAATGACATGTTACTTGAAGCTTAAGCTAGTTTGCTGCTATGATCCTTCAATTAATGAAAATCCCTTGAGAACAAAATAAAACAGAAAGAAAAGGAAGAAGAAAAAGCCAAAAGCTGGCAAGAAAAACAAAGAATAAGGCTAGACACCAATAGCTTGGACCCTAGGACACATGCTTGTGGTGTTCTTGTACTAGGATATGCTTGGATAAGTAAATTCTAAGGGGTATTTCAAAACCTGGCCACTTAAATCAACTGATTTGGGATGGCCAATTGAAAGTCCACAATAAAGAGCAACCTAGCTACAAAACATTTAGTTATTCAAAGAGGTGCTGGGCATCAATGATCCTAGGAAGAAATAGTGAGCCATGTGTCTGTGGTGAAGAAATGTTGAGTGAAATTAAGCCAAAGGCCACTGCAACATTTGCCACCAATCCTTCAATAAACAATAAGCTCTCTAATGCAAAAGAAAGAAGAAAAAGCTGATACGTAAAAAATTAATTTCACGTAATTACCGGCAAGTATACCGGGTCGCATCAAGTAATAAAACTCACTAAGAGTGAGGTCGATCCCACGGAGATTGGTAGATTAAGCAACTTTAGTTAAATGGTAAATTTAGTCAAGCAGACATGGTTTTGATTTCATGAGAATTATGATTTTTGAACATAAGTGCAAGAAATTCAAATGACATGGAAAATAAATTGCAAGAAAGTAAAGGTTGCAAAAATTTAAAGAACAGAAGAGTAAATTGCAAGAACTAGAGAAACAGAATGTAAATAACAAGAATAATAAATTGCAAGAATGTAGAAGGGAATTGGGTAATGGGTATTCAAAGTAACTAAAGAGCAAAAGAAATGAGAATTAATGATGGAAAGGATCATTAGGGATCGGAGATGCAAATTCTCATGAATTGATGTTGATCAATTCCTTCTCAATCATGGGTATAGATCCATGGCAAATTGTGGGTAATTGAGTCCCAATCTCTTGGTGACTCAATTTCTCTCAACACAACCAATTGCCACTCTCGTGATCTAATTGTTCATGAGAAGAGATGAAGTTCAATCTCTAATCCAAGCCACACAACTTCCAGAATCTCAACTAAGGGAGGTTACATCTCACATACCAACCAAAGTGTATTGATTAAGGAAATCATGAAAGGATGAACTCTAAACTGAATTATGTGGCTCCTTTCTCAAATTCACCACACAATTCATATAGATTAATCCCTCTCTCGATGGTGATTGAATCTTTGAAGAACAAGAGTTTCCTCTTGGATTAACCACTTGAATTAAGAAGGAGAAGAAGAGTTATCAATTCATTCAAATAACAGAGCTCTTCCCCCTAATGCAAAGGGAATTAAGTGATCATTGCTCTCAACTGAAAACTAAATTGCATGAAATTAAAGTGCATGAAAATAAAGAGTGAGACTTCAAAACAGAAATTGAGAATTCAAGAATTCATAGATGAAAACTACAAATTAAACTACACTACTAAGGAAGAAGAGAAGGGGAGGTGAAGAAGAGTGTATGAAGGGGAGGGGTCTGAAGACCCACTCTCAATGGAGTGTGCCAATTCACAGAATTTCAAGTTGGTCTCCTCCGTATCCCTCCAATCCAACCCCCTAATCCAATGAAACTATGGCCTTTATATAGGCTTTCCTAAATTACAAATTGAAATGAAATTAAAAACAAATTACAATTAAATGAAAATCAACTATTCTAGATGATTCTTGTGGCCTTGATTGATTCAGATTTATGGGCTTTGTCCTTGTTGATTTGGCTGGCTCATTAGAGGACTTGTTGGCGTTGGCCTTTGAAGAGAGCAGAGAAAAGCAGGGCTCATTCACCTCAATTCTGGCCCAGTGGCTTGGCGTGTTTGCCAATAACGCTAGCCTTAATGCACGTTGGCAATGTGCAAAGTATTTTCCTGGAAGTGGGCATTGGTGTTTGGGCGTTGTTAGCCCAAGTTGTTGCTAACAACTTGCTTTTCTTCTTCTTGACTTCTACTTTCATGCTAAATGTTGCCCAGAATTTGAGTGTCAATCCTCTGCTTTAATATGGACTATCATACATCATTGGAAAGCTCAGAGTGTCTTCTTTCTAATGCACTTGGAATCATCTCAATTGAATATTTCTAGCTCAAGTTATGCTTCCTCAAAGAAGGTAAGGTCAGGCTGCCAAGTTTGTTGGAGTTGTTGCTGAACACGCCCCTCTCTTCCAAGTTGCCAACGTGCCAAACCTCCTAAGGCTGGGACATGGGGCTGGCGTTGTTGCTGAACACTCCTTCTTGTTGGCACGTTGCCAACGTGCCCGTTGCTTCCTCATGGGCTCATTCATGCTTCCTTGAATTTCAACCTCATTTCCTTGTTTTTGGGGCCTAAAGATGACTCTGATTCGAGCTTTTATTTCATGCTCCACTATAGATAATTATATATGGTTGGAAAGCTCTGAATGTCAGCTTTCCAACGCAACTGGAAGCACTCAATTTGGATCTCTATAACTCAAGTTATGCTCGTTTGAAGAAGACAGGGTCAGGTTGCCAAAATCGCACACGTTTTTGGTGAAAACGCCCTTGTTTCCAGCGTTGCCAACGTGCTCAGATTCTGAAGCTCTAAATGAAGCCAGCTTTTGAAGCTACAAATGAATGCCAATCCCATACTATGATATATGGTTGGAAAGCTCTGGATGTCTACTTTCAAATGCCGTTGGAATCACCTCATTTGGAGTTTTGTAGCTCAAGATATACTCCATTGAAGGAGGTAAGGTTAGGCTGTCCAGCTCACCAGCGTTTTTGGCAAACACTCCTTTGTTCTTTCAAGTTGCCAACGTGCTAACTTATGCTTCCTAGCTCCATGCATTGCTGCATTGTTGATGAGCACGCCAATGCATTCCCAAGTTAGCAACGTGCTCTTCATTCCCAAGGTTGCCTAGCTTGCTTGTATGATGCGTTGCCAAGGAACACGCCTTCAGAACTTGGCGTTGGCAACATGCATCTCCCTTTCCTGGGCCAAGTCTTCTATTCAGCGTTGTTTGCCTGTGTTGTCCTCAAACACGCCCCTCATCTCTAGGCTGGCAACGTGCTCGAGGCTTTGGAATAGCTCCAAGTTTGCTGCGTTGCCAATGAGCACGCCAATGGAGTCTTGACGTTATTGCCAAACACTCAAGTAGAAGTGCAAGTTGGCAACGTGCAAACTCCTCTAGAATCACTCTCCAGGGCTGCTGGCGTTATCATCAAACACGCCAGTGGTAGCCCAAGTTGGCAACGTGCACTCTGCCTCTTATCATCCAGGGCTTCCTCACTTCATTGCTTCACACATTGGCGTTGGCAACGCCCTTCTAGAGTTGGCAACGCCCTTGGTGACTTCCTTCTTGCTCCAGGGCTCTTTGCTTCACCTATCATCAACCAAATACATGCATCAAAGCCTTGCTAAATCACAAGATTTTTGCATCATTTATAACATCAAACAATTCTTGCATAAATCTCATGAAAATGCACATATTTAACAATGTTTGATTGAATCAAGGCATGCATATAATTCTCATCCAAATACTTGCTTATTGCCTAAGAAAATGCATGAAACCAACCTAAAGCATACAAAAAATGGCTAGTAAAACTAGCCAGGATGCCCTGGCATCAAAAGCTAACAAGGGAAATAAACAAAAAGTAAGGTATTGTAGCAGCAACCTTGGTGAACCCTTTAGGAGACATTGTTTGTTTTGACAGCAAGTAATAAATGAACTACTATTGATCTGCATAAAACTCCGTGAACCAAGTTCTACTATATGCCTAACAAGGATATGTATGCTTTTCTTTTTCATTTCACTTCCTCTTAGTTTTGATGCTTGCTTGGGGACAAGCAAGATTTAAGTTTGGTGTTGTGATGACAAGTTATCATATACCCATTTTTCAAGCTAATTTCACTTGTTTCACTAGTTTTTATGCACTTTCTTGCACTATAAGTAAGCAATTTAGAGTGGAAATGCATGTTTTATTTGAATCAAACAACCACCATTTAATTGATGCTAAATCATGAGATTTAAGATAAATTTAATTAATTTTTAATTGATTTATAAACCTTGTGAATTTAGTGATACTTTGATTGGTTGTTTTGATTATCTGTAGGTGAAGAAAAGAAGAAAAGAAGGAAGCGTGGCTTAAGAAGTGTGGCCAAAGGAAGAAAATAGTGTGACAAAAGAAGAAGAAGTGTGGCGCAACATTGAAGGAGGAAGCCACATTGCTCTCCCCAAGAGCACACTGCTCTCCAAGGGAGCACAACAATGAACCAAGCATGCAAGGCTTCACTGCCCTGCCCTCCTTGAGAGTGGAGCACAATTCTAGGCCAAGAAACAAGGGAAGGAAAAATTCTGCCCTGCCCTCCTCAAGATCAATTTCAGGCTCCCCTTGAAGAAAATCCAAGAAAAATCAACTCCAAGTGCCACTCATGGGTTTCGAACCCAAGCACATGAAGGGAAGGAAGTAGCGCCACTCACAAGGAAAAATGAGCCACACTTGGCCAAAATGCCTTCCCAAGGTTTCAAACTTGGGACCTCACCCAAGAACAAGAAAAGCTTTGCGCTACCCACAAGGAGGGCAGAGCAACATTCCTTGGCGCAAATGAGGCGCACTTGACACGGCCAGGAGCTTGGGCGCGCACATGATTGACACGGGCAGGGAGGCAAGGCACACACCATGACACTACTTCCCCGCTCTCCACAAGGGCAGGGCAATCCCCTGGTACCCCTCCCACACTTGGCGCGCTAATTGGATCCCCATGCAAGGCTTCACTGCTCTGCTCTCCACAAGAGCAGAGTACCCTCCTGGGAGCAACATGGGCTGAAACTCACCTAAAAATCCAATTTAATTCAATTCTTCACCCATCTTTCAAGCCCACTCAAAATTCTTAGATCCAAAATAGAAAGTGTATAAATAGGTGTTAGTTAGGATTAGAAGGGAGCTGACTTTCATTTTTAATTTTCATCCTTAGTCAACTTAGAGCTCACTTTCCATTTTTCTGCTTTAGAACTTCTGATCTTCAATTTTTATTTTCGGACTGCAATTAGCTTGAGAATTGGAGGAGAGAATTCACTTCTTCTTTCTCTGATCTTTTTGTTTTCTTTACTGGATTTTGTTTGAGTCTTAAGTGTGAAGAATTGAGGAACTTCTATCTCAATCTTCATTTAATATCTCTTTGATTCTCCTACTCCATAATTGAGTTAAATTCCATTTCCTTTACTGCTGCAATCTTTAATTTCTCTTAAATTGCTTTGTGATTCTGAATTCCCAGTCCTCAAATCCCTTTTCAATTCAAGCAATTTATATTTCTTGCACTTTAAGTCACCGCAATTTACATTTTTTGCACTTTAAGTTTCAGTCATTTAATTTCTTGTTCTTTAAGATTCAGTACCTTTACTTTCAATTCTCTTTAATTTCTGCAATTCATCCCTCTCCCTTTACATTTCCTGCTATTTACTTACTGTTGGATACAAAATCACTCAAATCAATCTTTGTTTGCTTGACTAAATCATCCACTAAACTAAAATTGCTCAATCCTTCAATCCCTGTGGGATCGACCTCACTCCTGTGAGTTTTATTACTTGATGCGACCCGGTACACTTGCCGGTGAGTTTTGTGTTGGATCGTTTTACACACATCATCGTCCACATTTTGCTTTTCTTGCGTTGCGGCGTCGTTCAGTGATCGGTGATTCCGTCTCTCTATCTCCAACTTTTCTGAAGCTTCCTGCTTTTTTCCAGGTTGGTTCCATTTTCTTTTCATTTTGCTTTGTCTTTAATTCTCTGGTAAATTGTTGATATTTGCTTGAATGTCGAAAAAGTTTGAACCTTTCTTATGATCTTGTGTTTTCTTGTCGCTGTAATGTGTTTTTTTCTTCTTCGCGCATTCCTGGTGTTTCTTCTTTGCGGTTTCCCAAGGGTTTGCATGTTCTATTGTTGCTTCTGGTTGTTATTTTTGGAAAAACTGTCTCTTGCTCCTTAATTTCAAAAGATCCTTGTTGATGTACCTTTGTGGGAGATAATGATACCTATAGTTTGCTTTTTGCTTG
The DNA here is from genome assembly GCF_000817695.3 of Arachis duranensis. Classification (NCBI taxonomy): domain Eukaryota; kingdom Viridiplantae; phylum Streptophyta; class Magnoliopsida; order Fabales; family Fabaceae; genus Arachis; species Arachis duranensis. Next base: position 61,791,327 of record NC_029781.3, read on the forward strand.
GAGTGCATTTTCTTGACTTCCTCTTGATACTTATAATGGTTTTGCTTGAGTCTGCAAAAGGTTGTATTTTTGACGATTTTCTGCTTGGTGTTGTTGACAATGCTCTTTGCTGGTAGACTGTAGAAAGATACTGGCTTTGATGATTTTTGTGTTTCTACTTTCCTTTTTCGAAATGCTTTGTTTGTTTGAAGTCTTCTTTTCTTGGTTCGGACTATTTTGGGTACTTGTCTGAGTTGTTTCTGTACTTGTTTTCTTAATTTTGCTTCCTCTTATTGTGATTGTAACCCTTTACTATGGCTGATTCTGTATTTGCAGAGATGTCAAAAAACAATGACTCCATGAAGGCCTTCAAAAAGGCAAAGAAGGCAACTGCTGCTCAAAACATCTCGGCCAAGGTGGCCGGAGAGGGATCTTCTCAGGTGTCAATGAAACCTCCTGTGCCGAGTTCTCTCGGGCCGAGGAAAGCAATTCCTATTCCTCGGGTTCGTCTGATCGATCCTCCACAGACTTCTGTCGCTCCTTCTGGTGCTCCTCCCTTAAAAAAGCAAAAAACATCTGAGCCCTTTAACCTGGATGCCCCGGATTTTGATGCTGTCGAGTTTGTTGACCAGTAAATTGCCCCCTATGGTGGGCTCTCCATGGATGATGTGTCTCTTCTTCAGCATCTGGATTTTATCACCAAAAGTAGTGTGAAAATGGCACATATGGGTGCGGCTATTTTCCGAACTATTCAGGGGATCCCGATTCATGCCATAAAATCCTTCAGGGAGGAGGCCAAATCAGAATTTGATTGGATCAAGGGTCTAAAGGATGAGTTGGAGGTGAAGTTGGCGAAGGTAGAGAAGGAACTGGAGGGTGAGAAGGCCAGCTCTATTGCCTTGGCTGCTTCTTTGAAGTTGGCTGAGGACATGGCACTGAAGCACAAGGATAGCTATGTCTCAGCTTATAGTGAGTTGGTGCATCTCTGGGATGATTTGGAAACTGCTCGAGTTGATTATGCCGAGCTTCAGGGTCACCTTGTGGGTAGCGTGACTGCCGCCTCTGCGAACCTGATGGAGCAGTTCCGGATTGTTGCTCCTAATGCCGATTTGACTCTCGCTAGTCTTGATAACGTAGTAAATAATGGCAAGATTGTCCCAGATGGTCCCGATGATGATGTTGAACCTCCCCCAGTGCCTTCTATCAAGGTGTCGACCTCCTCGATTCCTCTAGTTATGTCTGATCCGGATTGTTAGATTCTGAACCGGGATGATGGAACTGTAGATGCTGTGCCTATTCAGACTCGCCCTCCTTCTCCCTGTACTGATGCTGCCGGGAAGGCTCCCGGTCTTTGCTGATCTTCTTTTTAAGTATTTGTATAAATAGCCCGGTTTGTGGGCTTTTGAACTGTTTTATTGTTTTGTTTAACTGCTGACGCTTTTTAGTTGCCTGCCTGGCAACTTTTACTTTGAAAAACAAAAGTAGCTTTCTGAGGTAGATTTTGGTGGCCTCTTGAAGCTTTATTATACTATGCTTTTATTGCGCTTTAACATGGTATCTCTTCTGGTTTCTAAGAGTGTTGGAATCTTGCTGCTTGACCTCTTTGGATTGCTTTTGTACTTATTGTTTGTAACTTGGATCCTTTGAGGTCGTGACTGTATAGGTCCGACTTGTTTCTCGGTTTTCTCGCTTTTGCTTGTATTTTTAGCGCCCCATAACCAATTTCTTTGTGTTGGTCCCTTTCTAGGTTATTTTTGTAATCCTCTTTCTTGGACCTTTGTTAGGTCTCTTTCAGGGATTACTTTTATAACTTGTCTTGTAGGAGACCAACTTCGTTAGGTCGATCTCTTCTAAGTTATAGCAATTCCTCTTTAATAGGGTTGGCCAAACCTCTTTCCAGGGATTTGCTGATAACTTGGGTTGACTTGGTCCGATTTTTTAGTGTCGGCCAGTCTTTTTAAGTTATTATATAGCAACCCATAAGACCTCGTCAGGTTCTTTTTGGGATCACTTTCGATAACTTCTTGCATTATTCTGTGTTCATCTTTGCCAATTTGTAGATGGTGGTTTTTGTCCTGGTTTGATCGTCCTTTAGGTGAATCGCGTTTTCACTTTTGTCGGACGATCATTCCTATCGAGATCGTACAGTGAATCTGTTCTTCACTTTTTGTCGATCTGTTGCTTTAAAATCGGACGATGAATGCTTCAGATTAATGCGTCTTGGGAATTTGTAGAATATCTGAAACGTATTTTATTCAAAGAAAGTGCAAATATGTACATGTGGGAGTTTTTCGTACCCTTAAGTCGGATTAAATCTCAGTCTTGATGCCTCATTAAAAAACCTTTTTCAGGAATAAGAGTGCATCTTTTGATAAGATCTTTTACCTTTCCTAGCTATAGTACCTTCTTAGGTTACAGGCGTGCCATGATCTAGGGAGTTCTCGTCCCTCGAGTTTGGACAGTCTGTAGTAGCCCTTCCCAAGTACTTCTTTGACTCGGTAGGGTCCTTTCCAATTGGCTGCCAGCTTTCCTTCTCTAGGTCGAGTTGTTCCAATATCATTTCGGATTAAGATGAGATCGTTCTAAGCAAAACCTCTTGGCACTACCTTTTGATTATACCTGGAAGCCATTCGCCGATTTAGTGCTTCTTCTCTGATCCGAGCTCTTTCTTGGATTTCCGGAAGTAGGTCGAGCTCTTCTCTTCGAAGTTGAGAGTTGGTTTGTTCATTGTAGTGGACTACTCAGGGAGACCCTTCCTTGACTTCTATTGGAATCATTGCCTCCACTCCGTATGCTAATCGAAATGGTGATTTGTTCGTAGTAGAATGGAGGGTTGTTCGATACGCCCATAGGACTTATGGAAGTACCTCGGCCCAAGCTCCCTTTGCTTCTTGCAGTCTCCATTTCAGCCCGGCCAATATGACTTTGTTGGCCGCTTCGGCTTGTCCATTGGCTTGGGGATGTTTCACAGAGGTAAACTGGTGTTTTATATTCAAGTCAGCCACTAGTTTTCTGAAGCCTACATCTGTGAAATGGGTGCCATTATCTGTGGTGATGGAGTATGGGACCCGGAACCTTGTAATGATGTTCCTTTATAGGAATTTCTGGCTTCTTTGAGTAGTGGCATTGGCTAGGGGTTCTACCTCGATCCATTTTGTGAAATAGTCTACCCCTACTATGAGGAATTTGACTTGTCCCGATCCCTGGGGAAAGGGTCCGAGAAGATCGAGTCCCCACTTTGCAAATGGCCAGGGTGAGGTCACACTGATGAGCTTTTCCGGCGGGGTGATGTGAAAGTTGGCATGCTTCTGACATGGTGGACATGTCCTTACGAATTCTGTAGCTTTCTTTCGTAGAGTTGGCCAATAGAATCCCACCCGGAGTACCTTTTTGGTGAGAGCTTGTGCTCCGAGATGATTGCCACAAACGCCGCTGTGTACTTCCTCCAAGACTCCTTTTGTATTAGAGGTCGGTATGCATTTTAACAATGGTACTGAGATCCCTCTTTTGTATAGGGTGTTGTTTATGAAAGTGTAGTATTGTGCCTCCCTTTTTAACCTCTTTGCCTCCTTTTCATCTGTAGGAAGCGCTTCTGTTTTGAGGTAGTTAATTATGAGGGTCATCCATCCTTGATCCCGATCTGTTATGGCTAGGACTTTTTCTTCTTCCGATATTGACGGGTTCTACAGTATTTTCTAGATGAGGCTTCTATTGTTGCCCCCTGGTTTGGTGCAGGCTAGTTTTGAGAGTGCGTTAGCTCGGGCGTTTTACTCGCGGGGTATGTGGTAGATCCTATATTCCCCGAGTTGTCGGAGCTATTCCTTGGTTTTATCCAAATATTTTTTCATGGTAGGGTCTTTGGCTTGGTAGCTCCCTGTTATTTGTGAGGTAACGACTTGTGAATCGTTGTAGATGTTGAGTTTCTGAGCTCCAACCTCCCTAGCCAGCTTCAAACCAGCTAATAACGCTTCATATTCCGCCTGGTTGTTCGAGACCGGGAATCCGAATTTGAGGGAAAGCTCAAGCTGGGTTCCTTGGTTGCTTTCGATTATCACACCTACACCGCTTCCGATTTTATTCGAGGAACCGTCCACGTATATATTTCACTCTATGGGGTTCTCCGGGGTGTCTGTGAATTCTGCAATGAAGTCGGCTAGGTATTGTGACTTAATGGCTGTCCGCGCCTCGTATTGGAGGTCGAACATGGACAATTTGATTGCCCATTGTAGGATTCTTCCTGCTAGATCTGTTTTCTGCAATATCCCCTTTATGGGCTGGTTGGTCCGAACCTTAATGGTATGAGCTTGGAAGTACGGGCGAAGTCGTCGGGATGTTAGGACGAGAGCGTAGGCAAACTTCTCTATTTTCTGGTAGTTCAGCTCTGACCCCTGCAATGCTTTACTAATGAAGTAGATGGGTTGTTGCCCACCCTCGTCTTCTCTAATTAGTGCTGAGGCTATTTCCCGACTTCCTACTGTGAGGTATAATATGAGTGGTTCTCCTTCTCGTGGTCGAGATAGGATAGGTGGTCGTCGAAAGAATTCTTTGAAGTCTCAGAAGGCTTACTCGCATTCCGTTGTCCACTCGAAGTTTTTTCCCTTCCTTAAAGTATCGTAGAAAGGGAGGGATCTTATCACTGACCCTGCTAGGAATCTGGACAAGGCCGCCAATCTCTCATTGAGTTGTTGTACCTCTTTAACGCAGGTAGGGCTCTTCATGTTGAGTATGGCCTGATATTTATCTAGATTTACCTCGACTCCTCTTTGTGTGACCATAAAGCCCAAGAACTTACCTGTTTCCATTGCGAAGGTGCATTTGGCCGGGTTAAGTCGCATGCCATGCTTTCGTATGGTGTCGAACACTTGAACCAAGTCGGTCAGTAATGTCTCTTCACTTTGTGTCTTTATCAACATGTCATCTACGTAGACCTCCATGATTTTCCCGATGCGGTCTAACAAGACCTTATTCATTAGCCTTTGATAAGTAGCTCCTGCATTATTAAGGCCGAAAGGCATTACGATATAGCAATAGTTTGCTTTGGGTGTTAGAAACGAGGTTTTTTCTCGATCCGGTGGATACATTGGGATCTGGTTGTATCCCGAGTATGCGTCCAAAAATGAGAGATACTTATATCCCGATGAGGCGTCTACTAGAGTGTCGATGCTTGGGAGTGGATAAGGATCTTTTGGGCAGGCTTTGTTGAGGTCGGTGTAGTCGGTGCACATTCGCCACTTCCCATTTGACTTTTTCACCAAGACGACGTTTGCTAGCCACAGTGGGTACTTAACTTCCCTTATGAATCCTGCCTCTAGCAGTGCTTGCACCTGTTTTGCCACAGCTTGACACTGTTCTGGTCCGAGTTTTCTTCGTCTTTGTTGTACCGGCCGAGATCCCAGATATACTGCCAACTTATGGCTCATTAGTTTGGGATCTATGCCTGGCATGTCGGCGGCTTTCCATGCGAAGAGATCAACATTATCTCGTAGGAACTGTATGAGTGATTCCTTTGCATCTCCTTTTAGTATTGTGCCAATATTAGTTGTCTTATCCGAGGTGTCTCCGATCTGAACTTTCTCTACTTCACCTTCGGGCTGTGGTCGGAGTTCTTCTTGTCCCTGAACTCTACCAAGTTCGATTGTGTGGATCTCTTCTCCTTCGCCTCTGAGGTTTAGACTTTCGTTATAACAGCGACGCGCCATCCTTTGATCTGCTTTTATTGTAGCTATCCCTTTTGCAGTTGGAAATTTCATACATAGATGTGGAGTTGAAACTATTGCGCCGAGTTGGTTTAACATTGTCCAACCTATTACGTTGACCACGATGTAGTCTATCTTGAGTGTTCTGGATTGGTTCCCCTTTCTGAAGGTTGTATGTAACGATACGTACCCAGTAGTTGTACTGGGGTATCCCCAAGTCCGAACAGGTTGTTCGGGTATGCTCTTAGCTCTTTTTCTTCTAAGCCGAGCTTGTCGAAGGCAGTTTTGAATAAGATGTCGGCAGAGCTTCCTTGGTCAATTAATGTACGGTGGAGGTTGGCGTTTGCCAGTATGATAGTGATGACCATAGGGTCGTCGTGTCCTAAGATGATTCCAGATGCGTCTTCTTTGGTAAACGTAATTGCTGGGATGTCTGGCGCCTCCTCCTTTCCTTCGACATGGTATACTTCTTTGAGGTGTCGCTTGCGGAATGATTTGGAGATTCCTCCTCCCGTAAATCCTCCGTGTATCATGTGGACGTGTCTTTCTGGTGTGCGAGGTGATCGCTCAAACTGTTCGACATCTTCATCCCTTCTTCTTTTTCTTGGCTCTTCATCCCGGTTGGCCAAAAACCGATCTAGTTTTCCTTCTCTTACTAATTTTTCTATGACATTTTTCAAGTCGAAGCATTCGTTGGTGGAATGTCCACGGACTCGATGATACTCACAGTATTCGTTCTGATTTCCTCCTCCTCTTTTGCCTTTGAGTGGCTGAGCTGGGGGTATTTTTTCTGTATGGCAGACTTCTTTGTAAACATCTACCAAGGATACCCTAAGAGGGGTGTAGTTATGATATTTTTTTATTTTCTCCCCGGAGCGATCTTCCTTTTTCTTGGATTCTTTATCTTTGTCTCGGTAGGCGGAACCGAACCTCGAGGCTTCCCCAAGTTGTGAATTCTCCTCCACGTTGATGTACTTCTGCGCCCGTTCTTGTACTTCGTCCAGGGATGCAGGGTATTTCTTAGATATAGATTGGCTAAAAGGTCCTTCTCGTAGGCCATTTTTGAGGCCCATAATGGCAGCTTCGGTTGGTAGACTTTGTATGTCCATGCATGTTTTATTGAATCTTTCCATGTAGTTACGAAGACTTTCCCGATCTCCTTGCTTGATTCCTAGTGGGCTGGGGGCGTGTTTAGCCTTATCTTTTTGTATGGAAAATCTGGCCAGAAACTTTTTGGCCAGGTCGTCGAAGCTCGAGATGCACTTTAGAGGTAGGCTGTCGAACCATCTAATGGCTGTCTTGGTAAGGGTTGTTGGAAAGGCTTTGCAGCGAACTGCATCCGAGGCGTCAGTAAGGTACATTCTACTTCTGAAATTGCTGAGGTGATGGTTAGGGTCTGAAGTGCCATCGTACAGAGTCATATCCGGAAGTTTGAAGTCCTTTGGGATTTTGGTCTTCATGATTTCCCTGGTGAATGGATCTTGATCCTTGCGAGAGCTATCCTCTGGAGTAGATCGAGTAGCTTTGGTTTTGAGATCGGCTTCGAGTTTTAGAAGCTTATCTTCTAATTCCCGGCGTCGCCTTATCTTCCAATGTAGATCCTCTTCTTTTTCGCGTTGATGTTGGGCTTCTTTCTCGAGTTACTTTAATCGATCTTGAAGCACCTCTATAGCTCCCGCGTTTGGAGAATCCTTTTTGTTGTTAAGTTGAGGAGTATCCTTTGGTGTAGTGTCCGCATTTTTGTGCGGCGTTCTATCCTCTAGATCTGAGTCGTGGTCGTTGTCATGGTCGTTCGCCATGATGATGGGATGACTTCCAGGTTCTCCGGCAATGGCGCCAATGTTCTGATGGTTACCTGAAATTGGAGGTCGATCTCGTACGAAATCTTCTGTGCTGGTTGGAGCGGTTGTGTCTGACTTGTTGGACTTGGTGGTAGTGCTGATCCTTCCTCCCCGGAGGGCGGGGGGTACCTACAAGGGACTCCGATGCTTAAGTTAGCAAGGGTATTAAGCAGGTATTGAGTAGAATCAGAGTATGAGTTATACCTGGGTGCTCCAGTGTATTTATAATGGTGAGATGTGACCTTCTTTGGATAAGATAAGTTAGTTATCTTATCTTATCTTATCTTTTGTCGAGGTTAGCTTATCTTCCATGGAACTGCCCTTATCTCTATAGGCTTGGGCTGCCTTTGGATCGGGGTCATATTCCTTGAGTTGGGCCCTTCTTTGGGCTTTCCTATCAATTTGGCCGAGTTCTTTATGAAGAAGTCACTCCGCTTGACCTAAAGAGGTCGGTCGCTTTGCTACTGAACATCCCGGCTCGGACAGCTCGACCCAGGGTATGAACAAGTAGTACCAGAGTTACTTCAAGAAGACAAAGCAACTCCAACTCTCAACTCTATTCCATTCTCTGAAACACTTGTGTTACAAATATAAAATTCAACATACAATCAACAACCTTCTGATTCCGCCTGACTAAGACCTGCAAGACAACCATAAGCTTACTTCAAGCCACAATCCTCGTGGGATTGACTCTGAGTCACTCAGGTATTACTTGGATGACCCAGTGTACTTGCTGGTACTGCTGTTGTTGTACGAAATAGTGTGGTTTTTGCGCACGCGTACCAGACATGCATGATTTTACAAGAGGTTCATAAAAGAGTTTTCTAAAATCGCAAAACCCCTGCGCAATCTCTTGGCCACTGATGTTCCATTCGTCTTTGACCAAGAATTCCTGTAGGCCTTTGAAACTCTGAAAACCAAGCTTGTCACTGCTGCTATCATCTCTGCACCCAACTGGGACTTACCATTTGAACTAATGTGTGATGCTAGTGATCATGCCATTGGCGCTGTCCTAGGGCAGGGACGTGATAAGATTCTACATGTCATTTATTATGATAGCCGCGTACTAAAAGATGCGCAGAAAAACTACATTACTACAGAAAGGGAGCTACCTACAGTGGTCTATGCCATTAACAAGTTCAGATCCTACTAAGTAGGATCTAATTTCATCATCTATACTGACCCTGCCGCTCTAAAGTATCTACTCACTAAGCAGGACTCTAACCCAGACTTATAAGATGGGTATTACTCCTGCAAGAGTTTGATATAGAAATTAGAGACAGAAAAGGCACAGAAAACCAAGTGGCAAACCACTTGTCTAGGATTGAACCAGTAGTAGGGACTTCTTCTTCCTCCACTAACATATCCGAATCCTTCCCAGATGAGCAACTCTATGCCATCTAGGCAGTACCTTGGTTTGTAGACATTGCAAACTACAACGCTATCAGGTTCATTCCTAAAAAGTTTACCAGGCAACAAGCTCGAAAACTCATGCATGATGCAAAGTACTACCTATGGGATGAACCATATCTCTTTAAGAGATTATCAGATGGGATAATACGATGACGTGTGTCTGAAAAAGAGGCACAGAGAATTGTATGGCATTTTCATAGCTCGGATTTTGGAGGACATTTTGGAGGTGAGCGGACAGCCACCAAGGTTCTCCAAAGTCGCTTTTACTGGCCCACTCTCTTTAAAGATTCTAGAGAGTTCCTCCGTAACTGTGATAGTTGCCAAAGGGCTGGCAATCTCCCTCATGGTCACAGCATGCCTCAGCAAGGAATCCTAGAGATTGAGTTGTTTGACATATGCGGCATAAATTTCATGGAACCATTCCCGCCTTCATACTCAAACACCTACATCCTTGTGGCAGTAGATTATGTGTCTAAATGGGTTGAAACAATAGCAACAACCACTAATGACACCAAGGTGGTAATGAAGTTCCTCCAAAAGAACATCTTCAGTAGATATGGTGTCCCTAGGACACTAATTAGTGATTGAAGTACTCATTTCTACAATAGACAGTTGAATTCTGTCTTAAGCCGTTATGGATTTCGTCGTAAAGTAGCAACATCGTATCATCCCCAAACAAATGGGCAAGTTGAAGTCTCAAATAGAGAACTAAAGTGAATCCTTGAGAGGACAGTAAGTTCCTCCAGAAAGGATTGGACTAGAAAGCTTGATGATGCACTGTGGGCATACAGAATAGCTTTCAAAACCCCCATTGGAACCTCACCATATCAGTTAGTATATGGGAAGTCCTGTCATTTGCCAGTGAAACTAGAACACAAAGCCTATTGGGCTACTAGATTCCTTAACCTTGATGCTAAAGCAGCAGGACAAAAATGACTTCTCCAACTAAATGAATTAGACGAATTCCGCTTAGATACATTTGAAAATGCAAAGTCTATAAGGAAAAGGTAAAAAGGTGGCATGACAGGAAGTTAGCTTCCGTAGTCTTTGAACCAGGACAGAAAGTCCTGCTCTTCAACTCAAGACTCAAATTATTCCCTAGGACACTTAAATCTCGCTGGAGGGGACCGTATGTGATTACAAGTGTATCACCTTACGGGTACATAGAACTTCAAGGTAAAGATCCTAAAAACAAGTTCACTGTTAATGGACAGAGGGTTAAGCATTACCTTGAAGGAGATATAGAGTCTTGAGGCTCAACATTGTTACTAAGTTAAGTACAGTGAAGTCCAGCTAAAGACATTAAAGAAGCGCTTGTTAGGAGGCAACCCAATAATCACTCACACATTATTAATTTTCTAGTTATTTCTATTTTAAATTTTTTTCTTTTTAATTAGCTTTTGATCATGTTTTAAGTTAATTTTAATGTTAGTGATCATGAACAGTGCTTAAACAGAGACAGAATGGTGCACAACAGCAAACAGAATACCCTGGAGTAAGGATCTTTCTGGCGTTAAACGCCAGAAAGGATAGGCAAATGGGCATTCAAATGCCCATGGAGGCAGCAATCCTAGCATTAAATGCCAGCTAGGGAGCACTGGCTAAGTGTTTAACGTCCAATGGGAGCACAAGCCAGGCGTTAAACGCTAACCAGGGAGCCCTAGCTGGGCGTTTAACACCCAATAAGGAGCATCAGCCTGGCATTAAACGCCAGTCAAGGAGCCTTGGCTTGGAATTTAACACCCTAGAGGGAGGAACACTCTGGTGTTAAACACCAGAATGCCAACATTCTGGGCGTTTAAACGCCAGCAAGGCAGTATGGAGGTAATTTCAAAATTCTCATCTTCTCTTCATTCAACTCATCTTTTTCAAATCCAATTTCAAATATTCTTTGATTTTTAAATCAAATCTTGTTTAGCCGGGATCTAGGGTAACTAGGGCCTTTGTGGTATAAACTATAATGATGAGATTCACCCTCGTTCAAATTGAATGACCAATGACCCTGGCATTTGATGAGAATCAGAGGAGATAAAATTGCTAAGGAATTAGGGTTTAATCACATATAGTTTGCAATAGAATGAATCATTCTTTGTTAAAGTAGTTAGTAAGAAGTATTAATCCGGAAAGATAAACATCTTCGAGACCTTAACTATTTTCCTATTATTGATTTTACCCCAATTTATCATTTCTTTCTTTAATATCTTGTTTTATGCGCTTTCACAACTGCTCACTTTACTTTTCACCTGACTAAGTCCAGCAAGATAACTATTGCTTGCTCAATCCAACAATCCTCGTGGGATTGACCCTCACTCACCTGAGGTATTACATAGACGACCCGGTGTACTTGCTAGTGAAGTTGTACGAGTTCTAATTTCACGCACCACTTGGACAGTCCCTAAATGCGTGGTCAAGCAAGAAACATGTTACCATTAAATTATTCACAGCTGAGGCTGAATATATAGCCACTTCATCTTGTTGTTCTCAATTAATTTGGCTTAAAACACAACTTGTGGATTACAAATTGAAAGTCAATAGTATCTCTTTATTTTGTCATAACATGAGTACAATTAACATTTCCAAAAACCCTATTTTGCACTCAGCAACTAAGCGCATTGAAGTGAGATTTCACTCCATTAGAGAACATGTGTACAAGGGAATAATTAACATACAATTTGTTAAATTTGGGGATCAACTTGCTGACATTTTTATAAAATCTCTGTGTGAAGATAGGTTTTGCAAGTTGAGAACTGTATTAAGGATTATTAATGCTGAATTCTTAAATTAAGATGAAATTGCTTTTTGGTTATTTTGTCTCCCAGGTCGACAGGAGATAAAACTAGACAAGTGATGACTCTCTCTAGGTTCCCTGAATATCAGACTAAGTGTTGATAAAATTAAGTGATATGCGTCAAAATTACATTCTTAGTGGTCCATTGTGTTTCTTTAAAACCACCACTAGTCCCAAGAAGAAGAAGTTCTATTTTATGATATGGGCCTCATTGTTTGCATTGATAATTTATATTAAAAAGAGTATCTACTTTTAGAATTCTTCTTCAAGTCAAATCAAATTTAAATTTTCAAAATTTTATATTTGACTTGTCTTTTCAAAAATGCTTGTTTGCATTATTTTAAATTCAAAATTCTTTGAAACACCTTTTTATTTTATATTATTTTGTGTTTTCAAAAAGGATTCAAAGCATTTATGACCGTTATTCATTGAAAAAAATTCTCATCTTCTCCACCTCTCCCACATTCTCTTTCCTTACGCTCCCATAAAGATGAGAAAGAAGGTTGCAACTCGCAGAGGCACAGGCATCTTTCGTCCTCCAGGCAACCTACCACAAAAGGGACAAGTCCACTGATGAGCGGATAATTTATACGCTTTTTGGCATTGTTTTCATATAGTTTTTAGTGAGTTTGAGCTACTTTTAGGGATGTTTTCATTAGTTTTTATGTTAAATTCACATTTCTGGACTTTACTATGAGTTTGTGTGTTTTTCTGTGATTTCAGGTAAATTCTGACTGAAATTGAGGGATTTGAGCAAAACTCTGAAGAAGGCTGACAAAAGGACTGCTGATGCTATTGGATTCTGACCTCCCTGCACTCGAAATGGATTTTCTGGAGCTACAGGAGTCCAATTGGCGCGCTCTTAACGGCGTTGGAAAGTAGACATCCAGGGTTTTCCAGCAATATATAATAGTCCATATTTTGCGCAAGAATAGACGACGTAACTTGGCGTTAAACGCCAAGTACACGCTGCTGTCTGGAGTAAAACGCCAGAAAAACGTCATGATCCAGAGTTAAACGCCCAAAACACGTCATAACCTGAAGTTTGACACCAAGAAATGCCT
>NC_029781.3:61804944-61805799 GCF_000817695.3 Arachis duranensis
ATTTTAATCTGCCTAACTGAGATTTGCAAGGTGACCATAGCTTGCTTCATACCAACAATCTCTGTGGATTCGACCCTTACTCACGTAAGGTTTATTACTTGGACGACCCAGTACACTTGCTGGTTAGTTGAACAACGGAGTTGTGAAAATAAACAATGCCCTCAGAGCATAAATCCAATTACAAGAAAAAAGGGAATCACAATTTCGTCCACCAAGTTTTTGGCGCCGTTGCCGGGGATTGTTCGAGTATGAACAACTGACGGTTCATCTTGTTGCTCAGATTAGGTAATTTTCTTTCCAAAAATCTTTTTCAAAAATTTTTCTTTTATTTTTCGTTTTTCCAAAAATATTTTCGAAAAAATTAATAAAAATACAAAAAAAAATTAGAAAATCATAAAAATCAAAAATATTTTGTGTTTCTTGTTTGAGTATTGTGTGATTTTTAAGTTTGGTGTCAATTGCATGCTTTTAAAATTTTTCTTGCATTTTTCGAAAATCTCATGCATTCATAGTGTTCTTCATGATCTTCAAGTTGTTCTTGACAAGTCTTCTTGTTTGATCTTGATGATTTCTTGTTATGTGTTGTTTGTTGTTTTTCATGTGCATTTTTGCATTCATATTTTTCATGCATTAAAGATTTTTAAGTTTGGTGTCTTGCATGTTTTCTTTGCATCAAAAAATTTTCAAAATTATGTTCTTGGTGTTCATCATGATCTTCAAAGTGTTCTTGGTGTTCATCTTGACATTCATAGTGTTCTTGCATGCATCTTGTGTTTTGATCCAAAATCTTTATGTTTTGGGTCATTTTTGTGTTTTTCTTTAAAAATTCAAAAATAAAAAAAAATATCTTTTCCT
>NC_029781.3:61806003-61807161 GCF_000817695.3 Arachis duranensis
ATTTTCGAAAATTTCAAAATTATTTTTCAAAATATTTTCAAAAATCTTTTTCTTATCTTTATATCAAATTTTCGAAAATTGGCTAACAATTAATGTGATTGGTTCAAAAATTTGAAGTTTGTTACTTTCTTGTTAAGAAAGGTTCAATCTTTAAGTTCTAGAATCTTATCTTGTAGTTTCTTGTTAGTTAAGAAATTTTAAAAATTAAATCTTTTTCAAAATATCTTTTTCAAATATATCTTTTTATCTTTTATCTTATCTTTATCAAAAAAATTTTATCTTTTTCAAAATTTGATTTCAAAATATCTTATCTAACTTCTTATCTTCTTATCTTCTTCAAAATTTGATTTCAAATCTTTTTCAATCAACTAACTAACTTTTTGTTTGTTTCTTATCTTTTTCAAAACCAACTAACTACTTTTCCCTCTCTAATTTTCGAAAATTCTCCCTCTCTTTTTCAAAAATTCTTTTTGTTTCAAATTTTAATTTTAAATCACATTTATCTCTAATTTTCGAAAATCACTAACTCTTTTTCAAAATTATTTTCGAAAATTTTCTTCTCTTTTCTTCTTCTATTTTAATTATTTATTTACTAACACTTCTCTTCACCTCTCTTCATCCAAAAATCCTAATCCATCCTTCTTCATTCTTCTACCCCCTTCTTTTTCTACTAACATAAAGGAATCTCTATACTGTGACATAGAGGATTCCTCTTTCTTTTCTTGTTTTCTTCTCTTTCTTATGAGCAGGAACAAGGATAAAGGCACTCTTGTTGAAGCTGATCCAGAACCTGAAAGGACTCTGAAGAGAAAATTAAGAGAAGCTAAATTACTACAATCCAGAAACAACCTTTCAGAAATTTTCGAACAAGAGAAGGAGATGGCAGCCGAAAATAATAATAATGCAAGGAGAATGCTTGGTGACTTCACAAAGCCAACGTCCAAGTTTGATGGAAGAAGCATCTCCATTCCTGCCATTGGAGTCAATAACTTTGAGCTTAAGCCTCAACTAGTTGCATTAATGCAACAAAACTGCAAGTTTTATGGACTTCCATATGAAGATCCTTATCAGTTTTTAACTGAGTTCTTGCAGATCTGTGAGACTGTAAAGACGAATGGAGTTGATCCTGAAGTCTACAGACTCATGCTTTTCCCTTTT
>NC_029781.3:61808361-61809186 GCF_000817695.3 Arachis duranensis
AATGAGACTTGGGAAAGTGAACCTCCCTTGCTCATTAGTGATTTAGATACTTGGATTTAGGAAACTCTACCTCAAAAGAAACAAGATCCTGGCAAGTTCTTAATACCTTGCACCATTGGCACCATGAGCTTTGAAAAAGCTTTATGTGACCTTGGGTCAGGAATAAACCTTATGCCACTCTCTGTGATGGAGAAGTTAGGGATCATTGAGGTACAACCTGCCTTGTTCTCATTACAATTGGCAGACAAGTCCATGAGAGAAGCTCATGGGATAGTAGAGGACGTGCTAGTAAAGGTTGAAGGCCTTTACATCCCTACTGATTTCATAATCCTAGATACTAGGAAGGAAGATGATGAATGCATCATCCTAGGAAGACCTTTCCTAGCCATAGCAGGAGCTGTGATAGATGTCAATAGAGGTGAGCTAGTCCTTCAATTAAATGGAGAATATCTTGTGTTTCAAGCACATGGCCATCCCTCTGTGACAAAAGAGAGTAAGCATGAAGAGCTTCTCTCAGTTCAAGGTCAAGAAGAGCCCACACAGTCAGACTCTAAGTTTGGTGTTGTGAAGCCACAACCAAACTCCAAGTTTGGTGTTCAAACCCCATATCCAAACTCTAAGTTTGGTGTTGGGACTAGACAACATTGACTTAATTGCTCTGTGGCTCCCTGAGAGCCACTGTCAAGCTATTGACATTAAAGAAGCGCTTGTTGGGAGGCAACCCAATTTTATTTATCTAATTTTATTTTATTTTGTTTCTTTGTTATTTTTGTGTTTAATTAGGTACATGATCATGAGGAGTCACGAAAAAATTCAGAAAAATTA
>NC_029781.3:61812750-61836267 GCF_000817695.3 Arachis duranensis
GGAAAGTCTCACCTTGTCTGTGGTATTCCGAGTAGGATCTTGGGAATCCGGAAAGTTCACCTTGTCTGTGGTGTTCCGAGTAGGATTCTGGTAATGAATGACCGTGACGTGCTTTAAACTTTAACCTGCTGGGCGTTGGTGACAGACGCAAAAGAGGGATTCTATTCCAGTAGGAGCGGGAACCAACCGGTGATTAGCCGTACTGTGACAGAGTGCGTTAGCATAGTTTTCACTGCGAGGATGGGATGTAGCCATCAGCCATGGGTGATGCCTCCAGACGATTAGCCGTGCGACTGACAACCGCATAGGATCATTTTCCCGAGAGGATGAAAGTAGCCACAGTTGATGGTGAACCCCTATACAAAGCTTGCCATGGAAAGGAGTAAGAAGGACTAAGTAGAAGGAGTAGGAGAACAGGCGTCCAAGAGCTCTACAGCATCTCCATCCGCTTATCTGAAATTCCTACCAATGAATCTGCATAAGTATCTTTATCCCTTTCATTATTTCTATTTTCTAAATCCATAAACCATTTTAATCTGCCTAACTGAGATTTGCAAGGTGACCATAGCTTGCTTCATACCAACAATCTCTGTGGATTCGACCCTTACTCACGTAAGGTTTATTACTTGGACGACCCAGTACACTTGCTGGTTAGTTGAACGGAGTTGTGAAAATAAACAATGCCCTCAGAGCATAAATCCAATTACAAGAAAAAAGGGAATCACAATTTCGTCCACCATCCACACCCGCATCTACATCCATTCCCACTCCTCTCCTATTCTAGAACCCATGGTACAAAACAAGAACCCCTCACGACGTCCATCCACTGCACCCACTAATGCTAGAACTTCTAGGGTTAATGCTGCGAAAGGAAAAAGACCTATGACGGATGAAAAACCTCTAATTTCTCCTCCTCCTCATTCATCTTCTCGTCCTCAAGGATGTTAATCACCATCTAGTCGCCCTACTAAAGGTAATCGAAGACCTTTTTTCATCTCAATGAAAGAGCCCATAAATCTTGATCCTGTTGGTTATAAATCCCACTTCGGTAACCATTCTCACTCTCATTATGATCCTCACCATTTTTCTTCTAGCATTAACTATGAATTTCATAAATCTATTGTTTCTAAAAAACCTCTATGTTCTACATATGTGGCGGATTTGAAAACCCTGGCTGTAAAGGAAATTGATTTTATAGAAAATTTTGTTTATTTGGATTGAAGAAAACATTTTGAAATCAAAAACCAGTCTATCCTGATCTAGTTACAGAATTCTATGCTAATATGTATTACCATGAAGGAAGCATTCAATCATATGTTAAAGGCCGAGAAATATATTTGAACAAATAATCCATTAGTAATGCCCTTGTTTATTACGATGTTGATGTGAACGCCTACGTCTCAGAAAAATGGGATAATGATATGGGTGTATCATATAAGGATGTGTTGGCTAACATATGTGAGAATATATCTCTCATGTATGGTATGTCTCCTAACCATAGAGCCCTAGCTCCTATCAAAGCCCAACTTCCCCTCCTTATTACACACATTTTCATGCCCCAAAGTGGTTCATATCAACGAGTCACCCTCTGTGATACCTTGGTTCTCTACGCAATACCCAACAAAACTAAAATATCATTTGCTTACCTATTAATGATGCGCCATATGCATGATTGCATCAAAAGTGATAAAAATGTATCTTTTATAAATGGAATGTTTTTAACTTGCATCATTGAACATTTTGCTGTTGATCTGAACAATGAGCACCAAGAAAATAAAATCTTCTCACTCAAGGATGGTGGTGCAGCAAAACAAACAAAAGAAAAAAGAACTAAGACTACCAATGATACAGTTATAGAGGAAGAAGAAGATGAAAGTATCCCTCCTCACTCTACTGCAGGCACATCAAATTCAAACAAATATTTGATCAATGGAATTGTCAATGATGTATTCCAAGAGTTTGTCAGTCTTACAAAATAAATTATCAATTCTATCCAACAAGCTCGGAGACTAGCAATACAAAATTAAAAATCATTGCAAAAGTCTCAAACTAGGGTTGAAGTACTTTTGAAGTACCTTGACTCATTGGATAATGATCAAGTAATGTCTGAGTCTGAAGAAGAAGACTGATGTGTGGAAAACAATCCAACACAAAACTCACCGGCAAGTGTACCGGGTCGCATCAAGTAATAAAACTCACCGGAGTGAGGTCGATCCCACAGGGATTGAAGGATTGAGCAATTTTAGTTTAGTGGTTGATTTATTCAAGCGAATCAAGTATTGGTTGAGTGATTTTGTATCCAACAGTAAGTAAATAACAGGAAATGTAAAGGGAGAGGGATGAATTGCAGAAATTAAAAAGAACTGAAAGTAAAGGTGCTGAATCTTAAAGAATAAGAAATTAAATGACTGAAACTTAAAGTGCAAGAAATGTAAATTGCAGTAACTTAAAGTGCAAGAAATATAAATTGCTTGTATGGAAAAAGGGAGTTGAGGACTGGGATTTCAGAATTCAAGCAAGGGAAATTAAATTGCAACAATTATCAAAGCAAGAGATGATTTGAATTCTGTTAGATCTCAAACAGAAAGGGAAATTAAATTGCAGCAGGGGTTCACAGAAGAACCAAAAGGAAAAATGGGATCTCAGGACTCCAGAGACTAGATATCAAAGTCTAGATCTCAATTGCCTTCCCAGATCCAAGTTCACAAAGCAATTAACAAGAAATTAAAGAAGAAGTAGTAAAGGAAATGTAATTGAACTCAATTATGCAGAAGAGAAATTAAAGAGATCTTGAATGGAGATTGAGACAGAAATTCCTCAATTCTTCACACCCAAGACTCAAACAAGAAAAGTAAAAATACTCAAGCAAGAACGAAGAAGAAGAGAGATCAATTCCCCTTCCCAATTCTCTCAAATCTCAGTTCCTAGCTCTCAATGAAGTCTCAAAATGTAAAAGTTCAAAAATCAAAAGAAGGGTCAAAAGTCAAAAGTAAAAAAAAAGGTCCTAATTACATCAAACTATCTCCTACTTATACATTTTCTATTCTTGGATTTTGGAATTTGGATGGGCTTTTGATTTGGTGAAGAAATGAATTAAATTGGATTTTTAATCCAACTTTCAGCCCATGAGAAAGTAGCTTCCAGGAGGCTGCCCTGCCCTTGTGGAGGGCAGAGCAGGAAAATTGTGCAAGCGGTCTCGTGCGTGTGATGGGCGTGAGAAGTATCAGGATGCTGCCCTGCCCTTGTGGAGGGCAGGGCAGAGTTGCATGGTGCGCCAAGTGCTGCTCGTGCGTGCGTGCTGCTGGCCGAGTGTTCAAGTCCTGGCCGTGCCAAAATGCTGCGCCATGCATCAAGAAATGCTGCCCTGCCCTTGTGGAGGGCAGGGCAGAGTGCGTCATGGTGCATTTGAAATATTTCGCGTGCCATGTCTTGGACATCATCAGGGTAGCGCTCAAGTGGTGCAGCTTCCTTGCTTTCTTAGTGAAGCCTTCGTGTTCGAGACTTACTGGGAGCATTTTGGCCAATTTTTGGCTTATTTTCCTTTGTGAGTAGCGCCACTTCTTTCCTTCTTGTACTTGGGTTCGAAACCCATGGGTGGCACTTGGAGATAATTTCCTTTGATTTTTTCTTGCATGGAGCCCGATATTGCTCTTGAGGAGAGCAGGGCAAAATTTCTTTGGAAGCTTGGTTCATTATGCTGCTCTCTTGGAGGGCAGTGTGCTCTCCTGGAGGGCAGTGTGCTCTCCTGGAGGGCAGTGTAGCTTCCTCCCTTCCATGCGCCACTTTCTTTTTTCCTTGGGGCACGCTTTCTTAAGCCACGCTTCCTATTTTCTTCTTTTCTTCACCTTCAAATAATCAAAACAACCAATCAAAGTATCACTAAATTCACAAGGCTTATAAATCAATTAAAAATCAATTAAATTTAGCTTAAACCTCATGAGTTAGCATCAATTAAATGGTGGTTGTTTGATTCAAATAAAACATGCAATTCCACTCTAAATTGCTTACTTCTAGTGCAAGAAAGTGCATAAAGACTAGTGAAACAAGTGAAATTAGCTTGAAAAATGGGTATATGATGACTTGTCATCACAGACATTCTAGGACCCGATGAAGAGGGATCTGATGTCTAGTTCCTATTTGATGCTGCTTGTTTTCTGATGTTAACAATTTTTTGTCTTTGGATATATTTTGGATACTATCTTTTAACTTTGAATGATTGTAATAGTTGTAAGAACTTAACTTTGAACTGTTCTGGTAGACTATTTTGGACACTTAACAACTTTTGTGCAGATTCATTTACCCTCTTTAATATCAAAAGGAAGAGTAAATAAAAAAAAAGAATTGTTAAGATGTTTATTTGTTTGATGAATTGTGTTGACTGAGGTTGGGTGCTGTTTTTAAGACTATTCGAAGTTGGCTGATGTTTTGAAAGTATTGTGGTAGCTCAGATTGATATTTTTATAAATATTATTACTGCTGATTCTAAATGATCTTTGATATTAAGTTGAAGTTGTTCGATAATTTTTTTTGGATAAATAACTTTATAAATATTTGCTAGTGATCAAACAGGTTCTCTCCTATATAAAATTGCTTGAAATAGCTTTTGGATATTTGGCATTGTTTCCTTTTAAATTTTGTGGATCATAGGTTGAAAACTACAAACATCAAGGGAGAGCCAAGTGAATAAAAGAAAAGGAAGAGTTTTATATCAAATCATAATCATCAAAGAAAAGTTTTTAAAACTCTTCTTATTTCTTTTCAATTTAATTTATAATGTTTGTCATGAAAGAAAAGATTGTTGACTTTGAAGAACTAACAATATATTACAGATGATGACTGATGCGTGAGCATCTTGTACCATTTTCCCTTAGTTTTCTAGTCATTTTTTGTTAGAATTTATTAAGTTTTATATTATTTTAGTGCGAAAATCCTCTTTGTATGCTACTTTGAGTTGTTTTGGTGTTTTAATTATTTCATGTGAAATTCAGGCGAATTTGGCAGAGTTTTGTGCAAAAAAAAGGAAAAAAGTGGATGATGTCAACCTTAACCTCCTTGCATTCTAATGAGCATAACTTGAGCTATAGAGGTGTAATTGATGCGGATTTAATGGCGTTAGAAAGTCAACATTTTGAGCTTTCCAACGATATAGAATAGTATATACTTTTCTTCTAGAATCACTGCTAGTTCGGGCACATTTAGCACCTAAGAAGGACAGAACCAACGCCCAAGCATTGCCAATTCTGGTGCTAAACGCCACCAAAATGACACCAAATGCCTACAACAGCCCCGGACCTAAGAAATCTGCATAATTAATGAAGATTTGAAGACACCAAGCTTAAAATACAAGAAGGATCATTAGTTACACAGTCATTAAGAAAAGATTTGATTTTCTTAGATTTGATTTTGTTTTGATTTAGTTTGAATTTGAATAATTAGATTTGATTTAGTTTGAAATTGAATTCTAAGTTTATTCTTAGAGTTTCTACTATAAATAGGGGACTTCCTTCTTCCCCAGGGGGACATGCCTCTCGGAGGGGGATCTTTTCTCTCGGCGCTTTTCAGAATCCTAGTTTTTCTCTATAAGTCATGAGCCACTAAACCTTCTTGGTTATGGTTAGGAGCTCTTTTTATTTTTATGGATTAAGACTATTGCTTTTCTATTTTAATTAATGTATTGATTCAGTTTCAAGGATTATTTTCGTTCTTAATCTTATGAATCTGGGTGGAACGAGAGTATGACCCTTATTCTACATGAGTTCTTTTGATTCTCGAGAGAGTTATCTTGCTTGAACAACAGCTTGAAAATAAATTCCTCCTAAATTGCTAATTACATGAACTAATTGGGATATGTGACATATAATCCTATTGGTTTTGGGTAATTAGGGTTTTTGTAGCTATAAACTAGTTTTGCACTTAACCTCTAATCGGAATTAAGTGACCTCAACGGTGGCAGTTAAGGAAGGTTATAGGAGGCTGAATCACTAAGAGATTATGGTTTAATCATTTACAGTTTACCATGGAATGAATCATTCATGATTAAAATAGTTGGTAAGAACTTTTAATCTGGAAAAATAAACATCTTCGAAACCTCAACTGTGTTCTCTCACTGTTTTTACACCAAAGCTTTTAATTGCTTTCTTTATTCTCTTGTTTACTGTTTCATGCAAATTATCCCAACAAACACTCTTTTCTGTTTGCCTGACTAAGCCATTCATTCGACCATTGTTGTTCAATCCATCAATCCTCATGGGATCGACCCTCACTTACCTGAGGTATTACTTGGACGATCCGGTGCACTTTCCGGTTTAGTTGTGGATATTCTAAAAATCCGCACGAATGACTAAATATTATTATTGGTTTAAAAGCCAATTATGTGTGTAATTAGTTTGCTTAAGTGTGCAAGAAATTAAATCAAAGCAAACAGGCCCAAGAAGCAAGAAAATAAGCCCAACAATTATTAAATCCCAAAGAAATCTGAAAGGCTGATGTGAAGCAAAAAAAATTGAACCAAACACAAGCATACGGCCCAAATAAGTGATCCAAGTCCAATCACTTACTCCCTCTAGTTGGTAGCTAACTAAAGAAAGGATCTCCAGTTTCATTTGAACTAAAACACACAACCGAACCAAATTGTCTCTTCTCTCTCCTCTCTTTTTCATTTATCCACGTGAAACTCTAAAGCAAAGCAAGAAAAATGGGAAACTCTAAGTTAGGACAAAATCAAAGAACAAAAAGTGAATTACCAAATCTAAGGAAGAAGAGGAAGTCAAAGAAGTTAGGACTAAAGGCAAACTTCATATCCAAAGCCTCATCAGAAAAGTCTTTCCATTTTTGTGCAACATTGAAGTTTGTGGATGAAAACATTCTCTCTGTATACACCGAATCGAAAAGCTCAAGAAATTGAAGGCCATGGAGATTTGTAAAGAATCAACGGACTAGAAAGTTACTTGGAGCCAAAGTTTAAATGCACGGCTCAGATTCAAGAAGCAATTTGAAAAAGGATGAAAGAGAAGATAGAAGGTATGGATGCATGTATGATTCAGTCACTGCTACTACTTTATCTCTCATCTGTGACATCGCCACTGCTACTGATTTTGGGGAAGAAGAAATCAAACATGTGCAAGCCAAGGTTCAAGCATTGGAAGCTTCACTCCTATATTAAAGGGGTGAACGGCAAAAGATTGATTGAAGAAGTTAGAGCACAATGTTTGGTTCCCATAACTTACAGTGTTAATTAGCTTCTTCTCCTTCATGGTTCTTATTGAATGTTTTATTTTTTCAGTTTAATCTTTCTTTGTTTCAATAGTAAAAGTCATTATAGTGAGGAATGTAAAAAAAAGAAGTCATTGAGTGAAAAGTGAAAAAAGGCAGAGAGAGTTAGACTTAAAGAAAAGCCAATGTTTATTTTAGAAATCCTTTCTTAGTTTTTCTATTTTGTTTTTATGATCTTGAGGAGATTCCTTTACAAGTTGGGTGAACACTTTGCTATTTTTTGAAGCTTTGCAGTGTACCTTGTAATAGATGTGATAGAAAATTTCTTTGAAATTGTTTGACTTAATAAGCACGCTCATTTTCAAAAGTTGAAGCAAAAATGAACTATTTCATTTACGCCTTTATCAGTTTTGTGCTTAAATAAAGACAACGTGCTTATGAGATGTGCAAACCGTTTCTGAACTAGCTGAACAACTTTCGAGGTGGTCATGTTATTCAGTTCAGCTTTTGAATTTTCAGACGTTTTAACTTTCTCAAGTTTAGAAAATACGTAGTTTGCTTATATTGCTCTACAAGATTTTCTTAGTACATTGACACAGTTGAACAAATGTTAGACATCGCATAATTGAAATTATTAAATTATATTTAGTTTTGTTAATCATGAAAACTCAATCTGAGATATCTTGGAGCTAACAATCTTCTTCTTTATTATGATGACAAAATAAATAGATCTTTAAGAAT
Source organism: Arachis duranensis (assembly GCF_000817695.3). Classification (NCBI taxonomy): domain Eukaryota; kingdom Viridiplantae; phylum Streptophyta; class Magnoliopsida; order Fabales; family Fabaceae; genus Arachis; species Arachis duranensis. The sequence continues at coordinate 61,820,704 of NC_029781.3, forward strand.
TTCATTATTTCTCAAACATATATATTGTATATGTGTGATAGCATGAACAGCAATATAGGACTTTGATTATGTTTGCAATAACTAAGATATACTAAGGTAGCGTTTGTTTTGAGGTATTGAGACAGAGACTGAGATTTGGAGACTGGTACTAAAATTTCTGTTTCTGTCTCCAAAATTTATTTCAGTATCTTCAAAAGATAGGGACACAGGGGATTAAAATTTTTAGAGATGGAGATTGAAACTTTAATAATATTTTATACCTAAAATACTTTCATTTCAATTAATTAATTATAATTTTACCCTTTGTACAAATTAAATTAGAGTTCCATTTTTGTTTCAATTCCTATCTTCCATTTTACACCAAACAGAAGACTGAAATTTATTTTAATCTCTGTCTCTTAATCTCTGTCTCTCGGTCTCAGTCTTTCTGTCTCTGTGTCTCCACCAAACACTACCTAATACTTCATGACATAATCATCTCATAGGAAGTTGTTTGCATGAAAGAAATCAACACGGCAAGGTTCCAAGAAACAGAGTTCATCAAAAACACAAATAGAACTAGCAGCATAATGTCCACAACGAAGAAGGCAAGGGAAAATACATATGGTTTGGAAAGCCCCCCGCCCCACCTAACAACTGGATAAAGATAAATGTAGATGCAGCATTCTCAACAAATACAAATACAGGAGCTTCAACTACGATCATAAGAGAAGCTAGGGACACATAAGAAGAGGTAATGCCAAAAAAATCAAAGTTAGATCGAGTCTGGTTGCAAAGGCTTATGCTATTAGAGAAGCAATGATATTAACAAGGAACTTAGACAAATCCATAATCGAATCGGATTGCATATCAATAGTTGAATCTTTGAAATCAGGAGGCATCATTTGGGAAATTGACCCAGCCCTGGAAGACATTGGGAAAATAAAATCAGAATTAGCAAACTGTGGGTTCACTTGGATTCCAAGGGAGGGAAAAAGAATGGTGCACCTAATCGCAGAAGCAAGAAGTTAAGACAACATCAACCATAATTGGAACACTTCTCTTCCGGAAGATCTGAGGGAGCAAGCAACAAAGGTGAAACTGAATCCACGAAGAGGTCAGAATCCTGGGATTGGTAGCCAATCATACCAATTGATCAATTTGTAGCGAGCAGTAGCAGCGGAGTGGAAGACTAGGGCTGTTATACATCAAACGGAAGGGCCAAAAGGTAGGAAAGAGGTTTGACAGCCTAATCTTCCACCACACTTATTGGAGGCAGAAATCATTCAATCAGAAACACGAGAATCAAACAGAAATCCTTCAGAAGAACATCTTTGACTGTCGCAAATCGCTCTGCCAACAAGCTCCAGATCAGAAGTGGTTGAATCATTCTCACAGTTCTTCGCCGCCCACTTGTAGAACTAAGCTTTGGAGAGACTGCAACTACTAGTTTAAAGAATAAGTTTTGAGTAAAGTCTAGGACCAGTATTTAATTATAAAAAAAATGAATGATCTCTTGTTATTGGATGTAATTTTATACATTAAAAATATTATTAATAACTAATTGATAAATACAAAAAACAAAAATTATTTGCCCTTAACACTTTTTAAAATTTTGAGGGATTAGTTAGGCACTTAGCTTAGAAGTCGGTAGGGAGAGTGATTTGAATTTAATGAGGATGGATCGGATCTTTTGCTGACCCGTTCGGGTTATGTGGTGTGTCTCTTTAGCGTGGGTCGAGCCTGTTCAGCCCATACCGCATCCAAAAATATATTGAGTTTAGATTAAGAGGAATAATTTAAAAAAGTTTTTAGGGTTCAAGTAATTTTCTCAACAAAAATTCATCTTTTATGGTATATCACAAATTTTATTTTTCCGTGAACTGATTTATCAGCTTCTTAACATTTGTGAGTACAAAACTACAAATAATAGATTATTATTTAGCAATAATATCACGAATACAATGACTCATCACTCATCTTTACAACTCTTAATTTTACCATTTTTCTAGATCTTCATTGTTAGTTCAAGATTGAATTCTTACCCATACATGTAATTTTTACCTGCAGAAACTAAAAAGACAAGTAAATAAAGAGTAATTATAACACCTTTGTATATACATCTTTTGTGCATCTTTAGTATTAAAAATAAGAATTATTCTTTACATACAAGCAATTTTAACATTTAAGTTTATCCAAATAATTTTAGATCACGCGTTTTTTTTTTTCCGTTTTTTTCTCCTGTTGAGCTTCTTTTTCTTCTTCTTTCAAATTTACGTATACAGATTCTTCTTCTTCGTTATACATATCGTCGTTACTGTTATTGTTATTGTTGAATTTTTGCCCTGTTGATGTTGTTTGATCCAAAATTAATTTTAGATGTGTTTCTATTCAAGATTCAGTCTTGTTTGTGACTTTATTTTCGAACTGATTTTATGTGTCGCAATCATTATGTAATTTCAGTTTATATTTGAGTTAATTGTGTCGTAATTGTTATGTAATTTCAGTTCATTTCTGAGTTAATTATATTGCAGACCATTATGTAATTTTGGTTCATTTCTGAGTGAATTAAGGTACATTTGGACTCGTTGTCCACCACAATTCAAAATCCTTTCTATTCTTTTTCCTCATCTTTTACTACTTTTTCTTCTTCATCTTCACCTTCTTATTTTATTTTTTCAAAATTCTTTTTATTTACTTTCTTGAGAGGAATAAAACCAAGAAAAAGAAGAAAATATCAAACAAAAAAGAAGAAAAAAAATATATTAATTACATTGTCCGGATCTGTTTTTGTTCATTATTCAGTCTTGTTTGTGTCCTTATTTTTTAACTGAGTTTATGTGTCGCAATTATTATGGTAAATTTCGGTTTATTTCTCAGTTAATTGCATCGCAATTGTTATGTAATTTCGGTTCATTTTCTGAGTTAATTGTGTCGCAGTCCATTATGTAATTTCGCTTAATTTCTGAATTAATTGTTGCAATCATTATACAATTTCAGTTTATTTTTTAGTGAATTAAGGTGCATTTGGACTCGTCCTGCACAATTCAAAATTCCTTCTCCTCTTCCTATTCATCTTCTTCTTTATCTTTTTCTTCTTTATCTTCTTTTTTTCATTTTCTTATAGTTCTTCTTGTTTCACTATCTTAAGAGGAATAAAACCAAAAGGAAGACAAGAAAATATCAAACAAAAAAGAAGAAACATATTAATGACGTCTGATTTAAAATTTATTTTGGATGCGTTTTTGTTCATGATTCAATATTGTTTGTGCACTTGTTTTCGAACTAAGTTTATGTGTCGCAATCATTATGGTAAATTTCAATTCATTTCTGAGTTAATTGTATCACAATCCATTATGTAATTTCGGTTCATTTCTGATTGAATTAAGATACATTTGGACTCGTTCTCCTACACAATTCAAAACTCTTTCTCCTTCACTTTCTACTACAATAACAGCAACAACAAAAGAATGACGATGAATAAAAAAACGCAAAGAAGAAAAAGGAGGAGAAGAAAAAGGAAGAAGGGCAGGAGAAGAAGGCGAAGGGGGAGGAGAAACGCGAAGAAGAAGACAACGACGACGATAACGTAAATGGTGTGCGCGTGTAATCACGTTCTTTTTAACGAGAATAGTTTTTGTTGGTGTTAAGTCTACTTAGTTGGACTTAAATGACAATATTGCTTTGATATATAGCAAATCTGTAAAAATAATTGATAAGAATTAACAAGATAAAACATTTATTCTTTATACAATAAAAAATATATAAAGAAAATGTACCCTAAGCCGATCTATATAACATACCAGTACCTAACCTATGGCTACGGTATATCACAAAATGAATGAGATTAATATTTCCTAATCTGCCCCATAAATTAATTCATGTACAGTTGCTTTTCACCTCAGCTGCGAATTGTGAAGACATCTTACTGTACAAATCACCCTGACATACCAATGATATATCTTCCGGAGACATCATTGTGCATCTGCTCAAGTAATGTTGAGCACTCCGGGCCCTGCATTCAAACACTAAGATTGAGTAACTAAAGACTTTCATAATAAACTGAATGCACTAAAAAGCCGTTCAAGTATACCTTTTTCCTCTCTTCTTCTCAACACCTTGCAAAATGCGTAAACCTTCTGAAATCGAAATTTGGCGAACCGTAGATAGATACTCATTGAATGCAGTGCCTTTCAGCGCCAGTGATAATCTTGTAGGAACAATGGACTGGATCACCTTCATCAGAGATGTTTTGCTTTCACTGTATGGTAGAGGTTACAAAGTGAGGTTGACACCAAGAGATAGCTTTTTGTTTACATAAATAAATAAATAGAAAAAGAATCGAGACAGGTACAGAACTGTGATAGGCATTAGCATGAAAGTCGAGTAAATACCTCTTAGTATCGTTCATTGTTTTCTTCAGCTCTAATTGTTTATTAGTATATAAAGTTGTGATTTTTTTGTGATCCTGTCTAGATAACTTCCCCAGTGTCATAACATTAGTAGTGGAAGCCAACATTTCCGAAGTTATATCTGTATTGTTTTCAGGCTCAAAACCAAACATAGATCCTACATCTGAAATACATTTAGCATAAAAACAAAACCCGTGTACAGCAATCGTGGACATCATCGCTTGCTCATTATACCAATTAAATGTGGCTTCATCAGAAAGAAACTTGGGATGTTCCATGATACCCTGCATATTCAATAAGGTATAAGAGAGGTGATAAATATCAACTGAGAGAGATTGGAAAATTTGACACTTACACATTCTTTTTCTTGATGATTACGAAATAACAGGTCATCTTCTGAGAGTAGGTTACTCAACCCACTTGCAAGTTTAACAACTTGAATAGCACCTAGCTGTTCTGCAGTGCCATGCTGTCCTAAATCCATTCGGTGATCACGAAGTTTCCTCCACATATTTTGAACCACATCTGTTTCCATAATCAAATTGGAGTCTAATTCTGATTTTGGTTTGAATTCATCACGAGTCGTGTCATATAGACTTGTAGCTTCATTGTTCTCATCTCGAAAATCTTGTACAGCCGCCGTAGAATAAGATTCTTGAATTCTAGCATCAAGTGGTTCAAATTTCTGCAGGAATTTGGATCTGCCCTGATAATCACTTAGAGTGAAAGGAGTAATGTTATTATTTGGAAAAGAGTTAGTTGGGCCAGAAAGAAGGTCAGAAGTCACTGCACTAAATGTGGTCCCTATTCTATTTTCAGTTAAGCATGCAACTTCAGCCGTTCCTGAACATTTACAATCATCCAAACCAGAACAAGCTAGCTTGTGAAATGACTTGCTGGTGTATGTTTCAGATTGAAACTTGCAGGGAGATTCATTGTTGACTTCAAAAGTTTGTCCATTATAAGGTTGAAAATATGTAGACTGTCCATTATCATTTGGATCCTTATTTACAGAACCAGAGGAAATGACCGGCTTCTTTTGGCAATTTTGCCAAGATGAAATTCCTAGGAGTCCAGAACAACTAGAAAGCTCAGACATAGTACTACTATATTGACTGTCAGACTGGCTGCACTTTGAAATAGATCTATTCCTCTTAGCGGTATCTACATAATTAGTGTCCATAGATTGCACATCTGAATCAAATTTCCTTTCAACTGCATGAAACCCTTTCATACGTAAACCCTGCATGCATGAGTCTTCTTCCACTATGGTTATTAGCCTGGCAACTTCCGTCTCAATTAGTTTGGAAAACTCTGAAGGAAAACTCCATGGTATTATCTTTGGCAGTATCTGATGAGTAGCCTCGAGATCAAATGGAATTGAGCTATAAAATGTCTGCACTTTCTGATCTGGACAAAGAATAAAAAGAGATTAAGTTTTGGCAAGTCATTGCAATAACAATAAGATATGGGAATTTTGTGTGTGTGTATATATATATATATATATATATATGTAATGGAGTCATAACAAACTGTTATGACGAACAAAGCTGGTGAAAAAGAAAGACAGAAGATAAATGAGAAAACAAATATGTTCATTGAAGCACTTATTAGCGGCGTACAAAATTCAACAATTAATAATATTATATGATGCAGAAAAAGGAAACAATTACCTTGATTAATTAAAACTTACATCCTATTATCATCAAATATACGTGGAAGAAACAATGCCTTTCCTACTTAAAACAGATAAAACTACGGGGAAATAAATGGTATGGTATATAGACACAGAAGGAATTTCATGGAACGAATATATAAATAGTAGCAGTTCCAGTATTTGTATTCCGTTTGCCCCTCTCTCTCTCTTGATTTTCAATTTCTACTTTTCCTCTTTCGTTTTGTGTGTGAGTGTTTTGGGGGGAGGGAGGGAGCTTTTAACTTCTCTAACATTGTAAATGTTTTCTTTGATGTGAACAATGATACAGGCTATTGCTGAGATAACTAATAAAAACACTTCTTGATTATATAATTGTACGAGAAGAAGAAGCGAAGTTTAATTCACGTGTAATACACCTTTTGCATAGTTTTTACTCTGGAACCAAAACTGAAGTTGCATGATGATTTTGCGAATATCTCCGTTGCAAGACTGTATAAATCTCTCCAGTAAAAGAGGGCTGCTGTTGATATCTTCTGTGACACAAACCTGGAGATCATTCACAGAACAATGTATAAATTATTACATTTTGTTTCCAAACATTTTTTCTTTTCAATTTTTGTTCATTTGGGCTTTGGATATCTGAAAGCACATACCATGTACAAATGGCAAAGCAACTCATCTGCTAATGGCAACGAGAATGAAATATTTAGTCCCTCAAAATTACCTGGAAGGCCAACCTTATTACCTAAAATATACAACTAAAGTGTTGTTAAAAACACACTCATTGATAAAATCTATATGGTGATTTAAAAATTATGACTATAAAAATTAAAAAGCAATCCCACTATTGCTGGTCAATATTATAGGCCCTTTTGCTGTCTTAGCAATGTGTTGTATGGCAGAAATGCATCCACGATCTTCAGGAAAAAGCACATCCACATCCTCAACTAGAATTAATGTTTGTACATTATAACATGTAAATTCACTACTTTTGCGATGTAAGCTCCAAGATGTCCCATCAGGACTCTGGGATCCATCATCAGATATGGTTATCAGTTCAATGACATCCTTATCAATATCCTCTGCTGCTTTATCATTAGGAAATGCTGGAGCTGACGGCAATTTCACAGTTTTTTTCTCCCGTGAACACAGAGTGTGATCCAATAACCTGAAAATACATCATATAAATAAAACATCCATCGCAGAAATGGCTTGACAGAATGACTTACTACAATAAGTCTTTATCTAAAATTAAATCAAGGCAGACGATGTAACTGTAAGAATGAAATAGAATAGACAAGCATAGCAGAAATAGAGATAGTATAGTGTATAAGATAGTAGATTGTAGCAGAGAATTGAAGAGAGAATGAACGTAGAAACAGAGGAGCTGAATCAGGGTTGTATGATTCTAGTGTCTCTGTTGATTAGGGAATGAAGAAAACTTACGAAATGGAAGACAATGAAATATTTATTTTCAGCGAACGACAAAATACAACTTTAGACAAAAACACTAAAATAAACCAACAAAATATTGGAGGAAGGTGAAAGCATGTATAAGGAAAAGTAAAGAAACCTTTTGAAGCCGTGTGATCCAAGAGCATCTCCAAAATACTGCTTGACAGCAGTCCCATTTCGCCAGTCTGATGTATTAAGCTGTTGAGAGGCAATTAGATCATAATAATCATTAATTTCAAATATTTATGGCCAAATCCAAACCAAAATTACAGACCCCAATATTTCCAAAGAAAAAGAAAAGAATACATCTGTAAAAACCTAAACTGGAAATACTTGTTGAAGTATATAATAATGATAATTAAGTAGAATTCCGAGGTGAAATCAGTGGGATTTCATACTCTTTACTGGTTTTTCTTATTTAATTAAAACAACAGGATTGAAAATACAATATGAAAATAGAATTGAGAATATGATAGAAACAGGTTGGCTTAGTTTACAAGAGGAGAGGTAAGTAGTTTAGTTGCTGATTCTAACTGTTTAGCAGGCATAAGAGCAGTAGTCTTACTCCTAGCTGAGCAGAATTAAACTACTCTTATGCCTGCTAATTCAGCTCCAACGGAACAAACAGATAGCCAACTAGCAGCAATTGGGGACTAAACAGTTAAAAACAGCAACTAAACTACTTACCTCTCCTCTTGTAAATTAAGCCAAACCTGTTTCTATCAAAATACAAGAAAGGAAATTGTAGAGTCCTATCATCTCTCCTAGGTTATGGGCATAAGGAACCCTTTGGCCACTATTTCTGTTCTTAGGAAATTCTTGTCTACCTCTTCTTATTTCACTGCTTCCTTTCAATTAAAAAAAATATACTCCCATGCTCTAATCATTCTTATCAACAAGCATGCCTGTAATGACAGCCTACTCATTCCCTAACCACAACACGTCTCATCTTTTTCCTAGAAAAATTAAAAGGTAAAGGAGAAATCTTTCTATCCCTAATGATTGACCTATTACATTTGCTTGTCTCCTTTTTTATCTTCCATTTCTTTTTCAGCATTACTTTTAACAGGGTCTTCTACAATACCAGCCCCTTGAAGAGCCAACATGATCTCAAGGTGGAAAGACGGGAAAACCATCTGAATTTCAGTGCCCCAGCTCCTACGAATTTTCAAAATCTACTAAATCTTGCTAATTGATCAACTCTCCAAGGTGTCCTGCTGTATTGGTTAACCTTGAGGACTTCTTCTAGTTGAGCCTGAAGCTCCCATCCTTCTGAAACAGCTGCTGGAAGTGGTTGCGGATGCAAATTCAAGCTAACACAGCTTTTTGATATTAAAAGAACTGGAGGAATTCTAGTTGTTTTGGGTAGGTTCAACTGATATAAAACGTACCCCACCCTTTCTAGTGTCCCAAATGGTCCATAAAACCTTGGATTAAGCTTTTGACTGACCCTTTTGGCCAGTGCCTGCATCTTATAAGGCTGCAACTTAAGATAAGCCATCTCCCCTTTCTCATAGGTCACAGTCTCCTTTCTAATCTGCACATGTCTTCATTTTTATTTGGGGAAATTTTAGCTCGTCAATCATCTGGTTCCTCTCATCTAAGAGGATCACAACTTCTACTACTATAGTTTCTCCTCCACCTCTCAAGAGCACTGGGGTTTCTCTACCAGAAAGCGATTTAAAAGAGGACATTCAATTCCAGCCATGATAATTGATGTGAAACCAAAATTTTGCACAAGCTGGCATTTAGACCGCTGTTTTTGTTTGGAACCTATAAGACACCTCAAGTAAGTTTCCAAGCATTTATTTACAGCCTCCCTTTGCCCATCCGTTTGCGGATGATAAGCAGAACACATCTTGAGGATGGTTCCAGAATCCAGATTCATTGAACAGCTTAACCCAAAAGTTGTTCATGAATAATTTATCCCGATCTGAAATAATTGAGCTCGGAAAGCCATGGAGTCGCACCACTTCTTTGACAAACACAGGAGCTACGTCTTTGGCGGTGTAAGGGTGTGCTAGAGCAAACAAATGGGGGTAATTAGTCATCGTATCTGCAACCACCAAGATAGTGTCCATTCTCAAAGCTTTAGGCAATCCCCATATGAAGTCCATAGACACATCAGACCATACATTTGTCGGGATAGGTAGTGGTTGCAAAAGGCCAGCGGGCAAAAAGTCTAGCGCATATTTCTTTGGCAAACCTAGCATTCTTTGATGTATTTATTTTTTCATTCCTTCCCAATACAGCACCCTGGAAATTTTCTTGTAGGTCCAAAAGTATCTAGAATGTCCCCCCACTTTTGTATGATAAAATTCTTTCAAAATTTGGGGAATCCTTTTGGAGTTTCTTGCAATCACCAATCTTCCTTTGTAATACAGCTTTCCACTTTTAATTTTAAACCCCGGACAAAAGTCCTTCCCTTACAAAAGCTCCTGAACATGCCAATGAGTTTGTCATCAGCTTGCACCTCACCTTCCAAGCCCTTTCCTTGCAAAAGCTCCAGAACATTTCCTCTGATTTCAATCTCTATACCTAATGTATCATCAGAGTTTCTCTCCTTCACTCTTTCTCCTCCTTTCTTATTCTACCCCACAAAATTCAGCAATTACAAATGAGCAGAAAAATTACACATCAAGTAGAAAACTCTAATAGCTGAAAAATTACAGATAGATCATGTAGGATGGTGTTGCTTTGATAACATGTTGAATTTATGGAAAAACAGGAGAGAGAGAGAGAGAGAGAGAGAGAGAAAAAAAAACATGTGGCAGAAAACATGGGTTCTAGACTTGAATATTTGCATTAGGATAGAGACCATTCAGCAGTATAGAAATATATAAATATATTTTCATTTTCGAAAACCAACAATATAATGACTTAAACTATTTCCTGTGATCAATGAAATCAATGCCTTGACCTACATCTCCTTCTATTCAATACTAATCACGTGACTGAATATTGAGTCACATGTTTCAATCCTAACAAATCACAATCTAGTTATTATCTAGCTAACTAGTTGCTAATACTTGATTTTGTGATGCCTTTCAAAAATCAAGGTGGATGTTCACAGGAAGCATCTGATCAACAAATATCATCAATATAAAAGTTCATCTGTTGAAAAACATAAAGGCCAAATATACTTGTATTGAAGAGTGATACCTCTAAAACGTCAAATCCTTGCTCTTGGGCACAAGCATAGACAGCAGCAGACTTGCCGCTCTGCAATAACAGAAAATAGAGAAAAGCACAACAATCAAATGATCCTTGCAGAGGAAAACCTGGAAATTCGTAACCTGCACATTTATAGTGAGAGAATAGTAGAAGAGAAAACATAGCTCTGGATATCTAGCATCCAAATGTATTTTCACGCACCCCAACAGGTCCTGTAATTAGAAGAAGATTCCGCAAGAATTTGTCCTGGTGTACATTTTCCAAATCAGAGTCACAATCAGAACCATTATAATCATAGTCTTGCAAGTCACTTTGATCCCCATTAGCGGAATGCATTCTGCTTTGCTTTCGTCTTTCCTTCCAAAGTTTTAACCACTCATGCAAGAAATTTACAGATTCATAATTACCGCACACCTAGACAAGAGATTGCACAAGAAAAGCACGAAGAACAATAAGAGTTATAACGTGAAAGTCCAATTAAATTCTTTTAGGAGAGGGAAAAAAGGGCAAGTACCAAAAATCTCTGACCTCAAAGGCCTTTGTTGGCTTGTACTTGTGAATCCATAAGCTTCCGGACTTACCTTGACATTTATGGTAGTAAGACTTCATACTACAATGTAGGATAAAAGGGTTTTAGCAAACAAATGTTCTAGCCGAGGCAAAAGAATATGAGGCAAAAGCAAAAATCAAAACTCATAATTTCCAAGTTGCTATGAATCTCGTTAGTCTAAGAAGCAAAATAAATCCAACTTAAAAACTGCCATTTTCCTACAACAACCACCAATTCTTATCCCACTGGGTAAGGTCGATCACATGGATTAACCAAGCCATTTTCTTACAACTGAATAAAAAATTATTCGCTGAACTACTAACAGAAACCTGGTACACCAAACCATGCTAAAACAGATAGATAGAGAAAGTGGAACATAGACAGTAACAATTAAATTTTGCTTAGACTACTAAACCATGTCAATCAAGATGTTAATCAAATGTTCTCATTACTTTCACCCAGAAACAATACACAGGCACACAAACCAATCAGTTATAATAACAAAAAATTTGGCACAAGGTCATGACTTATGAGCAGAGTCTAGAATGCAAAGGGAAAAGAAAAATAATAATAAAACAAGTTTACACAATTAGGGGTGTGCGCCATGCGCATGTCAACCTTTCTTGGAGAAATCTATTCGGGGGCTGAGTGTCTGATGATCTAAAACAACCTGCTTGCCCTGAAAAAGTACTGACTCCATCAAGCTCCAAATCCTGACAATAATTTTCAGCCATAGTTATAAGTGAATGAAATCCCCCTTCTAAACAAGCTTCTACAATGCACAAAGGGACCAGGTTACCAGGGAAAGGACACATTAGTTAGACTCTAGAACAAATTATATACCATCTTGGCATCATCTGACTTTGAAGGGCATATTGGTTGATCATCAGGCACAGCAGAGTTTGCTAGCGATATTTCTTGCAGAATGTCTGGCAGAAGAGAAAGCTGACCATCTGAGCAAGGCATAGCATTCTGAGAAATTAAAGCATGGAATTGGTCCACAGCACGATGAAGGTTATCAAAATTTAAGGGTTCAACAGAACTCATCAAAACAGGCAAATTCGGAGCTTCTGAACTGTATTTTGCAATGGTAGTCTTCCCCAAAAATGTCCAGTTATTCCAGTCAAGGGATGAGGTACCATCCTGCATTGGTAAAATTTATGTCTAACTCAAATTAGAAGAAGTTGCAGAAATTAAAGCTAACAAAGTAAGTATTAAGCTACCAATGATCATAAATAAGGAGTATCAAATTACCAACACAAATACCACTACCTGACAATTTTCAAAAATATGAACAGGACCCGAAATTCTTCCATCCTCTCTCCTGTCTGTGCATAAACAATGTTTTCTCTTATCCAGCTCCTGAGATTTCTTCCCTAATTTCCATAAAGAAAAAAATGGGTGTATTTGCTGCCCGGCAAACATCCTCGAATACTCCTGAATCAAAGAGATATATGTTGATCACAAATGGGTTGCAAAGGAACAAAAGTAGCTGAATCATGTCAGCACAGAAGTTTTATGTTCAATGTCTTAACTCTTAAAACACTCATATAGACCACATTGTTAATCCACACGCATTGAAAAAAGATATACGTACAAAAAAAAAAATATAGGGCAAGCTGCCAACGAGACACTAACCTCCGCTGACAATTTCGCCTCCAACCGCAAATCAATCTTCTGAACTGAGTCTGATGAAGCTGTCTCCTTAATTCGATTAACCAATACATTTTTCTTTGTCGTGCTACTCTGCTTAAGTAATTAGCATACATTAGGAAAACTGGAACTCCATATTTTAAAATTCTCAAGTCTAGAACTGAATGCGGTAACAAATATAAAAAGTAATAATAACCGATACCTTGGAAACTCTCCTGCAGGCAGTGACTGTTTTGTTACACTTTCTCCGTTTGATGCCACTGAAACCTTCTTTTTCCCCTGCTTCATGGCGGTTCGGTGAACCAATATCGTTGGGATTGGGCATCCGTACCGCATTCTTCATCGGCGGAGAATTCGTGCAAATTATGGTGAATTTCGGGCCCTTGGTGAATTAGGGTTTTGGCATTTGAAGTTAATTTCAGTGTAGAATATAAAGGGAAAATGGGATTCAAAAAAACAAGTATCTTTCCATGCATCTGAATCAAAATTCAATTTTTTCGGTTCTCCATTTATCTAAACTATGATTCTGAAAATTCAAACCGGTTTGTCAAACCAAAAAAACGGTTAACAAAATCGGTTGTAATCAATAATAGAAGCAATATTAAATTATGTTCGGTTGTAACAAAATATAGTATTATACATCTTAAAATTTGATAAAAAATGTAAAGATCGGTTAATTTTTCTTTTTTTCGTAATGTTACTTTTTTATTTTACACATAACTTCTACTTATATTGTCATTATTTTTTCTTGTTCTACGAAGTACATATAGTACTCTCTCTCTTTTTATTCTACTTAATAAAAAATATAATTATTAATATGTGTATAAAAAATGGTAAATAAATAATGAAAATAAAAATTAAAAATTTTGAAAGAATAATGAAACTAAAAATGATTTAAGATATTGAATATAAAACTAAAAGAAAAAAATTTTAGCAATTAAAATTATGTTTGAAAAAGAGTACTTTAAATTTTAATTTTTATATCTGCTTTAAATTAAATAAGATTCAAAAATAAATAAATTTACAAATATTTATAAGTTTTTATCTTGATTGTTACATATAATAACAATGTAATGATTTTAGTATTATACTTAAATTAATTTAAATTTTTTTATTCTAAACATTAAACAATTAAATAACTTATAAAAATTTTATTTTTATTTATTAATAATTTATTATTTATTAAAACTTTTATTTTTTATCTCAAATTTATAATTTAAAAAACATAAAAATTAATTTCCTAAAAATATTAGAAAAAAATAACAATATAAAAATTACAATTTTTTTTAAATTAAATGAAACTAAAATCTTAAAAATTTTATTAGTTAGAGACATAGAAGTTGTTGACATATTAGATCTAGAGAAAGATTAAGAATTATTATAAATAAGTGTTAAGAGTAGGAGAGATATTTAACAATGTAATGTTTTTATATTCAATTGTATATGTTAATAGTAGCTAAAATAGTAGTGTCCATATAATATTACTCTTCTAAGAAGATATAATATATTTGATATTTTTTTTATAATTGTTGACAAGTTTTATAATTTGATTAACAAAAAATATGAATACTTAATATCTTAAATTTTGTCGGAAAGCAATAAAATATGACTTAACAAAGATCTGAAAAATTAATACAATGGTAGTTATGGATCAAAGTGATAAACAAAAATGAGAGTTGGGATAATAGTACGGTGATAATTAATTGTGATTGGGATGAATAGAACAAGAAAAAAAAAAGAATAAAACAAGGCAACATAATAATAATGATAAGAGAAAGAATAGTGTATAATATGATGAGATAATATAATCAAAATAAAAATTAATAATTTTAAAAAATTATAAAATTAAAGATAATTAAAAAGGTTGAAGATAAGATTGAAGAAATATATTTTTTATCTATTAAAATTATGGATGGAGATAAAGAATATTTTGGATATAAATTTTTAAATTTGTTTTTAATTAAATAGGATTGAGAAAATAAACAAATTTAATAATATTTATAAATAACTAATCTTTAAAGAATATTAGTAAAACTTTCTGCTAGGGTTTAGGTATGAGTGATGGAGTGAGCGGGGGGTTTACGAAGAGGGTGACACACATTGAGGTAACCGGTAATATCGGCGATAAAACTTAGTAGAATATAAAAGGAAAATGGGATTCAAAAAATCAAGTATCTTTCAATGCGTCTGACGTTAGGATTTTTGCCAATAAAGAATTTCATAAAAACAGTCGCGTTGTAGATATAGTCTCTAAACCGACAGAAATCTCTTCGTACAAACGTTTTGGTTGTCACAAGTAACAAACCCCTTTAAAAATTGTTAACCGAGTATTTAAACCTCGGGTCGTCTTCTCAAGGAATTGCAGGGAGGTATGTTCTTATTATTGGCTATGAAAAAGGTAAAATTGGGGTTTTGGAAGTAAAGGTGGGAATATGTTATATGACAAGTAAAATAAAATAATAATAACTGTAAAATAAACTCTTGGCAAGATATGGGAACTGGAGGTCCTATCCTGGTTATCCTTATCAATTGTAATGAGAATTGGATTTTTCTCCCACTTTGTTAACCTCTAACAATGAAGGTAAGTTAAGTGGATGAATTCCAATTTCCAATTAACAATGAGTTTGATAACTCTAGAGTCACCAATTATTTAACCAAAGCCAAAAGGAAAGAAAATTGAAACT
>NC_029781.3:61836501-61878240 GCF_000817695.3 Arachis duranensis
AAGAGAAGTCCTAAATCCTAGTTTCTAAAAATTCTAATTTCTAATCCTAATCCTAATCCTAAGAGAGAGGAGAGAACCTCTCTCTCTAAAAACTGCATCTAAAATTGTAAAAAGTAAATTATGAGTGCATGATCTGAATGGATGCAATCTCTCTACTTTATAGCCTCTAATCTGAGTTTTCTGGGCCGAAAACTGGGTCGAAAATAGCCCAGAAATCGCTGGAGAAGAAATCTGCCACGCTGGTTTTTCGTCACTGCGACGCGGCCGCATGAAGCACGCGGTCGCATCGCCTCGCGTCAGGGCCACTATGGCATATTATATATCAAATCGAAGCCCCGGATGTTAGCTTTTCAACGCAACTGGAATTGTGTCATTTGGACCTCTGTAGCTCAAGTTATGGTCGTTTTAGTGCGAGAGGGTCAGGCTGACAGCTTTGCAGTTTCTCCAACTTCTTGTATTCCTTCCACTTTTGCATGCTTCCTTTCCATCCTCCAAGCCATTCCTGCCCTATAATCTCTGAAATCACTTAACACACATATCAAGGTATCTAATGGTGATAAGAGAGGATTAAACATAGGGAACTTAAGGTCAAAGAAGCATGTTTTCAATCAGAGCACATAATTAGGAAGGCAAATGTAAAACCATGCAAATAGTATGAATAAGTGGGTAAAGAGTTGATAAGAACCACTCAATTGAGCACAAGATAAACCATGAAATAGTAGTTTATCAACCTCCCCACACTTAAACATTAGCATGTCCTCATGCTAAGCTCAAAAGAAGCTATAAAGGAATGAAGAGGAATGATAGAATGTATAAGATGCAACCTATGAATGCAACTAAATGCAAAATGTTTCTACCTACTTGGTTAAAAATAAATAAGTTCTTCAAGATAAATATGAACTGGATTTCACTAATTCAAATCACAAAATACAATACAAATAACTTGCAAGAAGAAGATAGCTCATGAAAGCAGGGAACATAGAATTGAGCACTGAACCCTTACTGGTAGTGTATATCATTCTAACTCTCAAGTGTCTAGGGTCAATTCTCTCAATTTTCTACAAATCTTGCTTTCTATAGCTTGCTCTTCATCTAACAATCAACAAAAATTTAATGCACCAATACACAAATCAAGAGGTCTTTTAAGGGTTGTAATGGGGTTAGGGTCAAGATAGGATTGTATTTGGCCAAGTGGACTAAAATTTGAATCCTTAATTAACATAAACTATTCCACCTAACTTAGGACAATCCATGTAATCATAATATAAAATCTGACTTCCCATTAACTATGTTTTCCACATATTCATGCATTCTAATTTTAAGTACAGTACATATGCATTGCCTTCACTACTTACTTTGGGGCATTTTGTCCCCTTTTTCTTATTTGCTCTTTTTTTGTTTTTTTGTTTATGCATATGATTAATTTATTGAATGCATGAACATGTCCTAAACATTTCTTTCACATTTTCAGAAAATTCTAACATACTCAATTCTCAAACCAGATATTTCCAAACCCACTCTTCCCCACACTTAATTCATAAGCATTCTCACTAGTCTAAGCTAACCAAGGATTCAAATTAAGGACATTATTGTTTTTCGCTTAGAGTTAATGATGTGCTAAAATAAAGAACAAAGGGGTAAAATAGGCTCAAAATTGGTTTGCAATAGATAATGAAAAGGTTAAGGCCATATGGGTATGTACGCTCAATGAAACAAGGCCTCAATCATATAAGTGTATGCATACATTAAACAATGGAAATATAGAATCAAGCAAGACAAAGATTACAATTTTAGAGAGACAAATAATGGAAATATAGAATTAAGCAAGACAAAGATCACAATTTTAGAGAGAAAAATACACACTAAAACAAAATCTTGGTCGATAAAATGCAACCAATTCAAATAGGCTCAAAATCTCACAGGTTTTGTGTGTCCGAACTCTAAACCATGTTCCAAAATAATATTTCTTCAAACAAGTGTAACATTAAATTTTATTCAAATTAGTGAAATTTTCTAAAAGGTTTCTTGAAAAAGAAAATATTACTTTAACCAAGTGGTAAAATATGCAAAAATCAAACAAGTATGCAAATGCAACAACTATTCTACAAAGAAAATTTAAACATTGGTGTTTGAGACAAGAAAGTACTAACCCATGGAGATCGGTATCGACCTCCCCACACTTAAAGATTGCACCGTCCTCGGTGCATGCTGAGATGTGCAGGTGGATGGGTTGTTCCAACTGATGCTTTTCTTCAAGATTTTGCAGATGGAGTTGTTTGTCTCCCCATGTAAACGTCTTTCGGTTTCCCTCCGGGTGGCCATCCTGAAAGAAAAAAAGAAGAAAAATAACCCAGAAATAAAGATAAGAAAATAAATAAAGTATGGGTGGGTAATGCCAAATGATAAGGTTCTCTTTTACATGGAAGCTTCAACATGTACGTGAGAAAATAAGAGAAGTCATGGCATACCAGTGGTATAAAATTTGTAACATAGGGGAGGAGAGTGGGTAATGGAAGTATCAATACAAGTTCATGCCAATGCAAATGGAGTGCAAGTATCATAAAAGATTGGCATTGGCAGATAATTAATATCATCCCACAGTGTAAAACAAGTTACCAAAATAAATTCAAGAAAAGATGCAACAGTAGAATAAGAATTTTTTTTAACACCAATAGAAAAATAAAAAATTCAGAAATGAAAATAAAAACAATATGCACAAAATTAAGATGCGATGAATAAGATATGCAAATAAATTAAGTAAAATAAAATAAAAGATAAGAAGAATGAGAAGGGAAAGAAGTAAAGTAAGAAAGAAAGAAGAAAGAAGAAAAGATAGAAGAAATTAGGATTTGGGGAAGAAAAGATAAGATATTTGGCAAATTAGGATAAGCTGTGTGGCGCAAGCGACGCGGACGCGTGGGGCACGCGGTCGCGCAACTTGCGCTGTAAGTTAATCGACACGGTCGCGTCGGTCACGCGGTCGCGTGACTCAATTTATGCTACTGGCGCGAGGACAGCCTCGCGCTCGCACAACTCTCTGTTCAAAATCTTATTTTGCCAAATTTTTGGGTGACACGATCGCGTGGGTGACGCGATCGCGCGAGTGGGCTTTAGAAGAACATGAGGCGGACACGTGGCGCACGCGGTCGCGTGAGATAGACTGCGCGTCCAGCGCCAGTCCAACGCCACTCCAAGAGAGAGAAACAAAATTCAAAATTTATCAACGTCTGAATCAAAATTCTTTTTTTGAATTCTCAATTTATCTAAACCATGGTTTTGAAAGTTCAAATCGATTTGTCGAACCAAAAACGGTTGACAAAATCGGTTGTAATTGTAAAACCCGGTTAATTTATGACTAATTCACCCATAAATTAAAATATATTTTAGGAAGTGAGAAATGAAGTTTTTATGGTTTAATATGATAGAGAAATTCAAAACGAGAATTTTGGCACCAATTTTAAAGAAATCGGCCCAAGATTGGGCCGAATGGGCTAAACAGGATCAACCGGACCCAAGTTGGGCCCAAGGCCCAGCCAAACCTCATTAGTATTGAGAGTTCAGCACTCTCTCTCCCTCCAAACGCAAACACACATGCTAAATCAGAAAGGGGAAGAAGGAGAAGTTCCCAAACCCTCATTCCAAGTTCAAGTTACCATAACTTTTGATCTAGAGTTTCGATTGACGAGCCGTTTGTGGCCACGCGTCGGGCTCGTTGATTTGTGATTTCTGGTTTGTGTGCGCACACACCCTATTAGAAATACTGCTGAGCGTGTGTACGCACAACCCTGTGCGTACGAACGCGACCCAGTTCTCTTTTAATTCTTTTGTTTTCAATCTCTTCACATTTCCAACAAGCTTGTAACATTCCGAAATATTATTCCATGCTTGTAAACCCCCAATTTCATCCTTTAAATCATAAATTGATATAGGATGCCTATTGAATAAGTGTAAGCTAGGGGAAGGAGGTAACTTATGGAGGAAGAAAGGAGATATTATGATGAGTTATAATTAATGATGAGAATTATTATAGTTGTTAAGAATGGTTAATATTGTTGATGATTTATGATTGTCAATGAGAATGTTATTGATGAATGAGCAATTATGAAGGAAGTGGGATAATAAGGAAAATAAACTTAGATTGATTGTGATATGTCCCTGGGTAAGATGCAGTGGTGTTATCCACTTGCTCCGGTATGATTTGAGAATGAATGAATGAATGAATGGTAATGATAATGGAAGTGTGATTTTGTATGTGTCTCCGGGTAAGACGTAATGGTGTTATCCACTTGCTGCAGATGAGGCTGCGGGTAAGATGCAAGGGCTGTGTTCTATTGCCGCTTGCTCCGGGCCGAAAATGTAACACTGCCTGGGTAAGAGGCAGAGTGAAGTTGTCCCCTGCTCTGGGTACGCGGGTAAGATGCAAAGGTTGTGGCGTTGTCCCACTTGCTCCGTGTTTGGTGTTCTGTCCAATGGTTAGCTACCAGGACATGTCGGGTTGGTTTTGCTACCGACAGATGAGACTCATCAGCCACTAGGACAGGCATGCATCATATGCATTATATGTGATTCGTTTGGAATGCCTAATTGATTGCATCATTACTTGCTAATTGCCTAATTGCCTTATCTGCTTCCTACTTGTGCATTCTTTGCTTGATATACTCGTGTTTGCTTTTCCATTACTGTTGGCAGTTGGGAGGTTTGCATGATTTGGAAAGGGGATATATAGTTAGACCGAAGATCCTTAAGTTAGTCACCTATTTACATTTGTTATGGTTTAGTTATGTTTATACGCTTTGATTATAATTTGGAAGTTCTAGGATTGCCTTCACCTTTCGCAGGACATTACATGTTCGATATTTGGGCACTGTTACCATACTAAGAACCTCTGGTTTTCACCCATGCAGATTTTGTGGTTTTTAGATGCAGGACATGAAGCTCCTCGCTGAGGCATGCTGGAGATTTCCTTTTGGCGGAGATCCTTAGCTTTTGGGATTTTATTTTGATCTTGTATATTTGTGTAGATACCATATTCTCCACTGTTTATATATATTTTGTATTGACTCCTCTTAGAGGATATTTTAGAGAAACAGAATTTGTATATTATCTTTTGGGTTGTCTTTTGGGATTTCCTTACTATATATGTATGTATACTGTATGCTCAGACCGGTTATCTTCGCAAGCCGAGTCCTGAGTCTTGATATATGTATTTTGGCACTCTTTTGTATATCTCTTCGCTTTAGATTAATCTCTAACTGTTCGTTTGCGTTATCGATCGGAGTGTTGCACTTTTGATTCGTCGGTTTTTGATTTACCCCTTTGTCTTCAAAGGTCCTAGTTATAACCATTTTTGCAATACTATATGTACTAAATCTTCTTTTAGAGGTCGTAATACCCCGCAACCTCTGTTTTATGGCTTAAGCATAAGGCTCTGTGTGGTAGGGTGTTACATTATGGTATCAGAGCAGTTCTTTCCTGTAGAGCCTGAGGCACGGACTGACTATGCTTCTGAGCATACTCTGGGTCATGTTTATGTGCTATTTAGGATATCTGCCTGATATACATATCATAGAGTTCATGAGCATGCATTTGGAACTTTGAAGCACTAGACTTGCGATATTGAGACTGATCACCTTGATATCACCTTTTTGGTGTGAACAGGAACCAAATGGCGACTCGTGGACACGATCACGATCGAGGGAGAGATAGGGCTAGTAATACGGAACCTGAGAATAATCCCGCGAACTTTATGACTGCCCTAGATAACATGGCTGCTGCTATACAAGCTACGGCTGCGGCATTGGGAAATCAAGTCGGTAATGGGAATGGCGACGATGGAGAGAAGGGGCCAATGACCTTAGTAACCTTCCTGAAGGTAAATCTACCTATCTTTAGAGACACGACGAACCCCACAGAAGCAGATAACTGGTTTCAGGTGATGGAACGGGCTTTAAAAGCACAACAAGTCCTTGAAAATCAACGTGTTGAATTTGTAACCTATCAGTTAACGGGTGAAGCCCAGCATTGGTGGCAGGGTACTCGGCCCTTGCTGCAGCAAGATGACAATGCAGTACCTTGGAATGCCTTTCAGTTAGAATTCTACAAAAAGTACTTCCCCAATTCGGTCAAGACAGCTAAAGAGCTTGAATTGTTGCAATTGAAGCCGGGTCAAATGTATGTAGCCGAATATACCAACAAGTTTGAGGAATTATGTCATTTTTCCAAGATTTGTCAGGGTGTTCTAGGAGACTCTGAGGAGTGGAAGTGCATCAAATATGAAGGAGGACTCCGGGGTGACATACTGAGTTCAGTAGGCCCGATGGAGGTAAGAGTTTTCTCAGACCTGGTAAACAAGAGTAGGGTTGTGGAAGAATGTCTAAAGAAGGCTGCTATAGAAAGAAATGATAGCCGGGAATTTCACCAAAAGGAACGTAATTAGAACTTCGCACCAAGGGGCCAAGGATTCAAGATAAAAGGAAAACAGTCTGCGGCTTCTTCAGATGATTCAGGTTGTCAGAAATGCGAAAGCTATCATCTGAATAGGCCATGTCGCTTTGGTTCGGGATTATGCTATAAGTGCAATCGTCTCGGGCGTATGTTCTGGAACTATCCACAAGGGAGGACTTAGGGTGCCGGTCGGTCACCACGAGGTGGAGGTAATCGCAAAACCGCTAATGTAATTTCAATTATGATATACAATGTTGTAACATTGAGTTTATTTGCACTTGAGAATAGAAGTGACAAGTTAGGATTTAAGGTAGTTAACTTGGAACCAACGTAAGATTGCTGATGACATGTCACCATGTCATGTTTTTCTATGCTTTTTCATACAAGAAATTGATGATTAGTGCTTAAATATTGCATTTTTTGTGCTTAATTGGAATATTTCTTTGATCTTTTAATTTTATAAATCTTGTAGGAAATAAGAAGAAAAAGAAGCAAAGAAGCACAAAATAAGCTAAAAAGGAGAAAAAAAGAGCTTTGGGACACACTTTGAAGTTGGAGCACATTTTGGAACCTTAGGCCACGCTTTTAAAAGCGTGGCCCATGACCAAATCAAAGAAGGAAGCAACTAGCATGCACAATGCTCCGCTCTTGCCAAGAGCAGAGCATTATCGTGATGCAAACAAAGTGAGGTTGGAGCAAATTTTCGCTAAGTTAAAATCTGGGCGCTCACAGCATGACCATGCCTCTTTCAAAGGGCTATAACTTGAGCTACAGATGTCCAATTGATGTGCTTCCAGTTGCGTTGGAAAGCTGACATTTAGCGCTTTCCAACGATATATAGCAATTCATATTTGGCATATAATTGAGGTATGAGTGAAAGGCATCTTTAAGGACCAAAAATAAGCAAAAAAATCAGCCAATGCTTCCACCAAGGTTCGAAGCTGGAGCCTCACTCCAAAGCATCATGCTCTGCTCTTGGAGAGAGCATTGTCGTGCTCTCTTCATGAAAATTCAAGGAAAATCTCTCCCCAAATGCTTTCACCAAGGCTTAAACCTGGAACCTCACCCAAGCAAAAGCAATGCTCCGCTCCCCACAAGAGCAGAGCGCTACTTCCCTTATTCCTTGGTGCATGAGGCACAACTTGACACGGCCCAGGGAAGCATGTCATGCACAATTTGGCATGGTCAAGGAGCTTTGCGCGCACAAGACACACCACAAGCAGCAATGCTCCGCTCCCCACAAGAGCATATCACTCTACTGGGAGCAAACACTCATGGGCCAAAATTCAACCAAAATTCCATTTAAATTCAATTCCTCACGAAATTAAATCAAGGCCAAGCAAACCCATTTCTCCTCAAATCCAAAGCAATCAAAGCCCACATCATCACTCAAAGGCACATAGATCAATCAAATTAGGATTTTCATTTTAATTATAATTTGTTTTAATTTCATTTTCATTTTCACTTTGAAAAGCCTATATAATGGCATCATTCTCATTTTCATAGGAAGGCTAGCTCCACTAGGGAGCATTAGGAGTAGTAGAGAGCTCTCTCTTTAGTTTTCTTTTCTGAGTTTGAATCTTGGGTGGAGAATTGAAGGAATTCTGTTTCATTCTCCCTCTGAGATTTCTTTTTACTTGCTGCATAATTCAGTGAATTAAGGATTGAATTTGAGTTTTCATTTGCTGCTTCCATTTTTCTTTCTTCTTCAATCTATTTGCTGTTAGATCAAGGAAGGAATTGAGATCTAGACTTGTTTTCTAGTCTCTTGACCCCTGAGATCTTTACTCTTTTGGTGAGAGTCTGCAATTTAAGTTTGGTTCACCTGCTGTTTGCTTCTTGAAGCAATTTTGCTTTGCTGTTTGGATCTACTACATTTTATTCCATCTGCTACTTCTCTGATTGAGTGCATCCTGAATTTTCTTGTTTAACTTTGAATCCCAGCTCCCAATTTACTTTCCTGCACTTTAGTTCCTCTGCACTTTACATTTGAGCTATTGTGATATGAATTTAATTTTCCTGCACTTTAATTTCCATGTCACTTGTTCTCAAGATCTCTTTGATTACTTGCTTCATTGCTTTCTTTAATTTCCAGCACCCAGCCCCCTCTACTTCTCATGCAATTTACTTTTCTTGCAATTTAAGTTTCAACTATTTTACTTTCTTGCACTTTAAGTTTTTGCAATTTTACTTTCTGCACTTTAATTTTCCTTGCTATTTACTTTCTGTTGGCTACATTTCACATATTTCACTTCAACGTTAGCTTGACTAAACTGATCACCCACTAAAGTTGCTTGATCCATCAATCCCTGTGAGATCGACCTCACTCTTGTGAGTTATTACTACTTGATGCGACCCAGTACACTTGCCGGTTAGATCTATGTGTTTGGAAATTTGTTTTCCGCAAAAACACCATCAATTGCTATGTGAGGTAGTGACATCAAATGACAGATTCTTGAAGACGAACCGATCAGAGTGACACAGCGGAAGAGGGTTAGATTGTATATAAGGGATCGAAAGTGTTGAGAACTATGTGGAGTTATTGATCGGAACCCCGTGATAGTAAACTGCGAAGGTGAGGGATAGAACGGATTCAACCTTTAGTTGATGATCGTTTGAAAGGCGAATGAAGATGACCAAATCGCTAGTGTGAGAGAGTTTCCGAGACAATCTTGGAAGTGTACCAGAACCCCACCTCGAAGAGGAGGCGAGTTTGCGATAGACTTAGTGCCGGAAGCCATATCAGTTTTGATTGTACCGTAACGGGGGACACCATTATAATCGGTAGAACCTAGGATCGAGTTGAAAAGAGTATAAGAAGAGAAAACTGTCCGACTAAGTGTTTTCCTGGGAGGAGCGCTGGTCATGCCAGTGAAGAAAAAAGAGAACAGTAGAAGGCTTTATGCGAAGGAGAGTGTGTGCCAACGGAGTCTACGTGGGATGATCTAATCTTCTTTTGAAACCTACATTGAAACTTTATCTGGACTCCTTCTTAAATGACTTGAGCATCTTCCTACTTTTACCCCTTTTCGCACACGAATCTTGTGTCTTCGAAAATGAGCATGAGCCTGTCTTGGTATAGCCACGTAATCCTTGAATCCTGGAAACTCGCGGTGAGTAGAGTCGTTCTCATTTGCAAATTGTATACTTCAATATCAGCTGAGACTCTTTTTGATCATATACACTCTATTCCTTCTACCAAAGGTTCTTGATTTGAGCTCTTATCTAAAGATGCACCTTGATTCCTCTTCTTATGCATTTCATTATTTTGGTATAGCGCTGTTTGACCACATGCAATATTTTCTTTTGATTTCTTGTAAATACCCTTCGCGTTGCTCGTTCGTCAATCTGAACCTAACACCCTTTTGGAAATTAACTCATCCTGAACATTTCATCACGTACAACTCCTAGATGAACCCACTAAAATGATAATTCCCTATAGTAAGACTTTCGAGCATGAAAAATACACCTGGGGCACTATGAAGAATTTTGGAGGCTTAATTCTTGACAACCATATTACCTACGGTTAAGTTATCACTTTAAGATGTACCTTTTGTTGGACCCCTAGATACGGCGAAGGCTTTTAGACCTTGAAAGGAGACTAAGATCAGTGCCAGTATTGATGATTCCAAGACTTAGGTAAACTACGTGAAATGATTGCGATGCCTTGCAAAAAGGGGGATTTAGTATGCATGCAAACACAACTTCGAGAAGCGGTGACGGACACCTGAGGGGGAATCTCTGAGTACTGCTTGTATGACCAAGGAGGATAAGGAGCTATCAGGGATATTGAAGTCTATTAAACAAGAAAACCAAGGAGAGATGGAGGAAGACCAGAGAGGAATTTGGAGGAATGAAGGGACGAAATTGAAGGTATAGGAAGAGGTTAGTGTGCCTAATATCAAAAGTTGACACATGAACTGTTGTCTGAAATTTACGCGAGTAAATTTTTTATTCACCCTGTAATTATCGAAACGTGTCATGAGTCCAAGAAGACATTTTTGGGTGGCTTGATGAAATGACATGGCGGCACATGCAATTATGTGGTTGACATGTTAGGAAATAGAAAGTAACCAACAGAAACCATTCGAAAGGCTGCAACCATTGAAGGTTCTACACTTAAGGTGAGAAAGGATAGCCATTGATTTTGGAATAGATTGCCGAGGTCTAGGACATGAGGTGAGTCTGTTAGATGATTGTGGAACAAATGACCAAGTTCATTCCGTCCATCGGAGCGAACTAATTTTTGGAGATATTAATGAGACTATACGCCAAGAAAAAGGTGGGATTTCACGGTGTGCTAGATGTTTTTGTATTCACGTGGAACCGGAAGTATCAAATACCTTATCTCCTGAGTATTGATAGTAGAGACAATGAAAAAAGCCGACAAAAGAGTCATGCGGACCTAAGGAGAGAATTTCTCAAGTTTGAGGAAGGGAGATTGACGTATCAAGTATGAGGACAGCTTCGAGAAACTCTGAGTGAGAGGAGCCTTATTAGTAAGGATTGCTTGGAATTGAACTAGAGACAAGAATGCACCTGGGAATTTAAATTAGAAATGGGGACAGACTACCCTCACCTATCTTCAGGTAACTGAGCTCGAATTTTGTAGGCAAAATTCCCATTTAGGTGGGTAGAATGTAAAATCCGGTTAATTTATGACTAATTAATCCATAAATTAAAATATATTCTAGGAAGTGAGAAATGAAGTTTTTATGGTTTAATGTGATAGAGAAATTCAAAACGAGAATTTTGGCACCAATTTTAAAGAAATCTGCCCAAGATTGGGCCGAATGGGCCAAACTGGGCCAACCGGACCCAAGTTGGGCCCAAGTCCCAGCCAAACCTCATTAATATTGAGAGTTCAGCACTCTCTCTCCCTCCAAACACAAACACACACGCTGAATTAGAATGGGGAAGAAGGAGAAGTTCCCAAACCCTCATTCCAAGTTCAAGTTGCCATAACTTTTGATCTAGAGTTTCGATTGACGAGCCATTTGCAGCCACGCGTCAGGCTCGTCGAGCTCTTCGATTATATTCAAATAAAACTATAAGTAAATCGCATTTTCCTAGCTCCATTTCTGCTGGTATATTGATTTCGGGTTTAAGTTTTGAGGAACTCAATTCCTTGATGATTTTCATGTTTTAGGGGTTCACTAGACTTGATTCCTTGTGGGTATTGCTCAAGGATCAGTGGGTAAAGGTAAGAAAACTCCAAACCCTTGTGGTTGTCCAATTTCATGTGCCCTAGTGTTAAAATTGTTCAATTGTATGAACTAGTTGAGTTTATATTGAATTGAGAGTTGAAATTATCAAATTGGAGCTTGATTGAAGTCTTGGAAAGGCTTGGAGTGGACTTTTGGTGCTGGAAGATCCATTTGAAAGGTGTTGGAGCCTTGAAGGCTTGAGGAAAGTGAAATTGAAAGTGTTTCAGGTTGAGTGGGGAATCGACCAAGGTATGGTTTCGATTTACTGTATCTAAAATATAATGTGGTGTGAAAACTTAGGCTAGTGACCCATAGGATAGGAATTGAATTTGTGAGGATGGTTGATTGGTTGTTAAAATTGTTGTATGATTATGTGATTATTGGTTTGAGATGAATATTTGAGTAGTGGTTTGTAATTGTGAATGATAATAATTGTTGGTACAATATGTGAAAGTTATATGTAATGTGGGTTAATGTGCTTGATGGATGATAATGGTGAGACTCTGGTGGTGGACATGAGTTGTATGGGTTGAGATGGATTGCATTATAATGTATGTGATTATTGATTTTGGAGTTTTGATGAGATATGGTATGCAAGATATGTATGCCTTGGTGTATGTTTGATAGTTAGTGAAATGAAGTGTTTTGTATGTTGTTGAAATATGAATGTTGAATGTGTGTTGAAATTGAATTATTGAGTTGTGCATTGGATTGAGAAGTTGAAATATGCTTGATGTGAATAGTTGAGTTTTGATTGGTATAAAAGGGTGATTTGTGGCACAAAAGGTATGTTATGAAGTATACTAGAACTTGGGGTGGCTTAGATTTGGTTTTGGTTGGTTTTGAATGAGTTTGGTAAGTGAATGTTTTAAAATTAGGAGTTTATGAGCTTTGGTAAAATTGGAATTTTGATGAACTTCAACGGATCATATCTTGAGCTATTATTTTTGGAATTTAATGATTTTTATATCAATTGAAAGGTAAATTCATAAGCTTTAAAATGGTTTAAATTTGGTTGAAATCTGAATTTTGTGGAAGGAGATATGATCGTTGAAAGTTTGGGCCTAAAATCTGAATTCTGCGGATTCTGCAGAATTTGGGATTTCTGGTATGTGTGCGCACGCACACTATTAGAAATACTACTGAGCGTGCGTACGCACAACCCTGTGCGTACGAACGTGACCCAGTTCTCTTTTAAAGCTTTTGTTTTCAATCTCTTCACATTCCCAACAAGCTTGTAACCTTCCAAAATATTATTCGATGCTTGTAAACCCCCAATTTCATCCTTTAAATCTTAAATTGATATAGGATGCCTATTAAATAAGTGTAAGCTAGGGGAAGGAGGTAACTTATGGAGGAAGAAATGAGATATTATGATGAGTTATAATTAATGATGAGAATTATTATAGTTGTTAAGAATGGTTAATATTGTTGATGATTTATGATTGTCAATGAGAATGTTATTGATGAATGAGCAATTATGAAGGAAGTGGGATGATAAAGAAAATAGACTTAGATTGATTGTGATATGTCCCCGGGTAAAATGCAGTGGTGTTATCCACTTGCTCCGGTATGATTTGAGAATGAATGAATGAATGATAATGATAATGGAAGTGTGATTTTGTATGTGTCTCCGGGTAAGATGTAGTGGTGTTATCCACTTGCTCCGGATGAGGCTGCGGGTAAGATGCAAGGGCTGTGTTCTATTGCCGCTTGCTCTGGGCCAAAATTGTAACACTGCTTGGGTTAGAGGCAGGGTGAAGTTGTCCCCTGCTCCGGGTACACGGGTAAGATGCAAAGGTTGTGGCATTGTCCCACTTGCTCCGTGTTTGGTGTTTTGTCCAATGGTTAGCTACCAGGACATGTCGGGTTGGCTTTGCAACTGACAGATGAGACTCATTAGCCACTAGGACAGGCATGCATCATATGCATTATATGTGATTTGTTTGGAATGCCTAATTGATTGCATCATTACTTGCTAATTGCCTAATTGCTTTATTTGCTTACTACTTGTGCATTCTTTGCTTGATATACTCGTGTTTGCTTTTCCATTACTGTTGGTAGTTGGGAGGTTTGCAGGATTTGGAAAGGGGATATATAGTTAGACCAAAGATCCTTAAGTTAGACACCTATTTACATTTGTTATGGTTTAGTTATGTTTATACGCTTTGATTATAATTTGGAAGTTCTAGGATTGCCTTCACCTTTCGCAGGACATTACATGTTAGATATTTGGGCACTGTTACCTTGCTGAGAACCTCTGGTTCTCACCAATGCGGATTTTGTGGTTTTCAGATGCAGGACATGAAGCTCCTCGCCGAGGCATGCTGGAGATTTCCTTTTGGCGGAGATCCTTAGCTTTTGGAATTTTATTTTGATCTTGTATACTCGTGTAGTTACCATATTCTCCACTGTTTATATATATTTTGTATTGACTCCTCTTAGAGGATATTTTGGAGAAACAGAATTTGTATATTGTCTTTTGGGTTGTCTTTTGGGATTTCTTTACTATATATGTATGTATATTGTATGCTCGGACCGGTTATCTTCGCAAGCCCAGTCCCGAGTCTTGATATATGTATTTTGGCACTCTTTTGTATATCTCTTCGCTTTAGCTTAATCTTTAACTGTTCGTTTACGTTATTGATCAGAGTGTTGCGCTTTTGATTCGTCGGTTTTTGGTTTACCCTTTTGTCTTCAAAGGCTCCTAGTTATAACCATTTTTGCAATACTATATGTACTAAATCTTGTTTTAGAGGTCGTAATACTCCGCCATCTCTGTTTTATGGCTTAAGCATAAGGCTCTGTGTGGTATGGTGTTACAGTAATCAATAAAAAGTATGAGAGAAGAAATGGATAAATTGGTCATTTATCTTTTGGCCCGCATATTTTTAAGTATGTGAAAATTTGAAAATATACTTAAAATTTTGAATTTTTTTTTAAATTTGGACACATCAATTTTTCTATTCATTTAGGTCTATCAAACCTAATGGAAAAATCGAACATGGCTCTAGTTGTATTAATTTGGCCGATACAAATGCACATACGAGAGATTGTTTAAAATGAGACAAATTAGATTCAGGGATCGATGTATCCAAATTTTAAAGAGATAAAAAACTTATATGTATTTTCAAATTTTTAGGAACTTAAATATCCACATATCAAAAAATCAGGGATCAATTTATCCTTTTCTTAAAGTATTAATTATAAAATATTATATTATCAATTGTTATGTATTTTTTCAAATAGTTCTATTTTTTTATTATTCATTGTTTATTTCATTATATAATTTGAAAATCATTTTTCATATATTAAAATATTAAATATATTAGTAATTTTCATATAATTCAATTATTTTGATTGAATTACTGTTGAATCTGTTAATCAATAAAAACTAATAATCAGAACAGTCGATAATCGGTTCGATTTTTAAAAGTTTGATCTAAAGAGTAAAAAATTTGAAAGCAAAACAGGAGAATTCGTTTCCAATGAACTTCATAGATCTTTGATATTTGAAAGATGTTGAATTTATTATCTCTCGATCCAGTTATAGTTGTAGTAGTAAGCACATCTATTTCTCGGTAACCAACCAAAAGTTGGTTAATTAATGTTATTAAAACCGAGCCAAATTAAACCATTTAGTTTGACCAAAAAAGAATAAAATACTTGTTTGGCCAATTTAGTTTGAGGTTAAGGCCGTTTTTGCATTTAAACAAGTCAACAGCGATAAAATTCATTGAAAACGGGCAAGTTCGATGTAAACCACGAGCAAAAAACTACGTGGTCTATAGTACATCAATACTCCGGCTGAAGCATGAAGGAAGGTCTGAACTCGAATAACTTGTTCATTGATAAACTTCATTTTATCATGTTAGATTGTATTAAAAAGTATGAAATTTATCAACTAATTTATGTAAATTTGCTTAATTAACTGAGTTTTTCGAATCATTCATCCATTAAATTTGTGTACAAAAAATATGCTTTTCAAGCTTCTAATTGACAAGTTCTTAATTTCTTTTTATGTCATTTGATATCTGATGAATTTTCTTTAAGTGTTTTAGGTTTAACGTGCATCAACGATCTCAAATGATCGAAAAGCATAAAGCGAAAAAGTAGATTCGAAAAGCAATACTAATCTAAAAGTTTGTGTGTGCACCTTTTTCTTGCACGAGCAAGAACCTTGCGTGTGCACCATTTTTGCATGTGCGAGATTCTCGCATGAGCCTTCTTTTTCTCGCACGCTCGAGAGTAGTTTCACATGCCATGATTAATGAAGTATGTGCAGTCACGAATTAGGCTCTCCAACGACCCCAACAACGTATGCGATGATATTTGAAGCCAAGTCTTTTGAGAGAAAACACACATTACACCACATACACTTATTTTTCATAAATGTTAGGATTTTACTTCATATTTTCTAGTGAGAGAAGTTCTAACTTTTCTCTAGGATTTCTAGAGTTCTACTCCATTTTCTCTTTGGTTTAGACTTTAGGTTTTAATTTTGTTTGAATGTAATTTTGCTCTTGTTTTCATACTCCACGTAGAATTTCTCGTTAGTTTTTTGCTTTCTTAGTTTATAAACTATGTTGATTCTTGATTTCTAGTAATTAAGTTGATGTTTTATGTTTTATTCATGCTTATTTGAGTTGTTATTATTAAATTTTTGTAGTGGTAGTTGCAAGTTTTATTATTTCTTTCAATTTATGATGTTTTATTATTTCTAAGATTAAGGTTAGGAGCTCTGCTGAGTTTCATGGATCAATAATATTGTTGTTTTCATTCAATATGTCTGATTATATTCTCTTATGCAACCTCATTCTTCATCTTATGAATTGAGGGTGACCTGTGACAATCACCCTTGTTCTACATGGGTTTCGTGCGATTCCTGACCCGGATAGCGTTGAACTAAAGCTAGTGATTGCATTGCGGATTCCAATAGAGCATCTGAGCAACTTTAGATATGTGACATATAATCCCATTGACTATGGGTGCGTGAGGTGTTTGTAGCAGTAAGGCTAGATTCAGAGAAGTAGCACTCTTATCCGAAAGATTTGCCTTATTTGTGGCACCTTGAGTAGGATCATGAAGGGAAGTGGACTGCTTAGAGCTTCATCTTCTACTACAGTGAAAAACCTAGAGGTGGCTTGATGAGAGGACATGAGTCACTTTAACACGGTGGATTGCTGCAGTAGAGGAGGTTAACTTGATGAGAGGACATGAGTTAATCACTTATGGCTGCCATCGAAGGAATAAGAAGGTTATTGAAGAAGACAGTTAGAAAAGTTAATCCAGAAAGACAAAGCATCTCCGAAGCCTCAACTGTTCTCATACCATTGAATTCCCATCTATCTAGTAACTTTTATTTATTTAATTTGTTTTATGCTTTTTTTGTGACAAACTATAATTTTTATACGCCCAACTAAGATCTGCAAGGTATCCACTGCTTGCTCAAACCAACAATCTCCGTGGGATCAACCTTCACTCACCTGAGGTATTACTTGGATGACCCGGTATACTTGCCGGTCTATCTGTGCGAATTCTACATAGCTAGTTTCGTGCACTAGGGGCATTCAATGCCCTAAGAGGACCAAGGCTGGCGTTGAATGCCCAAACCTGGCATTCAACGCCACAAAGGGAGTAAGGAAGCAGCAATCTTACTCCCTAGTGGGCGTTCAAATGTCCACTTCTTCAAGTTGGACACCAAGCTCTACTCAAATACTCACCAAGTGGGCCCAGAAGTGGATTTTCGCACCTTTAGCTTAGTTCATTTAAAATTTTATAACTTTGTAATTTCTATTAATGTCTCTTTAGGTTTAAGTTAGTATAAATAGAAAGGAGATCACCATTGTTGAGAATATCTTTCTCTTTGTACAATATGAGCAACTAAACCTCCTAGGTTAAGGTTAGGAGTGTAAGAATCGTAATTCCTATCGACTGTTTAGATAATATAAAATAATTTAATCACCCAGAGTAGGTTCAATAAATTAGAAGTCTTAATTTAGAAATTTAATGGTGAGATTTGAGTTCAATGAATTTTTCTGAGTAGGAAAATGTAATTTTTAGCAGAAAATTGCATAAAAGCACGTACCGGTAATTTAGCCAGAAGTAACGGCTTAAGTCTATCCGGTACTGTGTGAGAATAATAAAAACAGTAGGAAATCTTAGGAAAACTTTTAGAATTGAAAACCGGGCACTAATTCTAAAGGTTTTGGCCCAAAGTGGGCCAAACGGGTTTAAAACACCAACGGGTTGGACCGAGCCTAAGTTGGACCAAGCCCAACATATATATAACCACTTAATAAAGCCTTTCAGCCTCATAACTCCCTCACCAACACAAATCACAGCTGAGAATTGAGAGGAGAAGAAGAAGAATGGCACTATTCACATTCAACTTCTTTTGCTTGTAACTCGAGCTACGGTGTTCCGATTCGCGTGCCATTTACGGCCACACGAAGCTCTCACCGAGCCCATCATTTCTACCTAAGAATTTCTGGAAAGAAATTTCGTTTCAAACTCCCTTTCTCAGCCCTAACAGTTTCCACATTTTTAGGTTTGGGTTTTGAAGATGTTTTGTGATTTTGATTGTTTAGGGGTGATATAGCATTGGAGTATTATTGTGTTTTGCGCCTAATTCCATTGGGTAAGGTGGGTGTTTTCCTTTTCCTTTTGGTTTTGTGTATATGAAACCCTAGATTGATTTGTGGTAAAATATATGATGTATAGCTTGATTGTTGAGTTGATTGTGGCCTTTTGGAAGTGGTATTGGTGATTGAAAGCTTGTTGGATTTCAATCTTGGTACGATGTAAATATTAGGGATCGTCTAATGTATGGTTTTGGTTTCCTCTATGTAAAATGTATTATTTCTAGACGCTTAGGCTAGTGACCCGTAGGATAGGTTTGAATTAAATTGGTTGTTGAACTTGTTGAAATGAGGATGTATGATGAATTGATGAATTTGATTATTTTGATGAATTGTGTTGTTGATGTTGATAATTGGTGTTGAAGAATGATATTAAGGTGGAATGATGTTAAATTGTGATGATTATTTATGATAGAATGATGGTTGATGAGTGTGTTGGTTGATAAATGGTTTTTAATATGATAAATTGATCATTTGGAGTTGAGGATTGTATGATGTGAGTTGAAAATTTGATAAGAGAGGTATTGAGATAGAGAGGGTAAGTTCTTATGTGAATTGAGGTTTGGTGTGGTTTTGGTTTAGTTTGGTTGTAAATTTTGGAAGTTTGAGAACCTAGTTAATTTTTTGTAAAAACCAGTTTCTGGTGAACTTTGATGGATCATAACTTGAGCCTCAAAGCTTGAAATTGAATGAACTTTGTTTTAAATTAAAGATTACTTTGAGAGCTTTAAATTGATATAATGTTTGTAGAAAATAGATTTTTGCAGCATTTTATTTTCTGAGTCTGATGTAGCATGCGTACGCGAACTTGTGCACGTAAGACGGGCATTCTCCACTACCTGGGAGTCTCGCGTACGCGGGGACTGTGTTGCGTATGCGAGCATGTGAATTTTCACTATGCGTACGCAAACTTTAACACGCGACTCGAGCAATCCATTCGGGTTGCGAACTTTTGTATGCGACCGCCCATTTTTGACTGCATGCATATGCAAGATAGGGGCTTGCATACGCGAGACCCCTGTTTTGCTGAAAATTTATTTTTCTTCATTTTCAAAGGTTCTCTAGCCTTCCAAATATTCTTTAAATACCTTTTAAGAATGCTATCTAGTGCTTAGGTCCTAATACTATTAAAGAGGAGTTAGAGACTTAAATAGATGAATTTCTGTATGAGTTTAGAAGACGGAGACTTAGGATTCTAAAGTTGTGGGTGAGCATGCGGAGTATTATATTGGTGATGACTCAGAGGACTTAAGAGGTGACGAGAGTTGATAATAATTTGGGAAACTTGAGGATTGATGAAGGTTATGATGAGTTGAGCACTTGGAAATGAATGATAAAATTATGGGATTATATAGGAGTGTGTGGAGCCTATATCTCCAGCATGGCAGATTTTTCTGCTGCATGAGTGTGCAGAGCCTATATCTCTGGCATGGTAGTTTTTCTGTTGCAAGAGTGTGCCCAACACTAATTGTTGCTACCTTCCCTGCTGCCTGAGTGTGTAGAGCCTATATTTCTAGCGTAGCAGACTCCCTGCTGCATGAGTGTGTGGAGCCTATATCTCCGACGTGGCAGATTTCTTTGCTGCATGAGTGTGCAGAGCCTATATCTTTGGGTGTGGCAAGAAGGCTACATCCGGGAGGATGTGTCGGTGATGTAAATATTTTTGTATGGTTAGAAATTTCACACAAAATATTTTTTGTTGATAGTATAGTTCCCAACCAACTAACAATACTCAAATCAAATTTAAAAGATTTTAGTTGTCACAAGTACAAACCGCAATAAAAATTAACCGAAGTATTCAAACCTCGGGTCGTCTCACAAGGAATTGCAATGAAGTGGTTGATTATTGGCTATGAAGGAACAAAGGGAGGTTTGATAAAAGGGCAAGAAATTAAATGACAAGAAAAAGTAAAGCAAACAATTAAAGAAAGCAATCAATAAAGAGAGACATTCATGGCAAGAATTGAGAATATAGGCTTTCTATCTTAGTCACTAATAACAATAATTAACAAGAATTTATCTTATTCCGTCAACTCCAACAATGGAAGAAAGTATAATGTTATCTTCACATAGGGAGAAAGTCAAGTAAGACTATCTAGTCTCAATCCAAAAGTCCTAATCAACTCACTAATTAAATTAGCAAGAGATTAGAGTCAATGAAAACAATATTAACTAACAATTCTAGATCACCAACATAAGTTGGGTCTTAATGACTCAAGAGCACCCAATTCTTCTTTCCAAGCCAAGAATACTCAAAAAGCTACTCTAATATTCAACCAAGCATTTTGTCAAACACTTGGAAGGCATAAAAGGAAAGCATAATAAATTGCAAGTAAAGATAAAATCTAACAACTACCAATTGCAAGAAAATAATAATAACAACTCAAATCAACAATAAAAGAGCATCAAATATCAATTGCATTAAAGAAATCCAAATCCAACATGAGCATTCATAAAACTAAAGAGAGGCATAAAAGGAAAATTAACACTACAAACTAAGAGGATTAAGATGTAGGAATAAGAAATTGTAAAAGAAACAAGATGAAAACAAGGAATTAAACTTAGATCTAGGATGCAAAATAACCTAAGAACCCTAATTCTAGAGAGAAGAGGGAGCTTCTCTCTCTAGAAAACTAACCTACATGATTCTATCATAAAACTAATTGCTCCCCCCTTTTCCCAAGCTTGAATTCTGCATGAAATAGCCTTAGGAATGAGTTGGATTTGGGCCTGGGTAGCTCAGAAATCACCCCCAGCGTTTTCACTTTAATAAGGTCACGTGCGAACTGCGACGCGTATGCATGGGTCACGCGTACGCGTCGCTTGGCATTTTACTTCCCACGCGTGCGCGTCTGTCACGCATTCGCGTCGATGTATGCACTCTAAATCCTTGATTTTCCAAGAATTCTCTACTTTGGATGCTTTTCTCTTCACTTCTTCCATCTAATACTTGCCTTATGAACCTGAAATCACTCAACAAACATATCAAGGCATCGAATGGAATTAAAGTGAATTAAATTTAGCTATTTTAAGGCCTAAAAAGCATGTTTTCACACTTAAGCACAAATTTAAGGAGAATTACAAAATCATGCTATTTCATTGAATAAATGTGAGAAAAGGTGATAAAATTTCCCAAAATAAGCACAAGATAAACCACAAAATTAGGGTTTATCAAACCTCCCACACTTAAACCAAGCATGTCCTCGTGCTAAACTCAAGAAAGAAGCAAAGGGTATCAACATTTATTCAATGCAAACTAACTATATGCAACCTATCTACAAGCAATCTATCTATATGAATCCTATTACTTGGTCAAAATAAATCAATTTTCAAGAATACATATACAAGTACAAGGGCTAAAGCAATAGCAATCAAATCAAATCCACAATTGAATTGAATTATTAAAAAGGTTTTACAAACTTGCAAGAAAGGAAATGGTCATGGGTGGAAATATGTAATTGAGCAATTGAACCTTCACCGGATGTGTATCCGCTTTAGTCACTCAAGTGTATAAGGTTGATTCACTCAATTCTCCTCTAATCATGCTTTCCAAGATTTGCTTTTCATCTAACAATCAACAATTATTTCATGCATGCATACAAATATCATAAGGTCTTTCCCATAGGTTGTAATGGGATTAGGGTCAAGGTAAGGACGCATATGGTCAAGTGAGCTTGAAATTTGAATCTTTGATTAACTTAAACTTTCCACCTAACCTATATAACAGTCTATACAATTCTAAATAAACCCAACTACCCATTTTTCATTTTTTCACACACTCATGCATTCTCTTTTTTTATCACAACACATATGCATTGATTATTATTAAACTTCACTTTGGGGCATTTTGTCCCCCTTTTTTATTGCTCTTCTTTTTCTTTCTTTTTCTATTTTTTTCTTTGATATATATTTTTCTTTATTTTGTATATATTTATATATTTTTTATTTTTTGCAATAAAGTATATACAAAAGTATCAATGCATATGGTTTTACATTTAATTAACACATGAGTATGTATCCAATTCTCAAAATTTTTTACAAAAATATAAAAACACACTTTTATCTCTACCCAATGTTCTCAATTCTCCCACAATCAAATGATAAGCACTCTCAATAGCCTAAGCTAATCAAAGATCCAAACAAGGGACATTTATTATTTTTTGCTTTAAGGCTTGTAATGTGCTAAAATTAAGAACAAATGGGTTTAGCATAGGCTCAAAGTTGGCTAACAATCGGAGATAAAAAGTCGGCTATTTGGGTAAGTGAGCTATTTGAAACAATGGCCTCAATCATATAAATGCATGTATACACAAAATAATGGATATAAAGAATCAAACAAATCAAAGATTATAATCATAGAAGGAGAATAATGCACACAAGAATGAAAATAAGTGGTTATATGATGTAACCACACAATTAGGCTCAAATTTCACACGCTTGTGTTCTTAGCTCAAAAACATGATCCACAATGTGTAATTCAAGCAAGTTCTAAAATTTTATTTTTCTTCAATCATTTGGGGTGCCTTATAGATAAAATTCTTGAAAAATTTCATTATTTTGACTAAGCTTATTATATATATATATGCAAAATAAGAAAATGCAACTAAAAATCCTAAAAGATGTAAAAATGAAATACAAAAGTGTTGGGATTAGAAATTTGTCACCCAAAAATGCCAACTGGTCAGATGACCTCCCCACACTTAAAAGTTTGCACCGTCCTCGGTGCACTCAAAGATGAGCAAGGGGGTACGACGACTTTCCGGGTTGCTACCCTCAGCTGGTAGGTCCACCGGTGCTGCGTGTTCTTCTCCCGCTTCCGTTTTTGCTTATGATGACTCCTCCATGAAAAATAGAAAGGAGGATAGTAAGAAAAGTAAATGCAAAAGCAAAGAAGCGTAAATTGTTAGGATGAGGTAAAAACCACTAGAATGGAGTGAGTGAATTAGTGTGACATTGATAAAAAATAGGTGTGTGGGTCCTATATTGCATGCGGTTTAGAACTCACACCCTAGTATTTAAAAGCCATATCACAATTATACAAAAAAGCATACACTTCACTCATTCTAGTGTGCTTGAGATACTTTAAAAGACTTATAGGTCAAGATACAAATAAGTAGTGAAGAAGCATGAAAGCATTCAAGCAATTGTGAAATTGGATAATGCATGGACATTGATTGATGTGTAAGTAAACTTAGTGAACCAAATGAAATATAGAACTTACACATTAAACAATGACACATATTGAAGTTTTTGCAACACCTAAGTGAGATAGAGAGTGGAGGACATGGGTGCTATGGAACTTAGGAAAAAGAGAATAGAAGTGAAAATCAATCACATAGCAAGCATGGTTCACGAAGCTTTGAAAGCTCAAAAATATGTCACTAGGTAAGCTTTCGATCCAATTTCACAATTCCAAAATCTCAATGCATGAAATAGGTGATGTGAATAATGGTAAATCATAAACAAGCATCACCTAACAAAAAATGCATTGATAATGTACAATTGCCTAACAATGGATAATGAATGCATGGTGGCCAAAACATGCAATTCAAAAGAGTTAAGATGCTTGAAGGCAATGTCATACACTTGGTATTCACAAATGTTCAACATGAAAACTCAAAACCAAGTAACCAAATGTAACCTCAACAAAGAAATCCAACAATGAATATAAAAAACAATTATGCTAAAATAGTATTCAGTTAACATCAGGAAGCAATAAACAGCAAACAGAATTAATAATCCAACACTTAAAATGAAAAATAGAAAATTAAACAAAAATTAAACTAACCAAATAACTAACTAACTAAATTAACTAACTAAAAGAAATGGTGGTAAATGGTGATTGGTAGTGTTGGATGATGGTTGAAGGGTGGAAAGAAAAGAAGAGAAGAGAGGAGAAGGAAATAAATGGAAGGAAGAGAAGAAAAGAAGGTGGGTGAAATAGGGTAATGCACACGTACGTGTGGAGTGACGCGCAAGCATGGTTGGCTGAAAGGGGATCGACGCGTATGCGTGATGGGTTATTCAGAGAGGCGACGCGTACGCGTGGGTTGGTTTTATACTAGAGGCACAGTTATAGCCCAAAACTCGCATAACTCCAGGTTTTTTGTATGGATGGTGAAAATTTTGAATCCACGCGTACGGGTGGGCAATGCGTACGCGTGGATGGTCGAAAAGCTTGGGGTCACGCATACGCGTGGGTGACGCGTACGCATGGCATGGTTCTCTGTTTTTAAAATTTTTCAAGTTGTTGCACCAAACCAAGAATTCCAAACCTCCAAACAGCTACCAAAACATCATAAAACCTTATTTAACATATTAGACTCTCAATTAAACTCAACTAATCAAACAAAATATCAAATTGAACTAATTTTACGAATATGTACAAAAGTGAAAAATGAAAAGAGTTTACCATGGTGGGGTGTCTCCCACCTAGCACTTTTGTTTATTGTCCTTAAGTTGGACTGATAGGGAGCTCTTCATCAAGGTGGCTTGTGCTTGAATCCATCCTCGAACATTCACCAATGCTTGCACTTCCAATAAGCTCCATCATTCAAAGTTGATATCTCCAAGCCTTAATGGAGTTCTTCACAAACCATGAGCTCTCAAAGTTGATCCACCTCTTGTAATCCGGGATCCCACTCTTTTTTTTCACTCCCTTCTTCAAGTTGATCATGATAATTCTCTTTGAGACATTGGTGCGTGAAAATGAACTCGCACAACTGAACCGGCAAGTGCACCGGGTCGTCCAAGTAATACCTCAGGTGAGTGAGGGTCGAATCCCACGAGGATTGCTGGATTGAGCAATCTGTGGTTATCCTAGTCAAACGAATAGAAAAGTTAGTGGTTGTTGTAGGCACATAAAATAAAACAATATGAAAGAAATAAAGAATTGAAAAAGAAAATAATACGAAATGGGTTAAGGCCTCGGAGATGCTTGTTCTTCCGGATTACTACTTCTTACTGACTACTTTAATGATGAGTGATTCATTCAATGGCAAGGCTGTAAGTAATTAAGCCATGGGTCGTGGTCATTAATCTCCATGGTCCAAACCAAATACCAGGACGCTAATCATTCAATCTGGACGAGGGTGAAGCTCACGCAATTCAATCTCTGATGATCCTACTCAAAACGTCATAGACACGGTCGGATCTTCTGGATCAGAGAAAGATGCTTTTTGATTCTAGCCTTGGAGCACCAGGAACTTCAGTTACCCTGACTAACAAGATTTCATGTCACATATCTCAATTAGCCCAAGTAACTTGTTGGAACCTGTGATGTACTCTCAAGCTGTAGCTCAATACTATCCGGGTCAGGACTCATAAAGAACTCATGTAGAATAAGGGGTCATACTACCATTCCACCCCAGATTCATAAAGATGAAGAACAAAAATACACCATAGAATAGAATTAAACATGTATTAAAGTAGAAAAGTAATGATATTAATCCATAGGAATGAGCAAAGCTCCTATCCTTAACCTCGGAGGTTTAGCCGCTCATAATTTACAGAAAAGATAGTTCTGAAAAGCTGAAGATCAAAAGTTTTTTCAACAAAGGTGATCTTCCTTCTATTTATAATAATAAATAGACCTAAAAAGAAATTGATAATAATTAGAAATTACAAAAATGAAATAATCTAAGCTAGAGGTGTGAAAATCCACTTCTGGGCTTACTTGGTGAGTGTTTGGGTTGAGCTCGGCATCCAACTTGGAGGAGTGGGTGTTGAACGCCCACTAGGGGGTAAGATGCATTGCCTTGAGCTCCCTTGGTCATGTTGAACACTAGTCTTAGGTGTTCAACGTTGGCTTTAGTCCTCTTAGGGCATTGAACGCTAGAAAGGGGGTAAGTTGGGCGTTCAACGACCAGTTTGGGCAGTTATTTCCAACGAAAAGTATAAACTATTATATATTTCTGGAAACCCTGGAAGTTAGCTTTTCAACGTCGTTGAGAGAACGTCAATTGGACCTCTGTACCTCTAGAAATGCTCGTTTGAATATACAGAGGTCAGAATCTGACAACATCTACTATCATTTCTTCTCCTCTGAATCAGACTTTGCCAAAACTTGCCAAATTCACCCAAAAATCACCTAAAGTCATAGAAAATCCACAAAAACTCAAAGTAACATCCAAAAAGTAATTTTTTCACTAAAACCTACAAAACATAATAAAACTTTAACAAAATATACTAAAAATACAGAGAAAATAGTGTCAAAAAGTGTATAAAATATCCGCTCATTAGAACACTAAACTTAAACTGTTGCTTGTCCCCAAGCAACCAAAAATAGAGTAGGACTAAAGAGAAGAGAAAGATACATTAAGTCTTAGAGTTTCTATAAAACTCTGTTCCAAATACATAATGGGGCTATTAGCTCTTTACTTCTGAACAGTTTTCGCATCTCACTTCCCTTGAAGCTCAGAGGCATTGGCATCTCTCAGAAATAGAAGCTGGATGACATTATTGATTCTCTTCTTTAAGCTCTTCTTGATTCTAGAGCATAGCTTTCTTTGGTGCTTTGCACCTTTTGAGTCTAGCCGTGACTCTAAGCGTTTTGTTTTTCCATATTACCACCGGATACATAAACGCCACAGGCACCTAACTCGGGGAATCCGTTAGATTCGAATTTAGCTTTGCTTAAATTCCCAGACAGTGGTGCCCAAAGTTCTTAAGCGTACTCTTCAGGTTTGGATCCCGACTTTAACTGCTTAGTCTCAAGCTTCTTGCTTGACACCTTCACACCACAAGCATATAGGTAGGGATAGCATCTCAGTTTGATATTTTTAGGCCAATTTCTGACCCTGCTAACCATTTCAATATGCTGTTTCTTTTGCTTCAAGAATATATATAATTTAGATTTTTCTGAGAACCAATAATACTTCTCTAAACTCACTATTCTTTCAAGAGCCAACACCCTTAACTTCAAGGCAATTATGCACAGCTAATTCCTACATTCAGAAAGTAAATGCAAGGCCACCACTTTTAGAAGGAACAAATTATCAGCACTCAGGAATTCTTGTATTTTATTGCTTCTAAATAAAAACAAAATTTTATTCAAGTTCAATGGAATGAGAGGTGGGATGTCTTATACTCAGTTGAGAGAAATAAAAATTAACTACTAGAAAAATTAAAAAAATCCTACTAGTGATCATGCAATCTTGATATGAAAAATAGGAACTAGAATACTAAAATAGGAACTGAATAGGGGGTGAAACTCATCCACCTTAATTATGGTGGTCCCTGCTCTCTTCAGAAGATATTTTCTAGCACTTTAGCTCTTCTAATTCTTGCTCTTGCTTCTCTTGCTCTTCTGCCAGCTTATGAAGTATGCAAGATTAGTTCTTTTGCTCTTCTCTCAATTGATCCATAGTGGATTGCAACTGTTCATCAGATGCTATCAGTTGAATCCAATATTCAATTGGAGGGATACTTTGTTCTTGAGGTGGCTCGCGTGTATTTCTCTTAGGAGGATCCAGTAATTACTGAATCTTATCTGGTGTTGGCTCCCTGGTGCTCTATATACTCTCCTTGGTGATTGGGTTGTCTACTGGGATACATGTATCTCTGTCAATCAGGACTCCTGCCTCACTACACAAGCGAGAGATAAGGTGTTAGAAAGCCAGCTTAGCTTAGGTTAAGGTCTTATTTGCGAACTTGTACAGCTCACAGGGGATTAATTGGTGAACTTCCACCTCATTGCCCATCATGATGCAATGGATCATCATTGCTCTCCTTACAGTAACTTCAGAACGGTTGCTAGTGGGGAGTATGGAATGCCCAATGAAGTCCAGCCATCCTTTAGCAACTGGCTTGAGATCCATTCTCCTCAGTTGGTTTGGTTTACCTTTCTTGTCATTGATCCACTGAGTTCCAGCAGACATATGTCCTTAAGGACTTGATCTAGCCTCAGAATAGTGTGTACCCTCCTATTAAAAGATTCAGGGTAATCTTTTTGCGGGGGTAATTTGAAAATCTCCCTCACCTTATCTAGATTGAAATGCAGAGTTATTCCTCGGACCATGGTGCACCATGTATGGAATCCCTGTCCTTCTTTCTTTTGTTTATCTATCATCCATAGATTTACATAGAATTCATGGACTCTTACTATTCTAACATTGGTTGTAGGGTTGGCCAGAGTTTTCCAACCCTTCATTCGAATCTGCTCTTGGATCTCCTGGTATTCATCTTTTTTTAATTCAAACTTAGCTTCCAAGATCACTGTCTTCTTGACACTACATGACAGTAGTATTCTTCATGAAGCTTGGAATAGAATCTCTAAGGTTTATAGACAGTTGTTGGTGGAGCACTTTTATTCTTGTTTCTTGATGTAGATCTTCCACTCTTTGGAGCCGTGGATTGTGAATAAGTGAAAGAGCAACGCTTTTTTCACACCAAACTTAAAATATTTGCTCATCTCGACCAAAAAGAGAAGAAAGAGGGAGGAGTAAGCAAAAAGAAGAGGGGCGTGTGAGGGAGAGAGATGGTAGAATGTTTAAGTAGAGGGAGGGAGGGTGTGGTATTCGAATTTTAAATTGAAAGTGGATAGAGGAAGGTAGCCAAATTTAAATTAAAAACATAAGAATCAAAGATAAGAAGATAAGAATCAAAGATAAGAAAGATATGATTGAAGCTTCTATAAAATATAAAAGATTTAGAAAAGATTTGAAAAAGATCATGTGAAAAGAGGGAATATTTATGAAGAGGTTTGAAATAATAAGATATGGATTGAAAAGATTTTAAAAATATATGAAATGAAAGATA
This sequence comes from Arachis duranensis, assembly GCF_000817695.3. NCBI lineage: Eukaryota > Viridiplantae > Streptophyta > Magnoliopsida > Fabales > Fabaceae > Arachis > Arachis duranensis. The sequence continues at coordinate 61,865,552 of NC_029781.3, forward strand.
TTTGATTTGAAAAGATGAGATTAAGAAATAAGTTGCCAAAAAAGATATGAATTGAATGGGTTTGATTTGATGAATTGCAAATTAAATTAAAAGAAAATATTGTGTGAAAATATGATAAATGATAAGATGAGATTTTGAAAAGAGATAGTTTCAAAAAGTCAATCTCTCCATCCTCTTTAGCTCTTTCGCATGGTTGCCCCTCCCCCACCTGGGCGTTTAATGCCCAGGTCTGGTGTTGAACGCTATGGGGGTTTCCCTTTTTTTTTTTATTTTGAGCTGGGTTGGGAGTTCAATGTTAGGAATGGGCGTTAAACGCCCACTAGGGACCAGAAAATAGCCCTTCTCATCTCTCTAAGGGGGCGTTGAATGCCCAGGCTTGTTCCGTGGCTGGCATTCAACGCCAGGAATGGCCCTTAATGGGTGTTGGATGCCCAGAGTGCTCCTTCTCTGGCGTTCAATGCTAGTCCTCCTCTCCATATTGGGGGTTGAATGTCCAGCAAGGTGTTCTCCCCAAGGTGTTTTGTTTTCAATTTTGAATATCTCTGTCTTTATTCTAAGTGCTGTGCATGATCACAAATGTTAAAAAGCAAAGAAAAACTATGAAAATTAATAGGAAATGAACTGAGAATGAGTTTGAATGCGAATAAATAAAAGAACTAAAATAGTAATACGCTACTTATGATTGGGTTGCCTCCCAACAAGCGCTTCTTTACTGTCAATAGCTTGACTTGACTGCTGTCATGTTAACAGCAGCGTAGAGCTTTCTTGCTCAAGATTATCCCCTAGGTAATGCTTGACTCTCTGTCCATTCACTGTAAAGCTTCTATCAGAGTGTTTGTCTTGGAGCTTTATATGACCATAAGGTGATACATTGGTGACCACAAAAGGTCCCGTCCATCGAGACTTTAGCTTCCCAGAGAATAGCTTGAGTTTGGAATTGAAGAGTAAAACCTTCTGGCCAGGCTTAAAGACTCTGTAAGAGATATTTTTATCGTGCCATTTCTTGGCCCTTTCCTTGTAAGTTTTAGCATTGTTAAATGCAGCTTGTCGGAATTCAACCAACTCTTTTAGCTGGAGGAACCTTTTTTCTCTGCAGCCTTGGCATCAAAGTTGAGGAATCTGGTTGTCCAGTAGGCTCCATTTTTTAGTTCCACTGGTAAATGACATGCTTTGCCATAGACCAGTTGGTAAGGCAACATTCCAATAGGGGTCTTGAAGGATGTTCTATACATCCAAAGGGCATCATCAAGCTTTCTTGCCCAGTCCCTCCTGGAGGTGCCCACTGTTCTCTCTAGAATTCTTTGAGCTCTCTATTGGAAACTTCAGCCTGTCTATTTGTCTATGGATGGTAGGGGGTTGCCACTTTGTGGCGAACACCATAATGGTGTAGGATGGAGTCGAGTTATTTATTACAGAAATGACTGCCTCCATCACTAATCAGTGTTTTTGGGATGCCGAATCTGCCAAAAATATATTTCTGGAGGAATTTCATCACCACTTGAGTGTCATTAGTAGGTGATGCGATTGCTTCAACCCATTTAGACAAGTAATCTACTACTATAAGGATATAGGTGTTTGAGAATGATAGTGGAAATGTGCCCATGAAGTTTATGCCACATACATCAAACACCTCAATTTCCAAGATCCCTTGTTGAGGCATCTCATGATTGTGAGGGATATTTCTAGCCCATTGACAACTGTCACAGTTGCGGACAAACTCCTGGGAGTCCTTGAAGAGCTTTGGCCAGTAAAAGCCGCTCTGAAGGACCTTGGTGGCTGTTCGCTTGCCTCCAAAATGACCCCCATAACCTGAGCCATGGCAATGCCATAGGATTTGCTGCACTTCCTCCTCAAATACGCAACTTCGAATTATACCGTCAGTGCACCTTCTGAAAAGATATGGTTCATCACACAAGTAGTACTTAGCATCATGGATGCGTTTCCGAACTTGATGTCTATTGTATTCCTTAGTTCTCTTGTTAATTTTCCTCTTATGCCTCTCTTTAGTTTTATGAATGCTCATGTTGGATTTGGATATCTTTTAATGCAATTTGATGTTTGATGTTCTTTTATTGTTAATTTGAGTAGTTGATCTTACATTCCTTGCAATTGGTAATTGGTAGATTTTATCTTTGCTTCCAATTTATTATGCTTTCTTTTAATGCTTTCCAAGTGTTTGACAAAATGCTTGGTTGGATGTTAGAGTAGATCTTTGAGAATTCTTGACTTGGAAAGAGGAATTAGGCAATCTTGAGTCATGAATACCCAACTTATGTTGGTGATCTAGAGTTATTTGCTAATATTGTTTCCATTGATGCTACTCATTTGCTAATTCAAATAGTAAGTTGATTAGGACTTTTGGATTAAGATTAGTTAGGCTTATTTGACTTTCTTCCGATGAGGAGATAACATTGTACCTTCTCCCTATGTTGAAGATGACGAAATAGGCTAAATTCTTGTTAATAATTGTATGATTAGTGACTAGGATGGAAAGCTTATATTCTCAATCATTGCCATGAATGCCTCTCTTTATTAATTGTCTTCTTTAATTGCTTGCTTGATTTACTTTTCTTGTCATTTAATTTCTTGCCCTTTTATCAATCAAACCCCCTTGTTCCTTCATAGCCAATAATTGACCACTTCATTGCAAATCCTTGTGAGACGACCCGAGGTTTAAATACTTCGGTTAAATTTTCATTGGGGTTTGTACTTGTGACAACCAAACAATTTAAATTTGATGCGAGAATTATTTTTTGGTTTGGAGCTATACTTACAACGAAGTAATTCTTTTCTAGAAGAGAATTTTTAGACCGACAATAATTCTTTGCGTCAAATTTATGGCGCCGTTGCCAGAGAATTGCAATGGTGCTATGTTATTAGCTTTTGTGAATTGTGAATATGTTTGCCTTTTACCTGTTTGTTAGTTTTTGTTAGGTTTAGGACTTTGTTGCTTATTTTGTGAGCTTTTATTTCTCTTTTCCACTATGAATTCTCATCTCTTTGGCTATGAGTTTGGTTCAAATTATGGTGTAGGAAATGGGAACTACAATGATATTATGCATCAAGGATAGAACAATCAAAGATGGAAGGAGCCTCAAAGGATTGATCAACCTCCTCCGATCCCTTATAGGTATATTTCCAGTCCTAATGCATATCAATCCAATAGATATGGTGACCCTCATTGTGGTTGTCAACAACCACAACCATATGCCTATGAACCACCTCCTCAACCTAGTTTTAAACCACCTTACTTACAAGCCCCTGACGATCAGATTCTTGCTGGGAAAGAATTTTACAAAAATATAATCGCGTTGTAGGTATAGTTTCTAAACCAACAGAGAATCCTTTCGTGCAAAAGTTTTGGTTGTCACAAGTAACAAACCCCTAATAAAATTGATAACCGAAGTATTCAAACCTCGGGTCGTCTTCTCAAGGAATTGCAGGAAGGTGTTCTTATTATTGGTTATGGAAAAAGTATTTTTTTGGGGTTTTTAAATAGGTTGAACAAGAAAAGTAAATTGCAAGAAATTAAATTAATAACTGATAAAGCTCTTGGCAAGGTATGAGAACTGGAAGTCCTATCCTAGTTATCTTTATCAATTGTGATGAGAATTGGCTTTTGCTCCCACTTGGTCAACCTCTAACTATGAAGGTGTGTTAAGTGGATAAATCAATTTGATTCCTCAAGTCCTAGTCAATTCCTAAGAAAAGACTAGAGTTAGGGGAATTCAAATCATTCAGCAACGAATTCCAATTTTCAATCATCAGCTGAGTTTGATAACTCAAGTGTCACCAATTACTCAACCAAAGCTAAGAGTGTTAAAAGCTAAATTAAAATTATAAATATGAAATACCTCAAATTGCTATAAATAGAAAATCAAATTAAACATGAGAATTCATAAACCAAATAGCAACATAAAGTAATCAACAAGGGAAAGTAAATAAACTAAAGTACTAGAAGAATTAAAAGTAGAAGAGAAAACTAAATAAGAAAAGCTAATCCTAAAATCCTAAAATCTAAGAGAGAGGAGAGAGCCTCTCTCTCTCTCTCTAGAAACTACATCTAATCCTAAAATTGTGAATTATGAATATTGTGTATGAATTGTTCAATGAATGGATGGATTATCCTACTTTATAGCCTCTAATCTGTGTTTTTCTGGGCTTAGAGTTGGACCAACAAGGGTCTAAAAATCGCTGGGGCCGACTTCTGCGATTTTCTGCACGTGGGCTCCGTCACGCGTTCGGGTGGGTCACGTGTCCGCGTCATCTGGAGTTTTTCTCTTCCACGCGTTCGCGTCAATCATGCGTCCGTGTCAGTTGTGTTTCGCGCTAGTCACTCGTCCGTGTTGTTCACACGTTCGCGTCGATCATGTTGCGCAAGGCACGCGGTCACGTCGTCCAAGCATTCGCGTCGCTGCCGATTCTTCAAAAACTCCATTTTGTGCGTTCCTTCCATTTTTGCGTGTTTCCTTTATGTCCTCTAAGCCATTCCTGCCCTATAAAGCCTAAAAATACTCAACACACGGATCACGACATTGAATGGTAATAAAGGATAATTAAATTTAACATTTTTAAGGCATAGGAAACATATTTTCACATATATCATAAAATAAGGAAGGAATTGTAAAACCATACAATTCATATGAATAAGTGGGTGAAGAATTGATAAAATCACTTAATTGAGTGCAAGATAAATCATAAAATAGTGGTTTATCAACCTCCCCACACTTAAACATTAGCATGTCCTCATGCTAAGCTCAAGAGAATTAAAAGAGTAAAGGGGAATGGTAGAATGTATGAAATGCAACCTATCTATATGAATGCAACTACATGCAAAAAATGATTCTACCTACTTGGTGAAAATTAAATAAATCTTTCAAGAACAAATATGAACTGGATTTCACTAATTCAAATCACAAAATAAAGTACAAGTAAACTTGCAAAGGAAAATAGCTCATGAAAGCCGGGAACAAGGAATCGAGCATCGAACCCTCGCCGGAAGTGTATACACTCTAATCACTCAGGTGTTTGAGGTTCAATTCTCTCAATTCTCTATTAATCTTGCTTTCTAAGGCTTGCTCTTCATCTAACAATCAACAAAAATTTAATGCACCAATACACAAATCAAGAGGTCTTTTAAGGGTTGTAATGGGGTCAAGGTCAAGGTAGGATTGTATTTGGTCAAGTGGACTAAAATCTGAATCCTTAATTAACCTAAAATTCCCACCTAACTTAGGACAATCCATGTAATTACAATGCAAAATTTAATTGCCCATTAACGATGTTTACCACACATTCATGCATCCCAAATTTAAGTACAACTTATATGCATTGATATTATTACTTAACTTGGGGCATTTTGTCTCCTTTTATTATTTGCTCTTTTTCTTTTCTTTTTTATCTCTCCCCCCTTTTTATTTAATTTTCTTTTTATTTTTCTTTTTGTTTGTTTTTCTCAATGCATACAATTAAGATATTGAATGCAAGAATATATGCTCAATTATTGTTTTGCACATTTTCACAAGAATACACAACACCCAATTCTCAAACCAAATGTTTTCAATCCCAATTTCCCCACACTTAAATCATGAACACTTTCACTAGTCTAAGCTAATAAAAGATTCAAATTAAGGACATTATTATTTTTCGCTAAGAGTTAATGATGTGATAAAATAAAGAACAAATGGGGTAAAATAGGCTCAAATTGGTTTGCAAAGGATAATGAAAGGTAAGGCCATATGTGTATGTAAGCTTCGTGAAATAAGGCCTCAATCATATAAGTGCATGCATACATCAAATAATGAAAATATAGAATTAAACAAGACAAATATCACAATTTTAGAGAGAACAACACACACCAAAAATAAAATATTGGTTGATAAAATGCAACCAATCAAATAGGCTCAAAATCTCACTGGTTTTGTGTGTTTGAGCTCTAAACCACGTTCCAAAATAATATTTCTTCAAACAAGTTTCTCAAAAATTTTAATTCAAATTAGTGAAATGTTATAAAAAGTTTCAAAAAGAAAATATTACTTCAACCAAGTAGTGGTAAAATATGCACAAAATGTAACAAACATGCAATCAAACATGTAAATGCAACAACTAAGTTAACAAAGAAAATTTAAACATTGGTGTTGAGACAGAAAGGTACTAACCCACGGAAGTCAGTATCGACCTCCCCACACTTAAAGATTGCACCATCCTCGGTGCATGCTGAGATATGCAGGTGGACGGGCTGCTACAACTGATGCTTTTCTCTAGAGATTGTGTAGATGGACTTGTTTGTTGCCACATGTAAAGGTTTTCCGTTTCCTTTCCTCTGTGGCCATCTTGAAAGAAGAGGAAAAAGAAGAATAGGAACCCAAAAATAATGATAAAAATCAAATAAAATTATGAGTGTGTAATGCTAGATAATAAGGGTCTCAATTACATGGTAGCTACAACATGCAGTGAGAAAACAGTAAAAGCATACGGCATAAGAATTGTAACAAAGGGGCAAAGAGTGTGGGTAATGCAAGATAGATAAGCTCATGTCAATGCAAAAGTAATACAAGTATCATAAAATATGAGCATTAACTTAAATAATATTACCCAACAGTGGAAAATAAGTCACTAAGCACCAAAATAATACTAGAAAAGATATAACAGCTGAATAAGAAAATTTAACACCAATGGAAAAATAATAAATTTAGAAAAGAAAATAAAAATATGCATGAAAGTAAAATGCAATGAATGAAAGTATGCAAATTAAGGAAAATAGAATGAAAGTGAAGATGGATGAGAAGTTAAAGGGATGAAGAAGAAGTAAGTAAGAAAGGAGGAAGGAAAAATTAGGATTGGGGAAGAAAAGATAAGATTTTTTTTTGTGCTGATCTGGATAAGCTGTGTGACGAAGGCGACGTGGACACGTGGAGCACGCAATCGCATGGTGGGTGATAAGTTTAGGTGACGCGGATGCGTGGGTCATGCGCACGCGTGACCTGATTTGTGCTATTGGCGCGAGTGCAGCTTCGCGTACGCGCAACTCTCTGTTTTAAATGTATTTTGCCAAAAATCTGGGTGACACGTTCGCGTGGGTGTCATGATCGCGTGAATGGCCATATTTCGAAAAACGACGCGGACGCGTGGAGCACGCATTCGCGTAGTAAGGCTTGTGCTTCTAGCACCGTTCTAGCCCCACTCCGTTATAACTTTCTGCCACACACCTCTTTACGTCGATTTTGCAGGGCCAGGCGGTCGTGTGGGTGACATGGTTGCGTGGGAGGTTCTTTTTCAGAATGACGTGGTCGCGTGGGTGACGCGATCTCGTGGGCATGCTTGTGCCTAAGGCACGCCTCCAGCCACGCTCTCGCGTGACTCTATGATTCTTTTCTTCCTTGTTTCTAATGCACTAATGATGCGGACGCGTCAGCGACGCTAGCGCGTCGCGTTTATTTTTTTATGCAGTATGTAGAATACAAAATGCAGAATGCAGATGACTATGCAGAAATTATGAATGAACACGAATGAAAATAAAATAAAATAAAACTAAGAACAAAAAGGAAAGAATATACCATGGTAGGTTGTCTTCCACCTAGCACTTTTAGTTAAAGTCCTTAAGTTGGACATTCATAAGTAGGACCATAAGTCTCTTGGATTGATGGATATGGATGTGGTGTATATGGCGGTGGTGGTCGTTGGGAGTAACTGGGTTAGAATTGGGGTGGATCTATGTATGGCTCATATGGCTTATAGGGTGGTTGATATGGTGGATATGGATTAGGGTCATATGGGGGTGTTTGGTGGTAAGGGGCTTGTGAGTATGGTGGTTCAAAGCTATATTGAGGAGGGTGTTCATAGGCGTATGGTGGTGGTTGTTGGTAATCAAAAAAGCGATCACCATAGCCATTATCTTGATATGCTTCTTGGAATGGCTCTTGATCATAGTATGTTGGTGGAGGTTGTTGCCCAGAGGGTTGATCAAATCCTTGTGGCTCCTCCCATCTTTGGTTGTCCCATCCTTGATGTATATTCTCATTGTAATCTCCTCTTCCTGCAACATAATTGTAACCAGACTCATAGCCAAAGTTGTGAGAGTTCATAGTAGTAAGGGAAAATAAAAACAAAAATTAATAAAAAGCAAATATTTACAATAACCAATAATAAGGCACACTGATAGAAAGAATCGTGTTGGTTAGGAATTTCACACAAAATAATTCCGTTGGTAGTATAGTTTCCAACCAACAAACAACTCTCGCATCAAATTAAAATATGGTTTTGTCACAGGTACAAACCCCAAATAAGAATTAACCGGAGTATTTGAACCCCGGCTCGTCTCACAAGGAGTTGCAATGAAGTGAATGATTATTGGTTATGAGATATATTTTTGGGGTTTTTTTGATAATAGGCATGAAAGGTAAATGGCAATGAAAATAAACTAATGACTAGCAAAGCTCTTGGCAAGATATGAAAATTAGAAGTCCTATCCTAATTATCTTCCTTAATTATGACCACAAATTGTTTATTGCTACCACTTCGTTAACCTCTAACCAAGGAGGAAAGTCAAGTGGATGAATTAACTTGATTCCACAAGTCCTAGCCGACTCCCAAGGGAAAGACTAATGTTAGTGGTATCCAAATCAATTAGCAACTTCCAATTGTCAATCAATCAAAGGAATTAGATAACTCAAGCGTCACTAATTACTCCACCTAAGCCAAGAGTAAAGAGAACCAACAAAAGAAATAGAAAAGTACTCTTGGCTAGACATAGGTAATTGAGATTACCATCCTTGTCTATAAACCATATATTGATAATTATGAGAGGCTAACCTATTAAGTCTATTTCCAAAGCCTTAAGTACGTAATATCTACTCCTAGGCTTGAAGTACGTCAAATAGGCTTGATCACATCAACCCATAAGTCCCAACCTACCTACTAATTAGATTAGTAGTGGGTTGGCGTCAATGAGTATCAAATTGATCACCAAGGGTTCTCAAATCACCAAATCATTAAGACCCAATGACTCAAGGTCACCCAATTCCCTTAGCCTAGGCCAAGAGTCAAGGAAACTACTCAAAAACTAGAGGAAACATTTTATCAAACACCTAATGTGCAATAAAAGTAAACATCACAAAATGCTACAATTAAAAGAACACATCACCAACATAAGCAAGAAATCAATAATAGCAACTAAGATCAACATAAAAGAGACATGGAAACATAAAATTGCATTAAAGAAAATAGAAATCAACAATTGTTCATAAACATAAAAAATGGTAAAATAAAGGAAATGACAAGTAAAACTAGAAGAACAAAGACAATAGAACACTAAAATGTAAAGAGAATTGAAATCAAAACAAGAATTGAAAGATGAATTTGAGAGTGATTAACCTAACTTTATCCTAATTTCTATCCTAAATCTAGAGAGAGGAGAGAGCCTCTCTCTCTAGAATTCTACCCTAAAACATGATGAAAACTAAACTATAACTACTTGGTTCATTCCCCCTTCAATCTTTGGGTTCAATAGCATCAGAAATGAGCAGGATTGAGCCCAAAATGAGCTAGAATTCGCTGGCCACGAGTTGCTCTTTAGTGAATCACGTGCTCCATCGGCGCGTCCGCGAAAAGTGCACGTGCGCGCCTCTATACGTCTGACAAATATAACAAAATTTATATCATTTCGAACCCCCGGATGTTAGCTTTCCAACGCAACTAGAACCGCCTCATTTGGACTTTTGTAGCTCAAGTTATGGTTGTTTGAGTGCGGAGAGGTCAGGTTTGACAGCTTTACGGTTCCTTCATTTCTTCATGAGTTCTCCCACTTTGCATGCTTTTCTCCTCACTTCTTCCATCCAATACTTGCCTTATGAACTTGAAATCACTCAACAAATATATCAAGGCATTGAATGGAATTAAAGTGAGTTAAATTTAGCTATTTTAAGGTCTAAAAACATGTTTTCACACTTAAGCACAAATCTAGGGAGAATTGCAAAATCATACTATTTCATTGAATAAATGTGAGAAAATGTGATAAAATCCCCCAAAATAAGCACAAGATAAACCACAAAATCGGAGTTTATCAAATCTCCCCACACTTAAACCAAGCATGTCCTTATGCTAAGAGTAAAGAATGACAAGAAAAGGGTATGAACATTTATTCAATGCAAATAAACTATATAAACCTATCTGCATGCATGCAACTAAATGCAAAATGATTCTATCTTCTTGGTTAAAAGTAAATCAATCTCCAAGAACGTATATAAGCAAGTAGGGCAAAGGTCATATGACGACTCACAAACTCTACCAATTCAAATATCAAAATGAAGTTCAAATAGACTTGCAAGAACAAAGCTCATGAAAGTCGGGAACAAGGAATTGAGCATCGAACCCTCACTGAAAATGTATCCGCTTTAATCGCTCAAGTGTATAGGGTCGATTCACTCAATTCTCTTCTACTCAAGCTTTCCATGATTTGTTTTTCATCTAACAATCAACAATTATTCAATGCATGCATACATTCATCATGAGGGCTTATTCATAGGTTGTAATGGGGTTAGGGTAAAGGTAGGATTGCATATGGTCAAGTGACCTTGAAATTTGCATCTTTTATTAGCCTAAGCTCTCACCTAACACATCAACCTATACAATTCTAATACACAACCTAGCTACCCATGATTCCCACTTATTCACATACTCATGCATTCTCTTTAATTCACATTTCATATGCATTGATTTTTATTAAACTTTACTTTGGGGCATTTTTGTCCCCTTTTTATTTCTTTTTCTCTTTTTTTTCTATATATATATTTTTTCTTTTTTTTTCACCTTTTGTTTTGTTTTGTTTTGTTTTTTTGTTTTTTTTTTCAAAAGTATATACAAACGTATCAATGCATATGGTTTTACATATAGTGCATGAATATGTACCCAATTCCCAAAATCTTCAACAAGAATACAAAAACACACTTTTCTCTCAACCAATGTCCCAAGTTTCTCATACCCAAATGATACACACCCTCACTAGCCTAAGCTAATCAAAGATCCAAATTAAGGACATTTATTATTTTTTGCTTATGGGTAGTGATGTGCTACAATTAAGAACAAAAGGGATTAAATAGGCTCAAATTGGCTAATAATGGTTGATGAAAGGTAGGCTATTTGGGTAAGTGAGCTAAATGAAATGATGGCCTCAATCATATAAATGCATGTATACATGGAATAATGGACATAAAGAATCAAACAAATCAAAGATTACAATCATAGAAAGAGAACAATGTACACAAGAATGGAAAATAAATGGTTATAAGATGTAACCACACAATTAGGCTCAAAACTCACATGCTTGTGTTCTTAGCTCAAAAACCATGTTCCAAAATAAATTCTTCAAGCAAGTTTATCACAATTTTTTTTAAATTGGTAGGGTGCCCTAAAAACAGTTTCTTAGAAAAGAAATCATCACCCTAACCAAGTAGTCCTAACATAAAAAAAAATAAAATAAAATATGTACAAATTCTAACTACATGCAACATATCATGCAATGCAAGCAACTAACTAACAAAGACAAAAATTAAGAATTGGTATTGAAAAAGGAAGTTGTTACCCATGGAGGTCGGTCGGACGACCTCCCCACACTTAGAAATTTGCACCGTCCTCGGTGCATGCAAAGAAGAGCAATGTGGATGGGTTGCTACAATTGATGAGATCCTTCAAAAGGTTGTGTGGATGAACTTGTTTGTCGCCCCAATTAGAAGCTTTTCCATTCCTTTCCTTCTTGGTGGCCAGCCTAAAAGGAGAGAAAAAGAAAGACAAGTAAGCCCATAACAAAGATATTAAACCAAATAGAACATGGGCGGAGGCTAATTCCAACTAAGAGTTAGGTTCTCACTACATGGTAGCTACAACATGTGAGTAAGAAAGCAATTCAAGCAAAGGCATATTAACTAATGCTTGATGCAAGAATAAAGTCAAAGCATGAAGAGCACTCAAAAGCATCAAGTTCAATTAGAAAAAGTGGGTCATGAAAGACATGCAAGTTCAAATCAATGCACAAAGAGTATAAGAGTCATACAAGATTAAGCATTGATTTAAAAGTTTCATCACCCAATGGTGCACGAAATTGCAATCACACTTTGGCAATCCCGCACAACTAACCAGCAAGTGCACTGGGTCGTCCAAGTAATACCTTACGTGAGTAAGGGTCGATCCCACGGAGATTGTCGGCTTGAAGCAAGCTATGGTTATCTTGTAACTCTTAGTCAGGATATCAATAATTATCAGGGTTGATTGTAAAAAGCAAAAGAACATGAAATAAGTACTTGTTTTGCAGTAATGGGGAACAGGTTGAGGTTTTGGAGATGCTCTATCTTCTGAACCTCTGCTTTCCTACTGTCTTCTTCTTCAAGCACGCAAGGCTCCTTCCATGGCAAGCTGTATGTAGGGTTTCACCGTTGTCAATGGCTACCTCCCATCCTCTAAGTGAAAATGTTTAACGCGCTCTGTCACAGCACGGCTAATCATCTGTCGGTTCTCAATCAGGCTGGAATAGAATCCAGTGATTCTTTTGCGTCTGTCACTAACGCCCAGCCCTCAGGAGTTTGAAGCTCATCACAGTCATTCAATCATTGAATCCTACTCAGAATACCACAGACAAGATTTAGACCTTCCGGATTCTCTTGAATGCCGCCATCAATTCTAGCTTATACCACAAAGAT
>NC_029781.3:61878400-61883380 GCF_000817695.3 Arachis duranensis
TTTGGGCGTTTAACTCCAATTTTTGTGCCAGTTCCGGCGTTAAATGCCGGGAATTCTGAAGCTGATTTGCAACGCCGGTTTGGGCCATCAAATCTCGGGCAAAGTATGGACTATTATCCATTGCTGGAAAGCCCAGGATGTCTACATTCCAATGCCATTGAGAGCGTGCCAATTGGGCTTCTGTAGCTCCAGAAAATCCACTTTCAGTGCAGGGAGGTCAGACTCCAACAGCATCTGCAGTCCTTTTCAGTCTCTGAATCAGATTTTTGCTCAGGACCCTCAATTTCAGCCAGAAAATACCTGAAATCACAGAAAAACACACAAACTCATAGTAAAGTCCAGAAAAGTGAATTTTAACTAAAAACTAATAAAAATATAATGAAAACTAACTAAAATATACTAAAAACATACTAAAAACAATGCCAAAAAGCGTATAAATTATCCGCTCATCACAACACCAAACTTAAATTGTTGCTTGTCCCCAAGCAACTGAAAATCAAAATAGAATAAAAAGAAGAGAATATACTATAGACTCCAAAATATCAAAGAAACTTAGCTCCAATTAGATAAGTGGGACTAGTAGTTTTTTGCTTCTGAACAGTTTTGGCATCTCACTTTATCCTTTGAAGTTTAGAATGATTGGCATCTATAGGAACTCAGAACTCAGATAGTGTTATTGATTCTCCTAGTTAAGTATGATGATTCTTGAACATAGCTACTTTATGAGTCTTGGCTGTAGCCCAAATCACTTTGTCTTCCAGTATTACCACCGGATACATTCATGCCGCAGACACATACTTGGGTCAACCTTTTCAGATTGTGACTTAGCTTTGCTAAAATCCCCAATTAGAGGTGTCCAGGGTTCTTAAGCACACTCTTTTTGCCTTGGATCACAACTTTATTATTTTCTTTTTTTTTCGTTTTTTTTGTATTCATTGCTTTTTCTTGCTTCAAGAATCAATTTGATGATTTTTCAGATCCTCAATAACATTTCTCCTTTTCCATCATTCTTTCAAGAGCCAACAATTTTAACATTCTTAAAACAACAAATTCAAAAGACATATGCACTGTTCAAGCATTCATTCAGAAAACAAAAAGTATTGTCACCACATCAAAGTAATTCAACTAGTTTCAAAGATGAATTCGAAATCCTGTACTTCTTGTTCTTTTGTGATTAGAGCATTTTTCATTTAAGAGAGGTGATGGATTAATAGGACATTCATAGCTTTAAGACATGAACCTTAAATTTTATTAATCAAGAATTAAGAACAAGACTCAAAAATAGATATAAGATAAGACTAATAGTAATAGAAAACAAAAATTTAAATGGACTCCTAATGATAGAGGTTATCACAAAGTTAGGACTCAACAACCTTGATTTTGAGAAGTGGATGCTCCCTTAACTTGTGGGGTATCTGACCCTTCAAGGGAGAGCTTTTGGCGCTTCAACTCCTGTAGCTCACGCCCCTGCTTCTCTTGTTCCTTCAGCAATTTGTAGAGCATGCAGTTTTGATTCTGCTGTTCTTCCTTAATTTGTTCCATAGCTTCTTGCAGCTTGGCAACAGATGCTTCTAGACGAGTCCAGTAGTCAATTTCAGGAAGTTCAGGAAGGAACTCCTGCGCCCTCCTTTTGATAGAGTTATCTTACATTTGTCCTTCCATTGACCTCTTGGTGATTGGGTGCTCAATTGGGATGAATTCATCTACTCCCATCCTCACCCCAGCATCTTTACATAGCAAAGAGATTAAGCTTGGGTAAGCCAGTTTGGCTTCAGTGGAATTCTTGTTTGCAATTGTGTAGATATCACAAGCAATCAGATGATGAACCTTCACTTCTCTTCCCAGCATAATACAATGAATCATCACTGCTCTCTTGATAGTAACCTCAGAACGGTTGCTAGTGGGCAATATGGAACGCCCTATGAAGTCCAACCAGCCTCTTGCAACTGGTTTGAGATCTCCCCTATTGAGTTGGTTTGGGACACCTTTTGAATTGGTTGTCCACTTAGTTCCAGGGAGGCATATGTCCTCTAGAACTTGATCCAACCCCTTATCGGCTCTCACCATTCTCCTATTAAAGGATTCAGGATCATCTTGCAGTTGAGGCAATTTGAAGATCTCTCTTATTTTGTCCAGATGGAAGTAGATAACTTTCCCTCTGACCATGGTTCTCTAAGTATCAAAAGTGGTTCCAGTCATTCTCTGCTTATCTGTCAGCCACAGATTTGAGTAGAATTCCTGAACCATATTTCTTCCAACCTTTATCTCAGGATTGGTTAGAACTTCCCATCCTCTGTTTCGAATTTGCTCTTGGATCCCCGGATATTCATCTTCTTTTAGATCGAATTTGACTTCTGGGATCACTGACCTCAAACCCATTATTTTGTGATAATGGTCTTCATGTTCTTTGGTTAAGAACTTCTCTTGATTCCAAAGACTCTTTGGATTATTCTCTTTCTTGCCTCTTGTATTGGTTTGTTTTCCCTTAGGAGTCATGATCTTGATGATTCTTAGCTTAGTGATCACGGAAAAGCACACCAAACTTAGAGGTTTGCTTGCCCTCAAGCAAAAGAAAGGAAAGAGGGGAGAGAGGAGGAGAGCAAATTCGAATGGTGGGGAGAAAGGGATGGCCGAACATGTATTTATAAGGGAGGGGGAGAGATTTCGAAAGTTTTGAAGGATATTTGAGAAGATATGGAAAGAATTTGAGAAATATCTGAGTTTTTGAAGAAGATTTGGGAAGGATTTGAGAGAGATTTGAAGAATGATTTTAATTTTTGAAAATTTGAAGGTGAATGATGAAAGTTTGAAATGTGTTTATGTAGAAAATTATGGATCAAAACAGGAAAGTTTGAAAAAAAAATTTAATTAGAAATCAAAATCTCTGTCCCCCACCTTTCTGGCGTTAAACGCCCAGAATGGTATCCATTCTGGTGTTTAACGCCCAAATGTTGGCCATTGTGGGCGTTTAACGCCCAGCCAGGTACCCTGACTGTCGTTAAACGCCAAAATTCCCTTCATCACTGGGCGTTTTGCTAAACGCCCATGATGCTGCACACCTGGCGTTAAACGCCCAGAATGGTGCCCATTCTGGCGTTTAACGCCCAAAATGGCACTTTTACTGGCGTTAAACGCCCAGAATGGTGCCCATTCTGGCGTTTAACGCCCAAAGTACCCCCTTACTGGCGTTTTTTTGCCAGCAAGCTCTTTTTCTCTGCTTTTTGCACTAAATCCTTCTGTAACTCTGTGAATTCCTTCAATTTTGATAATTGCCCTTTGAGAATATGTATCAAACTTTGATTAAACAAAACAGATAACCTGCTAATGATTGGGTTGCCTCCTAGCAAGCGCTTCTTTATTGTCTTTAGCTGGACCTTCACTGAGAATCATTCAAGCCTCAGTTTTGAGCATTCTTGCTCAAAATTGCTTTCAAGATAATGCTTGATCCTCTGTCCATTAACAATGAACTTTTTGTCAGAATCAGTATCCTAAAGCTCAACATATCCATATGGTGACGCTTCTGTAATCACATACGGACCCCTCCACCATGATTTAAGTTTTCCTGGGAACAGTCTGAGCCTAGAGTTGAAGAGTAGAACTTTTTATCCTGGCTCAAAGACTCTGGATGACAACTTCTTGTCATGCCACTTCTTTGCCTTTTCCTTATAAATCTTTGCATTTTCAAAGGCACTGAGTCTAAATTCATCTAGCTCATTTAGCTGGAGCAATCTTTTTTCACCAGCTAACTTAGTGTCCAGGTTTAGGAATCTGGTTGCCCAGTAGGCTTTATGTTCCAGTTCCACGGGAAGATGACAGGCCTTGCCAAACACAAGTTGGTATGGAGAGGTTCCTATTGGAGTCTTGAATGTTGTTCTGTATGCCCACAGAGCATCATCCAAGCTCTTTGCCCAATCCTTTCTACGGGCAATTACAGTCCGTTCTAGGATTCTTTTTATCTCTCTATTAGAGACTTCAGCTTGCCCATTTGTCTATGGATGATATGGGGTTGCCACTTTGTGGCTAATTCCATATCGGACCATAGCAGAGTACAACTGTTTATTGTAGAAATGAGTGCCCCCATCACTGATTAGAACTCTGGGAACACCAAACCTGCTGAAGATGTGTTTCTGGAGGAATTTCAGCACGGTCTTAGTATCATTAGTGGGTGTAGCAATTGCTTCTACCCATTTAGATATATAGTCCACTGCCACCAGAATGTAAGTGTTTGAGTATGATGGTGGGAATGGACCCATAAAGTCAATGTCCCATACATCAAATAATTCAATCTCTAGGATCCCTTGTTGAGGCATGGCGTATCCGTGAGGCAAGTTACCAGCTCTTTGGCAACTGTCACAGTTACGCACAAACTCTCGGGCATCTCTATAGAGAGTAGGCCAGTAGAAGCCACATTGGAGGACCTTAGTGGCTGTTCGCTCACTTCCGAAATGTCCCCCATACTGTGATCCATGACAGTGCCATAGGATCCTTTGTGCTTCCTCTCTAGGTACACATCTGCGGATCATTCCGTCTGCACATCTCTTAAAGAGATATGGCTCATCCCACAGGTAGTACTTGGCATATGAAATTAATTTCTTTCTTTGCACCCTACTACACTCCTGGGGTATGAACCTCACAGCTTTATAATTTGCAATATCTGCAAACTATGGAGCTTCCTGAATGGCAAAGAGTTGCTCATCTGGGAAAGTCTCAGAGATCTCAGTAGAAGGGAGGGACGCCCTAGCTACTGGTTCTATTCGGGACAAATGATCAGCTACTTGGCTCTCTGTCCCTTTTCTGTCTCTTATTTCTATATCAAACTCTTGCAGAAGCAACACCCATCTTATGAGCCTGGGTTTTGAATCCTGCTTTGTGAGTAAGTACTTAAGAGCAGCATGGTCAGTGTACACAATCACCTTTGATCCCACTAGATAGGATCTAAACTTGTCAATGGCATAGACCACTGCAAGTAACTCTTTTTCT
>NC_029781.3:61884001-61884653 GCF_000817695.3 Arachis duranensis
CCAGGGGCTATCAGAAATAGGATAAATAATCCCAGCCTCTAGTAATTTAGTGACCTCTTTCTGCACCACATCCTTCATGGCCGGATTTAGCCGCTTTGTGGTTGAACCAATGGTTTGGCATTATCCTCCAATAGGATTTTATGCATGCATCTTGCTGGGCTAATGCCCTTAAGATCACTTATGGACCACCCAAGAGCTGTCTTGTGTGTCCTTAGCACTTGAATCAGTGCTTCTTCTTCCTGTTGATTTAAAGTAGAGCTTATGATCATTGGAAAAGTGTCACTCTCTCCTAGAAATGCATACTTCAGGGATGGTGGTAGTGGTTTGAGCTCAGGTTTGGGAGGCTTATCCTCTTCCTGAGGAATTTTCAAAAATTCTTTTGTTTCCTCTGGTTCTTCCTGATTTGGCTGAACATCTTTGAAGATGTCCTCTAGCTCAGATTCTAGACTTTCAGTCATATTGATCTCTTCCACCAAAGAGTCAATAATGTCAGCGCCCATGTAGTCATTTGGTGTGTCTGGATGCTGCATAGCTTTTACAGCATTCAACTTGAACTCATCCTCATTGACTCTCAGGGTTACTTCCCCTTTTTGTACGTCAATAAGAGTTCGTCCAGTTGCTAGGAAAGGTCTTCCTAGAATGAGAGTTGCAC
>NC_029781.3:61884789-61885861 GCF_000817695.3 Arachis duranensis
CCATCAGCAAGTTGGAGGCATATCCGGGTTGGTTTGACTTTTTCAGTCAACCCAAGCTTTCTGATAGTGGATGCAGGTATTAGATTGATACTTGCTCCAAGGTCATACAGGGCTGTCTTGGTGCAAGCACCTTTTAATGTGCATGGTATCATAAAGCTTCCTGGATCTTGAAGGTTTTCTGGTAAGCTTTTCAGAATGACTGCACTGCATTCTTCAGTGAGAAACACTTTTTCAGTTTCTCTCCAATCCTTCTTATGACTTAAGATATCTTTCATGAACTTAGCATAAGAAGGTATCTGCTCAAGTGCCTCTGCAAACGGAATCTTTATTTCAAGAGTCCTTAGATAGTCTGCAAAGCGGGCAAATTGCTTATCCTGTTCTGCTTGGCGGAGTTTCTGAGGATAAGGCATCTTGGCTTTATATTCCTCAACCTTAGTTGCTGCAGGTTTATTCCTTACAGAGATGGTTGGAGAAGCCTTTTTAGAGGGGTTACTATCAGCACTCTCAGGTGTCTGATTCCCCATTGGCGTTTGAACGCCAGGATTGGGTGAAGAATGGGCATTTAACACCGACTTTTCCCCCTTTTCTGGCATTTGAACGCCAGAACTGGGCAGGGAATGGGCGTTTAACGCCAGCTTTTCCCCCCTTTCTGGCATTTGGACGCCAAGAGTATTCCTCTCTGGGCTCTTACTGTTCTCAGAGGGATTTTGGACAGTGGTTTGGTTATCCTCTGTCAATTGTTCCTTTATTGGCTTTTTGCTACTTTGAGCAGTGTTATTCAATGTCTTCCCACTCCTCAGCTGAACTGCTTGGCATTCTTCTGTTATCTGTTTAGATAACTGCTATTTTGCCTGATTCAACTGTGATTCTATGTTCTTGTTAGCAATTTTAGTTTCTTGGAGCATCTCTTTAAATTCTGCTAATTATTTTGTCATCAGGTGTAATTGCTGATTAAGCTCAACCATCTGTTCTTGAGGATTAGGATCAGTGGCTACTGCCATAACTTCTTCTTTTGTAGAGAACTCATTGCTAGAGTACAAATATTGATTTCTAGCAACAGTATCTATAAGCT
>NC_029781.3:61886037-61886429 GCF_000817695.3 Arachis duranensis
TTTCTTAGCATACCTCTATACCTCTCCCAGGCATTATAAAGGGATTCATTATCCTCTTGTTTAAAGCCTTGGATGTCCAGCTGGTGCACAAAATTGCAATCACACTTTTGCAACTCCGGACAACTAACCAGCAAGTGCACTGGGTCGTCCAAGTAATACCTTGCGTGAGCAAGGGTTGATCCCACGGAGATTGTCGGCTTGAAGCAAGCTATGGTTATCTTGTAAATCTTAGTCAGGAGATCAGAAATTATCAGGATTGATTGTAAAAAACAAAAGAACATGAAATGATTACTTGTTTTGCAGTAATGGAGAATTGGTTGAGGTTTTGGAGTTGCTCCATCTTCTGAATCTCTGCCTTCCTACTGTCTTCTTCTTCAAGCACGCAAGGCTCT
>NC_029781.3:61886847-61888294 GCF_000817695.3 Arachis duranensis
TTAATATGACTGCACTGCATTCTTCAGTGAGAAACACTTTTTCAGTTTCTCTCCAATCCTTCTTATGACTTAAGATTTCTTTCATGAATTTAGCATAAGAAGGTATTTGCTCAAGTGTTTCTGCAAACAGAATCTTTATTTCAAGAGTCCTTAGATAGTCTGCAAAGCGGGCAAATTGCTTATCCTGTTCCGCTTGGCAGAGTTTCTGAGGATAAGGCATTCTAGCTTTGTATTCCTCAACCTTAGTTGCTGCAGATTTATTGCCTACAGATGTGGGTTGAGAAGCCTTTTTAGATGGGTTATTATCAGCTGCTGCAGGTTTATTCCTTACAGAAGTGGTTGAAGAAGCCTTGTTAGAGGGATTACTGTCAGCACTCTTAGGTGTCTGATTTTCCCTAGGCGTCTGAACGCCAGGATTGGGTGGAAATTGGGCGTTTAACGCCAGCTTTTCCCCCTTTTCTGGCGTTTGAACGCCAGAATTGGGCAAGGAATGGGCGTTTAACGCCAGCTTTCCTTCCCTTTCTGGCGTTTGAACGCCAATGACATTCCTCTCTGGGCTCTTACTGTCCTCAAAGGGATTTTGAACAGTGGTTTGGTTGTCCTCTGTCAATTGTTCCTTGTTTGGCTTTTTGCTCTTTTGAGCAATGTTATTCAGTGTCTTCCCACTCCTCAGTTGAACTGCTTGACATTCCTCTGTTATCTGTTTAGATAATTGCTGTTTTGCTTGATTCAACTGCAGTTCTATGCTCTTGTTAGCAACTTTAGTTTCATAGAGCATCTCTTTAAAGTCTGCTAACTGTTCTGTCATCAGGAGCAATTGCTGATTAAGCTCAGTTATCTGTTCTTGAGGACTAGGGTCAGTGACCACTGCCATGACTTCCTCTTTTGGAGAGAACTCATTGCTAGAGTACAAATATTGGTTTCTAGCAACAGTGTCTATAAGCTGTTGAGCTTCTTCAATTGTCTTCCTCATGTGTATAGATCCACCAGCTGAGTGGTCTAAAGACATCTGAGCTTTTTCTGTAAGCCCATAGTAGAAGATGTCTAACTGTACCCACCCTGAAAACATTTCAGAGGGACATTTCCTTAGCATACCTCTATACCTCTCCCAGGCATTATAAAGGGATTCATTATCCTCTTGTTTAAAGCCTTGGATGTCCAGCCTTAGCTGTGTCATCCTCTTTGAAGGGTAAAAATGATTCAGGAATTTGTCTAACAACTGTTTCCATGTCTTTATGCTTGCTGTAGGTTGGTTATTCAACCACCTCTTAGCTTGATCTTTTACAGCAAATGGAAACAGTAATAGTCTGTAGACATCCTGATCCACCTCTTTATCATGTACTGTGTCAGCAATTTGTAAAAACTGTACCAGAAACTCAGTAGGTTCTTCCTGTGAAAGACTGGAATACTGGCAGTTTTGCTGCACTATGATAATGAGTTGAGGATT
>NC_029781.3:61888413-61889168 GCF_000817695.3 Arachis duranensis
TCCTTTTGGACTGATCAATTCCACTTAGGTCCATGATGGATAAAATATTTTTATTAAAAAAATTTTTTTTCTTTTTTTTTTGAGAATTAAACGAAAAAAATAAAATAAAATAAAAGAAATAAAATAAAAAAAATTCGAAAATCAAAAAGAAAATAAGATCAAAGCAAATTGAGAACTGAATCAATTAGTCAAATAAAAAGATTTTGAAAAGAGCAATTAAAAGATATGATTGAAAAAAATTTTTATGAAAAAGATTTGATTTTTGAAAAGAGGAAAGAGAAAAACAACAAAATGACACCAAACTTGAAATTTTTAGAAAATCAAACACTAATTTTTGAAAATTTTTAAGGAAAAACACAAAGAGGACACCAAACTTAGAATTTTTAAAGATCAAAAAGAGACTAAAAACATGTAAATTCGAAAATTAAAAGAAAAACAAAAAAAAAGGGACTAAGAACATGCAAAAATCGAAAATTAAAAGAAAAACAAAAGCATGCAATTGACACCAAACTTAAAATATGAAACTAGACTCAACTAAAAGACTCTAAACCAACAAAAACAAAATAATCCTAATCTAAGCAACAAGATAAGCCGTCAGTTGTCCAAACTAGAACAATCCCCGGAAACGGCGCCAAAAACTTGGTGCACGAAATTGCAATCACACTTTTGCAACTCCGCACAACTAACCAGCAAGTGCACTGGGTCGTCCAAGTAATACCTTGCGTGAGCAAGGGTCGATCCCACGGAGATTGTCC
>NC_029781.3:61889728-61895591 GCF_000817695.3 Arachis duranensis
TAAAAATCCACTTCTGGGCCCACTTGGTGTGTGCTTGGGTTGAGCAATGAAGCATTTTCGTGTAGAGACCTTTTCTGGAGTTAAACGCCAGCTTTCATGCCAGTTTGGGCGTTTAACTCCAAGTTTCATGCCAGTTCCAGCGTTAAACGCTGGAATTTCTGAGGCTGTTTTGCCACGCCGGTTTGGGCCATCAAATCTTGGGCAAAGTATGGACTATCATATATTGCTGGAAAGCCCAGGATGTCTACTTTCCAACGCCGTTGAGAGCGCGCCAATTGGGCTTCTGTAGCTCCAGAAAATCCACTTCGAGTGCAGGAAGGTCAGAATCCAACAGCATCTGCAGTCCTTTTTGGTCTCGGAATCAGAGTTTTGCTCAAGACCCTCAATTTCAGCCAGAAAATAGCTGAAATCACAGAAAAACACACAAACTCATAGTAAAGTCCAGAAAAGTGAATTTTAGCTAAAACCTAATAAACATATACTAAAAACTAACTAGATTATATTAAAAACATACTAAAAATAATGCCAAAAAGCGTATAAATTATCCGCTCATCACCAGCCTTAGCTGTGTCATCCTTTTTGGAGGGTAAAATTGATTCAGGAATTTGTCTGATAACTATTTCCATGTCTTTATGCTTGCTGTAGGTTGGTTATTCAACCACCTCTTAGCTTGATCTTTTATAGCAAATGAAAATAGTGATAGTCTGTAGACATCCTGATCCACCTCTTTATCACGTACTGTGTCAGCAATTTGTAAGAATTATGCCAGAAACTCAGTAGGTTCTTCCTGTGGAAGACCAGAATACTGGCAATTTTGCTGCACCATGATAATGAGTTGAGGATTTAGCTCAAAGCTACTTTCTTTAATGGGAGGTATATGATGTGTGGAAAACGATCCAACACAAAACTCACCGGCAAGTGTACCGGGTCGCATCAAGTAATAAAACTCACGGGAGTGAGGTCGATCCCACAGGGATTGAAGGATTGAGCAATTTTAGTTTAGTGGTTGATTTAGTCAAGCGAATCAAGTATTGGTTGAGTGATTTTGTATCCAACAGTAAGTAAATAGCAGGAAATGTAAAGGGAGAGGGTTGAATTGCAGAAATTAAAGAGAACTGAAAGTAAAGGTGCTGAATCTTAAAGAACAAGAAATTAAATGACTGAAACTTAAAGTGCAAGAAATATAAATTGCAGTAACTTAAAGTGCAAGAAATATAAATTGCTTGAATGGAAAAAGGGAGTTGAGGACTAGGAATTCAGAATTTAAGCAAGGGAAATTAAATTGCAGCAATTATCAAAGCAAGAGATGATTTGGAAGTAACTCGAATTCAAACAGGAGGGAAAATTAAATTGCAGCAGAGATTCAGCAGAAGAACCAAAAGGGGAAATGGGATCTCAGGACTCCAGAGACTAGATAGCAAAGTCTAGATCTCAATTGCCTTCCCAGATCCAAGTTCACAAAGCAATTAACAAGAAATTAAAGAAGAAGCAGTAAAGGAAATGTAATTGAACTCAATTATGCAGAAGAGAAATTAAAGAGATCTTGAATGGAGATTGAGACAAAAATTCCCCAATTCTTCACACCCAATACTCAAACAAGAAAAGTAAAAATGCTCAAGCAAGAACGAGGAAGAAGAGAGATCAATTCTCCTTCCCAATTCTCTAAAATCTCAGTTCAAAGCTCTGAGAGAAAATGAAGTTTCAAAATGTAAAAGTTCAAAAATTCAAAAGAAAGGTTCAAAAGTCAAAAGTAAAAGAAAAAGGTCCTGATTACATCAAACTATCTCCTATTTATACACTTTCTATTCTTGGATTTTGGAATTTGGATGGGCTTTTGATTTGGTGAAGAAATGAATTAAATTGGATTTTTAATCCAATTTTCAGCCCATGAGTAAGTAGCTTCCAGGAGGCTGCCCTGCCCTTGTGGAGGGCAGAGCAGAAAATGGTGCGTGCGGCCCTCGTTGTGTGCGTGCTTGGTGCGTGTGATGCATCAGAATGCTGCCCTGCCCTTGTGGAGGGCAGGACAGAGTTGCCATGGTGCGCCAAGCTGCCTGTGCGTGCGTGCTTGCTGGCCGAGACTCCCTTTGTGCGCCCAATCTTGTGCGCTGGCCGTGCACCACAAAATGCTGCCCTGCCCTCGCGGAGGACAGGGCAATGTTACCAATGGTGAGGTTCCAAGTTCAAAACTTGGTGGAGGCACACGCTGCTTCTTTTTCTTTGGTTTTCTTGGCACCAAAGTAATGCTTAGTTCCTTGTTTCCTCATGGTGCCGTGTTCGATCCGGGGAGAATGATAGCAAGCCAATTTTTGCTTGATTTTATTGTGCTTGAGCGCTACTCCTTTCCTCTTTGTCCTTGGGTTCGAAACCCATAGGAAGCATTATGAAGCAATTTCTTTTGAATTGTTCTTGGGTGAAGCCCGATATTGCTCTTGAGGAGGGCAGGGCAGAGTTTTTGCTTCCTTTGGTCCTTGGCATCAAATTGTGCTCCGCCCTTGTTGTGGGCAGGGCAGTGTTGCTTTTCAAAGTTTGGCTAATTATGTTGCTCTCCTGGAGGGCAGTGTAGCTTCCTCCCTTCCATGCGCCACACTTCTTATATCTTGGGCCACGCTTTCTTAAGCCACGTTTTTCTTCTTTTCTTCCTTTCTTCACCTGCAAGAAACCAAAGCAACCAATCAAAGTATCTCTAAACTCATAAGGTTTATAATTCATTAAAAATCAATTAATTCTTGCTTAAACCTCATGATTTAGCATCAATTTAATGGTGGCTGTTTGATTTAAAGAAGTTATGCATTTTCATTCCAAATCACTTACTTAGGATGCAAGAAAGTGCATAAAGACTAATAAAACAAGTGAAATTAGCTTGAAAAATGGGTATATGATGACCTGTCATCACAACACCAAACTTAATTCTTGCTTGTCCCCAAGCAAGCATCAAAACTAAGAGAAAATGAAATGAACAAGAAGAGCAATTATATCCTTATTAGGCATGTAGCAGAACTTGATTTATGGAGTTTTTATGCAGACAATGACAACCCAAGTTATTGTTTGCTGTTACATAATATACATTTTTCCTCAAAGGCTTACTAAACTTGTTGTTATAAGGTTTACTCTTTAATTGCTCCCTTGCTAACTTTTCTTTTCTCATGTTGCTTAACAAGCTTATTATTCTTTGAAGGCTCGGTGTCTAATGTTGCAGTAGTAGCCTTTGGCTTTATTTTTACTCAACATCTTTCCACCACAGACACATGGCTCATTATTTCCTCCTAGGATCATTGATGCCCAGCATCTCTTTGGATAACTAAATGTTCTGTATCTAAGTTGCTCTTTATTGTAGACTTTCAATTGGTCATCCCAAATCAGTTGATCTAAGTGACCGGGTTTTGAAATACCTCTCAGAATTTACTTATCCAAGCATATCCTAGTACAAGAACACCACAGGCATGTGTCCTAGGATCCAAGCTATTGGTGTCCAGCCTTTATTCTTTGTTTTTCTTGCCATATTGGCTTTTTCTACTTCCTTTTCTATCTGTTTTATTTTTGCTCTCAAGGGATTTTTCTTTATTGATAGGAACCTTTATAACAGCAAGCTAGCTCATACTTCAATGAAAATGCCATTATGCAGCAATTATTTCATGAGTTATGCATTTAATCAGACACATATGCATGGTTAGTATGCATAAATTGAGTGTGGCTCTCGGATTTATTTAGGTGTTGGGGACACCAAACTTAATTGCTTGCCACTGCCTCTTATGCAACAAGTTAACCATATGTGAAACCTTGTGTCCTTGCTAAAGATTATGGAATTAAAGCTAGAAAGCAGTTAAATAGTTGGATAATTTGTTTGATTGCTTAGAGCTAGCATTATGCAAGAGGTGAGACTGTGTTTTTAAATGAGATTTTTGGTGGAACACCAAACTTAGAATCTTTCATTCTCCCTTAAATTGTTTTGGTGTGCAACACCAAACTTAGCTCCTTGCAATGCATACCAATTATTCAACATTTTTATTGAAAAAGCTACGAAAAGAAAACTACCTCAGGTTGGGTTGCCTCCCAACAAGCGCTTCTTTATTGTCACTAGCTTGACATCCTCCATTCTGCTGATCATGAAGATTGAAAATCACAGTGCCTTAGCTTGTCTTTCTTCACGGTGAACTTCCTTCCGGTTTCCTCTTTGATGACCTCTATGAATTCCTGTGGAAGGATCTTAGTCACAATGTAGTGATCAGACAGCTGTGGGAACACCTTCATGGTTTGACTGTTTATCATTACTCTATCCCCTAGTGAAAATTTTCCAGTGGGGATTTTCTGCTTTTCTTTAATTCTATCCTCTGTCTCTCCTTGTAAGAATTCCTTGCTGTGTTTTTCTTGGCTGGTACTTTCTTTGTCCAAGGTTTTCTTATTATCCTCTATGATCCTTTTCCATCCTTCCTTCTTTGCAGCATCTTCGTTGTTAGTTGGTTTGTCTTCAGTGGCTCTGGGGAGAGTATTTGCCCTCTTCTCACCCATTTCTGCAAAGTGCTTCACCAGTTGAGCTATCTGCCCCTCAATTCTTCTGATTGAAATCTCTTGGTTCTTTGTTATCTCCTCTTGGTGTTTCATCATTCTCTCTATTAAGATCTCCAAGTTAGTAATCCTCTGAGAGTCTTGTGAGATTGGTCGGTTGTGGGATGTTAAAGGTTGGAAGGGTGGGTGTTGTGGTGGCATGTAGTGGTTGTTGTTCCTATAATGATATTTTTGTTGGTTTGTGAAGCTGGGGTTGTTATAATTGAAGTCCCTTGGTTTGTGATTTTGGTACTCGGTCCTTCTCTAGTTGGAATGAGTTTGGAAGTGTCAGTTTTGTGAGTATTGGCTTTGATTGGTATTAGTGGGTGAGTGATGTT
The DNA here is from genome assembly GCF_000817695.3 of Arachis duranensis. Lineage (NCBI taxonomy): Eukaryota > Viridiplantae > Streptophyta > Magnoliopsida > Fabales > Fabaceae > Arachis > Arachis duranensis. The sequence goes on from NC_029781.3 coordinate 61,894,609, forward strand.
GGTTGTTTGTGGTCATGGATTTGCCCTGGTTGAAACTTCCTTGTTCTTGATGTTGAGACTCTCCCATTCTCAGATAAGAATGGGGCCTCCATGGTGGGAATTGGGCATTCACTGCAGCAGACTACAGGCAATCAACTTGTCTATCTCTCAGCTCCATGTGTTGCTGTGTTTGATGGTGCATTTGTTTGTTCAGGTTCATGAATGCATTCACTCCTTCAATATTCATCACTTCTTTTTCTGAGATTGCATTCTGTGGTTTCTCAAATGAGTGTTGGTTGTTGACTCCTTTGTCATTGAAATTTGCAATTCCTTGGGCAGTTGTTGTTGCTTTGAGTAGGCCATCTGAGAAGTAGTCCACTGTTTTTCTTGTTTCTGGGGTTAATCCTTCATAGAAAGCTCGAAAGCCCACTTTATCAGTTGCTTTCTTGAATCTTTCCCATGCCTTGAAGAGTGGTTCTTCTTCTCCTTGTGTGAATGGATATTCCCCCTCCTTCAGCTTGATGATCTTTCGGGATGAGGAGAATTTGGCCAGAAATTTGGTGACCAAATCGTTCCAACTAGTGATACTTCCTTGGAGAAAAGTTTCAAACTATTGTGCAGCTTCACCCTTTAATGAGAAAGGGAATAACAAGATCTTATAAGTGTCATGATCTAAACCATCAGTTTTGACAGCACCACAAGTCCTCAGAAAAGTGGATATGTGCTGTTGAGGATCCTCTAATGGATTTCCGTCATAGGAACAATTGTTCTTGATTAGTGTAATGAGTGGTGGCTTCATGTCATGCTATTCTTCGTCTGTAGAGACTTCTTTTCCAATGATAGTCTTTCCTCTGACTTCTCTACTTTCCTGTGGCACGCAAACAATCCAGAGGAACAAACAGCAGCACTCTTGAGAATTGAGTGCAGTTAGTTGAGACAAACTCTCAAACAGTTAGTGAGTTGATAGAGGCAAATTTTCAAACAGTTAGTGTGTTAGTAAAAAA
>NC_029781.3:61896087-61897871 GCF_000817695.3 Arachis duranensis
AACTCAATTATGCAGAAGAGGAATTAAAGAAATCTTGAATGGAGATTGAGACAGAATTTCCTCAATTCTTCACACCCAAGACTCAAACAAGAAAAGTAAAAATGCTCAAGCAAGAACGAGGAAGAAGAGAGATCAATTCTCCTTCCCAATTCTCTAAAATCTCAGTTCAAAGCTCTGAGAGAAAATGAAGTTTCAAAATGTAAAAGTTCAAAAATTCAAAAGAAAGGTTCAAAAGTCAAAAGTAAAAGAAAAAGGTCATAATTACATCAAACTATCTCCTATTTATACACTTTCTATTCTTGGATTTTGGAATTTGGATGGGCTTTTGATTTGGTGAAGAAATGAATTAAATTGGATTTTTAATCCAATTTTCAGCCCATGAGTAAGTAGCTTCCAGAAGGCTGCCCTGCCCTTGTGGAGGGCAGAGCAGAAAATGGTGCGTGCGGCCCTCGTTGCGTGCGTGCTTGGTGCGTGTGATGCATCAGAATGCTGCCCTGCCCTTGTGGAGGGTAGGGCAGAGTTGCCATGGTGCGCCAAGCTGCCTGTGCGTGCGTGCCTGCTGGCCGAGACTCCCTTTGTGCGCCCAATCTTGTGCGCTGGCCGTCCACCACAAAATGCTGCCCTGCCCTCGCGGAGGGCAGGGCAATGTTACCAATGGTGAGGTTCCAAGTTCAAAACTTGGTGGAGGCACACGCTGCTTCTTTTTCTTTGGTTTTCTTGGCACCAAAGTAATGCTTAGTTCCTTGTTTCCTCATGGTGCCGTGTTCGATCCGGGGAGAATGAAAGCAAGCCAATTTTTACTTGATTTTATTGTGCTTGAGCGCTACTCCTTTCCTCTTTGTCCTTGGGTTCGAAACCCATAGGAAGCATTATGAAGCAATTTCTTTTGAATTGTTCTTGGGTGAAGCCCGATATTGCTCTTGAGGAGGGCAGGGCAGAGATTTTGCTTCCTTTGGTCCTTGGCATCAAATTGTGCTCCGCCCTTGTTGTGGGCAGGGCAGTGTTGCTTTTCAAAGTTTGGCTAATTATGTTGCTCTCCTGGAGGGCAGTGTGCTCTCCTGGAGGGCAGTGTAGCTTCCTCCCTTCCATGCGCCACACTTCTTATATCTTGGGCCACGCTTTCTTAAGCCACATTTTTCTTCTTTTCTTCCTTTCTTCACCTGCAAGAAACCAAAGCAACCAATCAAAGTATCTCTAAACTCATAAGGTTTATAATTCATTAAAAATCAATTAATTCTTGCTTAAACCTCATGATTTAGCATCAATTTAATGGTGGTTTCTTGATTTAAAGATGTTATGCATTTTCATTCCAAATCACTTACTTAGGATGCAAGAAAGTGCATAAAGACTAATAAAACAAGTGAAATTAGCTTGAAAAATGGGTATATGATGACCTGTCATCAGTATACAGATGCTACTCCCATATGCAGCTGTAATGGGGTTAGCATATGACCCCAGAGTCCTTCTGGACTGTTCAATTCCACTTAGGTCCATGATGGAGAAAGGGAATATGATATGGATTCACAAGTAAAGTATTTTTTTTGATTTGACCAAAAATAATAAAATAAAACAAATGGAAAATAAAATCAAATTTCGAAAACTAAAAGAAAATAAAATCAAAGCAAATTGAAAACTAAATCAATTAGTTAATTAAAAAGATTTTGGAATTAGCAATTGAAAATATATGATTGAAAATTATTTTGAAAAAGATTTGATTTTTGAAATGAGGAAAGAGAAAAACAACAAAATGACACCAAACTTAAAATTTTTAGAAAATCAAACAC
>NC_029781.3:61898089-61900626 GCF_000817695.3 Arachis duranensis
TTGTCAATGGCTACCTCCCATCCTCTCAGTGAAAATGTTCAACGCGCTCTGTCACAGCACGGCTAATCATCTGTCGGTTCTCAATCGGGTTGGAATAGATTCCAGTGATTCTTTTGCATCTATCACTAACGCCCAGCCCTCAAGAGTTTGAAGCTCGTCACAGTCATTCAATCCTTGAATCCTACTCAGAATACCACAGACAAGGTTTAGACCTTCCGGATTCTCTTGAATGCCGCCATCAATTCTAGCTTATACCACGAAGATTCTGATTAAGGAATCCAAGAGATATCTACTCAATCTAAGGTTGAACGGAGGTGGTTGTCAGGCACATGTTCATAGTTGAGAATGATGATGAGTGTCACGGATCATCACATTCATCAGGTTTAGGAACAAGTGATATCTTAGAATGGAAGCAAGCATGATTGAATGAAAAATAGTAGTAATTACATTAATCCATCAAGACACAGCAGAGCTCCTCACCCCCAACCATGGGGTTTAGAGACTCATGCCGTAGAAGATACAATGAGAAACATGTAAAGTGTCATGAGGTAGAGATACAATATCAAAAGGTCCTATTAATAGTGAACTAGTAACCTAGGGTATACAGAAATGAGTAAATGACGTAAAAATCCACTTCTGGGGTCCACTTGGTGTGTGCTTGGGCTGAGCATTGAAGCTTTCATGTGTAGAGACTTTTTCTGGAGTTAAACGCCAGCTTTAATGCCAGTTTGGGCGTTTAACTCCAATTTTTGTGCCAGTTCCGGCGTTAAATGCCGGGAATTCTGAAGCTGATTTGCAACGCCGGTTTGGGCCATCAAATCTCGGACAAAGTATGGACTATTATACATTGCTGGAAAGCCAAGGATGTCTACTTTCCAACGTTGTTGAGAGCGCGCCAATTAGGATTCTGTAGCTCCAGAAAATCCACTTCGAGTGCAAGGAGGTCAGACTCCAACAGCATCTGCAGCTTGATAGATTTTTGCTCAGGACCCTCAATTTTAGCCAGAAAATACCTGAAATCACAAAAAAACACACAAACTCATAGTAAAGTCCAGAAAAGTGAATTTTAACTAAAAACTAATAAAAATATAATAAAAACTAACTAAAATATACTAAAAACATACTAAAAACAATGCCAAAAAGCGTATAAATTATCCGCTCATCACCCAACAATATCAAACAAGTCAAGAAGCACCAAGATTAACCAAGGAATTCTCAACTATTGAATATAAGACTCCAACACCATTATTAAAACAAGAACTTAGAAAAGAAAACAAGAACAAGTTATAAAAAAACAAAATTAAAATGCAATGGGTGATAATATGCAAATGCAACATATAGAAGAAAATGAAAATAAGGAAAATAAAAAGCAAAAATTTTGAAAAGAAAGTAAGAAAGGAAGAAAGAAGAAAGAAGAAAGAAGGAAGAAAGAAAACAGGGGAGAAACAGGGCGCGGAAGGCGACGCGTACGCGTCACGCACGCGTGCGCGTCGGTGGGCATGCGAGACAGGCGGCGCGGATGCTCATAGCACGCATACGCGTGAATGGTGAAGGTGGTGACCGGCGCAGACATGCCAAGCATGCTTGCATGCTGTCACAGGCACAGAATAGGCACAAAAGTGGCACAACTCTCTGAAAAATGTACCAGGAGTGCAGATGGGTGATCGACGCGCGCGCGCAAGATGCGCTAGCGCGTTGATCCGCGAATTGCCAAAAGGGCGCATATGCGCCAGGTGCGTGCACGCGTGGGTTGGTTTGTGCCTCAGGCATAGTGCTGGCGCAGTGTAGGCACAAATCTCGGGTCTTTGTATGGAGGGGTGATATTTTTCAATCCACGCGTTCGCGCACATGGCGCTCTGGTGCACGAAATTGTGATCAATACTTTTTACAAATCAAATAATCCCCGGTAATGAATCCAAAAACTTGGTATTCAATACCATGGCATAAACACAACTTCGCACAACTAACCAGCAAGTGTACTGGGTCGTCCAAGTAATAAACCTTACGCGAGTAAGGGTCGATCCCACAGAGATTGTTGGTATGAAGCAAGCTATGGTCACCTTGTAAATCTTAGTCAGGCAAACTCAAATGGATATGGGTGATATACGAATAAAACATAAAGATAAAGATAGAGATACTTATGTAATTCATTGGTTGGAATTTCAGATAAGCGAATGGAGATGCTTGTCCCTTCCGTCTCTCTGCTTTCCTACTGTCTTCATCCAATCCTTCTTACTCCTTTCCATGGCAAGCTTATGCAAGGGTTTCACCGTTGTCAGTGGCTACCTCCCATCCTCTCAGTGGAAATGTTCAACGCACCTTGTCATGGCACAGCTATCCAGCTGTCAGTTCTCGATCATGTCGGAATAGAATCCAGTGATTCTTTTGCGTCTGTCACTAACGCCCCGCCCTCAGGAGTTTGAAGCACGTCACAGTCATTCAATCATTGAATCCTACTCAGAATACCACAGACAAGGTTAGACCTTCCGGATTCTCTTGAATGCCGCCATCAGTTCTAGCCTATACCACGAAGACTC
>NC_029781.3:61903198-61904324 GCF_000817695.3 Arachis duranensis
GGATCTCATGTCGGATCTCCGGATATTCACTCTTTTTGAGTGAAAAAGGGACCTCGGGGATCACCTTCTTCAAGGCCACAACTTCATAGAAGTGGTCTTGATGCACCCTTGAGATGAATCTTTCCATCTCCCATGACTCGGAGGTGGAAGCTTTTGCCTTCCCTTTCCTCTTTTGAGAGGTTTCTCCGGCCTTGGATGCCATAAATGGTTCTGGAAAAACAAAAAGCAATGCTTTTACCACACCAAACTTAAAAGTTTTGCTCGTCCTCGAGCAAAAGAAGAAAGAAGAGAGGAGAAGAAGAAGAAATGAAGAAGAAGGGAATGGCTTTGTGTTCGGCCAAAAAGGGGGAGAAGTGGTGGTTTGGTTGTGTGAAAATGAAGGAGTGAAGATGGTTTTATATAGGAGTGGGGGGGCTCATGGTTGGGTCATGTATGGGTGGGTTTGGGAGGGAAAGTGGTTTGAATTTGAAGGGTGAGGTAGGTGGGGTTTTATGAAGGATGGATGTGAGTGGTGAAGAGAAAGATGGGATTTGATAGGTGAAGGGTTTTTGGGGAAGAGGCGTTGAGGTGATTGGTGAATGGGTGAAGAAGAGAGAGAGTGGTGGGGTAGGTGGGGATCCTGTGGGGTCCACAGATCCTGAGGTGTCAAGGAAAAGTCATCCCTGCACTAAGTGGCAAGCAATAATGCGTTTTGAGCCAATTCTGGTGTTAAACGTTGGGCTGGTGCCCATTTCTGGCGTTTAACGCCGAATGCTTGCCCTTTTCTGGCGTTTAACGCCAGTCTGGTGCCCCTTTCTGGCGTTAAACTCCTAGAATGGTGCCAGACTGGGCGTTAAACGCCCAACAGCTAGCCTCACTGACGTTTAAACGCCAGCACACTCTCCTCCAGGGTGTGCTGTTTTTCTTTCTATTTTTCATTCTGTTTTTTTGCTCTTTCAATTGATTTTGTGACTTCTCATGATCATCAACCTACAAAAGAACATAAAATAACAAAGGAAAATAGATAAAATATAACATTGGGTTGCCTCCCAACAAGCGCTTCTTTAATGTCAGTAGCTTGACAGAGGGCTCTCATAGAGCCTCAGAAATACTCAGAGCAATGTTGGAACCTCCCAACACCAAACTT
>NC_029781.3:61909462-61937178 GCF_000817695.3 Arachis duranensis
GCGTTTAACGCTGGGAATTCTGAGGGTGTTTTGAACGCCGGTTTGGGCCATCAAATCTTGGGCAAAGTATGGACTATCATATATTGCTGGAAAGCCCAGGATGTCTACTTTCCAACGCCGTTGAGAGCGCGCCAATTGGGCTTCTTTAACTCCAGAAAATTCGCTTCGAGTGCAGGGAGGTCAGAATCCAACAGCATCTACAGTCCTTTTTAGTCTCTGAATCAAATTTTTGCACAGGTCCCTCAATTTCAGCCAGAAAATACCTGAAATCACAGAAAAACACACAAACTCATAGTAAAGTCCAGAAAAGTGAATTTTAACTAAAAACTAATAAAAATATACTAAAAACTAACTAGATCATACTAAAAACATACTAAAAACAATGCCAAAAAGCGTACAAATTATCCGCTCATCACGCTCCCGCGTGGATGGTTGAAAATGCTTGAGGCGCGCGTACGCACTGGGTGCACGCACGTGCGGGTTGATGCTCTGTTTTTCAAAATTTTCCAAGTTCTTGCACCAATCCAAGCATTCCAAACCTTATCATTTGTCTCTAGCCTCAGTGCATCCCAATGCATTTCAACATCTTTATTTTCCAATATCTCAAATAATTAGTTCAGTATTTAGTATTTTGTTCAGTAGTAACAAACACAAGTAATAAGCAATACAAGTCAAACACAATTAGACAAGTAATACAGATAACAATTAATCTGGATAAGCAGTTAGGCAACCAAAGACAATTAAGCACACCCAAACAATGGCAAGTAAATGCCATATGATGCATGCATGCCCTATTGGCCATGTGTTCACGTGTCGGTTGATCTATCAGAACTCGACACATCCGGTAGCTAACTGATGCACGAAATTGAACTCCGCACAACAGAATCGGCAAGTGCACCGGGTCGTCCAAGTAATACCTCAGGTGAGTGAGGGTCGAATCCCACAGAGATTGTTGGATTGAGCAAGCAATGGCTATCTTGTAAATCTTAGTCAGGCGATTAAAAAAGAGCATAAAATGAAAGCATGATAAAAGTGCAAGAATATAAAATCTATGGCTACCAAATGCAAGAAAACAATAATAACAACTAAATTAAGTAAAGGAAACATCAAATTGCATTAATGAAAATGAAAATTAACAAGAGTTCACAAGCATCAAAGCAACAAAGCAAAAGAAATAACAAATAAAACTAAGAAGTAATAACAAGAGATTGTAAAGAAAACAAAATCAAAACAAGAATTTAAACTTAAATCTAAGAAAAATTTAAGAACAAAACCCTAAATTCTAAAGAGAAGAGAGAACTTCTCTCTCTAGAAACCTAACTTAAAACATGGCTAAAACTTAATTATGACTACTTGGTTCATTCCCTTCAATCCTTGGGTTCAATAGCATCAGAAATGAGTTGGATCTAAGCTTGGATGGGCGCGAAAATTGCCCCCAGCGTATTTCCTTTAATGAGGTCACGTGTTGCTGATCACGCGTGCGCGTGGCCTGGCAAGTTTTCCCTCTCACACGTACGTGTGGGCCACGTGTATGCGTCACCATGAATTTCTCTAATTCCTCATTTCTATATGAATTCTTCACTTTGAATGCTTTTTCTTCACTTCTTCAATCCAAAAATATCACTTCTTCACTCAACAAAAATATCAAGGCATCGAATGGAATTAAAGTGAATTAAATTTAGCAATTTTAAGGCCTAAAAGCATGTTTTCACTCTTAAGCACAATTTATGAGAAATTCACAAAACCATGCTATTTTCTTGAATAAATGTGAGAAAAGTCGATAAAATCCACCAAATTCAATACAAGATAAACCATAAAATTGTGATTTATCAGTAGGCAACGGTAAAGAAGTAGCCTTCTAGACAGATCAATGGATAACAGGGATTCCTAAACTTGGTGATCTAGCACTAGAAGATATCCACCCCATCGTTAAAGACAAGGTGGTTAATGGAGTATAAATGTCGGTCTAGAAATTTCTCAAAGGAATTTCGTTGCAAGCATAGTCCAAACCAACAATTTATCCACCAATCAGAGTTTAAAAAGGTTGTCACAATACAAATCAAAATAACTGGGAGTATCAATCACGGGTAGTTCTCCCTAGGAGTTGCAATGAAGTGCTCAATTATTGGCTATGAAGAGGTGTTTTTGGGGTTTTGAATAATAGACAAGAAATGTAAATAACAAGAAAGTAAATGGCAATTAACTAACAAAGGAAAGGAAATCAAATGGTAAAAAGATCTTGGCAAGGGTTGATGGTTAAAGATCTATCCTTGTTTCCAACCATAATATGATAATTGTAAGGATCAATCCCATTTAGTCAACCTTTAACAATTGGAAGAAAGTCAAATGAGCTCCATCAATCCCAATCCATAAGTCCTAGCCACTCACTAATTGAATTAGTGAAGACTAGAGTCAATGGACATCAATTATCAATCACTTGGACATTAGCAACTCAAGGTCACCTAAGTTACCAACCCAAGCCAAGAATAGGAAAATCTACACTATAGCTAAAAGAAACATTTCATCAAACATCTAGAATGCAATGAAAGTAAACATCATAAATTGCAAGAATTAATAAAAGCCATAACTAACATAAGCAAGAAATCAATAATAACAACTAAGGTAAATATCAAAAGACATGAAAACATAAAATTGCATTGAAAGAAAATTGAAATTGACAAATAAACTAAATTGGCAAATTAAAGAAATTAACAAGAGAATTAGATAAACTAAAGTGCTAGAACAAATAAAAGTAAAGGAAACCTAAAATGAAGCAAGATTAAAATCTAGATCTAAGAAGAAATTGAAATAAAACCCTAAAACCTAGAGAGAGGAGAGAGCCTCTCTCTATAGAATTCTACATCTCTCTAAAACTAAAACTAGTCTAATGTGTGTAATGTTTGTCCCCCATCCTCCTTCACTCCTCAGCCTCTAATCTGCCGACTGGGCTCGAAACTGGGCCAGAAATCAGCCTGAAATCTCCCCTGGCGTGTTCCCTTAAGTGAGGCACGTGACGCTTGTCATGCGTACGCGTCAGTTGAACTTTCCACAAGGTCATGCGTACGCGTCAGTCACGCGTACGCGTTAGTGGATGATGCTCTTGGTCTCGCGCACGCGTCAGCCCCGTGTACGTGTCAGGACTAGCTTCTCAAATATGTAATTCTTTGTATTCCTTCCACTTTTGCATGCTTCCTTTCCATCCTCTAAGACATTCCTGCCCTATAAACCCTGAAATCACTTAATAAACACATCACGGCATTGAATGGTAATAAGAGAGGATTAAAAATTAGCAATTTTAAGGCCTAAAAAGCATGTTTTCATTCTTAAGCATAAATTAGGAAGGATTCACAAAACCAAGCAATTTATATGAATAAGTGTGAAAATAGTTGACAAAATCTACTCAATTCAATTCAAAATAAACCATAAAATAGTAGTTTATCAGTGGCTGATTATGCAAACTCAGACGGTACTTGGAAGCTTAGCAATCTAAACCAAATTCTACCTAGTGAAGCTGTCGATATGATTAGATCAATTAAAGCACCCTAATGGGATTTAGGAGAGGATATGATTTGCAGCTACAAGAATTTTTTCTATTAAATCCACATATCTAGCAATACATCAATCCAACTCAAGTAGTGAGTTTTCTTTTGATAAAATATGGAAACTCAATTTTTCCCAACGTCTGAGAGCCTTCACTTGGCTTCTTTCTCAAAATGCCCTCCTAACTAATGAGAATAGAGCTAGAAAAAGACTTACTGAAGTAGCGGATTGCCTAAGACATCCAAATAACCTCGAGACCTTGCTCTATGTTATGCATGATTGCCCTTTCATCAGTAGAACTTGGAAGAGCTTGGTAAACAGGAATTCACAGCAATATTTCTTTCAGACAGATACCCAAACCTGGCTGAAAAAGAATTTGTGGAGTTCTCATAACAGAAATAGAACCAGCTGGCCCATTATTTTCATCACCACCTACAACCTAGCATGGAAAAGCAAAAATGAACTCATATTTCAAAACTCTCCCTCTAACCTTGATATATTACTTAATCAAGCTATTGACCTGGCCAAGAACTACGAGGATTGTCTCACCATTTCTAAAGCTGGGGTTTCAACGCTGAGTACCAGTAGAGAAGATATGATTGGGTGGGAACCCCCAACTGAGAACTGGTTTAAGTTAAACGTTGATAGTTCAGTTATCCCACCAGCAAGCATGGCGAATTGCGGTGGTCTGATTAGGGACTGTCAGGACAGAACGATTGTAGGATTCATGATGAATTTGCGGAATTGTTTGATCACCTTGGCTGAGATATGGGACTTGTATGCGGGGATTAAGCTAGCTCATGACCTAGGCATTGAAAAGTTCCGGGTAGAGATGGACTCCCTCTGCGCTTTCAATTTTGTCCAGAACTTTGCTTTCTCAAGAGTTGCAGGAACCCCTACTGCGTGCTATCAAGCTGCTTTCTGCCCATCCATGGAATGTTCGCATCTCCGATATCTACAGAAAAAAGAATTTCTATGCAGATTTGTTGGCTAAGAAGGCTCATCTCTATCAGGATTGGGCTCACCTGTTTTTCTTTTCTTCCGACGTTCTTCTTTCCAGTGCTTATGGCGAATGTCTTTGGGATTAAATTTCTCAGAATAATTTTTATGTAGCTTTCTGTTTTGGACTTTATGCTCCATTGCTCATAAAAAAAAAATAATCCTTTTAATTATTTACTAATGACTGCAAGATATAATTGAAGCCATAAATTTCACTATGAATAAAGGAACTTGACCAAAAAAAAAAAGACTTATACTATTTAGAATAACTTATTTCTGAGTGATATTTATCAAACTAATTTGCGGTTAAAATTTTGTAGTGATCTCGTGTGGCTAATCTAATTTAAATTTACATTGATTTGTTTGAATTAAAATTCTATGTAATTTACACACATGGTTTATGCCAAATAGATTATTAATGTTGTTTAAATAATTAATGGTTAATTTAAAACAAAAAATGAAGTTAATAATTTTATTATAAATAATTATATGGTTGTCCAAATTTTAATTAAATTAATATTAATTATTATGATAATTAAATGTTTCAATAACCATAAAATATATCATCAAAGGTAACATATCTCTATAAAAAATGATTGGTTAGAATTTACCATTAAATTTTTACTTCTCGTATCAGATTTTGTAATTGAAATTAAAGAATGATGATAAATATTAATTCAGATGAGAAACCGCGCAGCAATTGGTCGCTGATATCTCGAATTTGGAGACAAGGCATATTGGTACTTATGGAGGACGTTTTGATATTACCTTGCAAGCAAGCTGTCCAAAAATTAAAGGAGCCAAAAAGCTTACCCACGCAAAAGGATTTCATTTACTTTATATGGAAGTTGTTTCTGTTCATCCCCAAATTAAAGATATATATTTACTTGAATGCAACAATCAATTTGTGATCTCTCCATATTCTAAACCATCTATCAATATTATTGTGTCAATTTAATTTGCATCTATTTTCTCTTTCAATGGAACGTGACGGTGGCCATAAACAAACTTCTCACAAAACTCCGTACACTCAGCTTGAACAGGTTAGCTCTGATTTCTTTCTAGCAATTGGCCTGCAAGAGCAAAACGCAACAATATTCACAGCGCTCGCAGCGACACTGGAAAGCGAAGGATCCTCCTCGTCGCTTGATAATGAGCAGGAAGACGATGATAACGCTGATTTCTTCACGAGCTATGAGTTTGAAACGGAGGACCTTCAGTTTCTTGAAAGCGAAGGAAGCAACTACGGTGATGACGAAGACATGGATGACTTTGACTTCGACGTGGACGAATTGACATACGAAGAGTTAATTGAGTTGGAAGACTTTATAGGGAAGCAGAAGAGAGGGTTATCAGCAAATGAGGTTTCTTCGTGCTTGCATTCCTACACCTTCGATTCTGTTAACGAGAGGAAAAACAGTGGAACCGATCGGTGCGTGATTTGCCAGATTGAGTATGAAGAAGGTGAAGCGTTGGTGGCACTTCGTTGCGGACATCCTTTCCACACGGATTGCATAAGCAAGTGGCTTCAAGTAAGAAAGGTTTGCCCAATATGTAGCAGTGAAATTTCGGCTCCCGAGATTGTCAATAAACAAGAACCCTTCATTGTTTAGTTACCGTTGTTTTAGACGATGGCGATGCTCATAAATTTGTACAATAAAAATTTGAATGATAACATATATAAATAAAGATAAATTTTATCCGACCAAGTTAAGTTCTAAAATGATCTCTGATATTAGCGTCGTGCATTAAAATTATTTTTGAAATTATAATTGTATTGATTAGGTCTCTGAAATTGACAAAAAGTGCATCATGTTAGTCTTTGACCCATTTTTTATTAACAACGTGATGATATGACACTACAAGAAAAAATGCTTGTCAGCACACTTTTTTCTTACCACACTTTTAAAGCGTGCCCAAAAGTGGTCTATGGCCACGTTTTTGCGAGGGTGGCAACTGAATTGGGATTTGGCCACACTTTTTTTGGTCACGCTTTAGGAAAATCGGCACGCTTTTACAAGGGTGCCACTTATTTGAAATTTGGCCACGCTTTCTTATTGCCACGCTTGAAAAGCATGCCCACAGAGAGAAATCGGCACACTTTTACGAGGGTGCCACTGATTTGATATTTGGCTACGCTTTTTTTGCTACGCTTGAAAAGCGTGCCATAGAAGAAAATCGGCATGCATGAAAAGCGTGGCTATCCTGTGTTTAATTAGGCACAGTACAAAAACGTGCCGATAGAATTCCCTCTCCTAAAATTTAGTTTCCCACCTATTTTTTTCCACACTTTACTTTTTTTTTCTAAGTTTTCAATTTTAACCCTAAAAGTGATAAACTAGTTTTACATTATTACCAAATTCACTTTTAACCCTAAAATTCACTTTTAAACCCTAAACCACGCCGTCATCTTCCTATTCTCTTTCTAACCCTGCTTTCGTACGTCGTTCATCGTCATCTTCATCGCACCCAGCCTTTATCGCCTTCATCGTCATCTTCATCACTGCCCTTCATCGCACCCAACCTTCATCACCTTCATCGTCATCTTCATCATTCATTACTGTGGTCTTCCTCGAGCTTGTCGTTGCCGTCACCGTCAGTAGTCGTTGTCTTCCTCGATGCTGCTTTGAAAGGGTTTTGAATGTCTTTTCCTTGAAAGGTTCAGAAAATCCTAACCTCCATCACGCCACCATCTATCTCACCGTCGCCACCCTTCACGCTCAAGATCGTAACCAGGTTTGTCGTTATGTTAGCTAGCTCACCATTCCTCTTGCTATTTTGCTTGTCATCCTTCTCGTCGTTCTGCTCGCCTCTCTCTCGCGGTTCTGCTCGCCGTGCTGCTCGAAAGTTAGTGCTTAGTTGTACTCCATCTTCTTTTTTTTAAATGCTCCATTTAGAAATCAATCAAGAAAATTGGATGATTATTGAATATTTTTTGCTGTTAACTTTTTATTGAATTGATTATTGATTACCTCTGGCTGTGCTGCTATTTTAATTTGTATCTTGTGGTTTTTTTGCCTATGCTGTTTCTCAACCCTCGCACCCAACCCTTGTTCATCAATAGTCTTTCTTTGAATTTCATCAGAACTTATGGCCAAAAGCAATTGTTCTACTTATAACGCCTCCTCCAATTGATGAAGTTACACGTCTTCAGTATGGTTTTTTTCCTCTTTCCTTCTATCCACCTATAGAATTTTGGAGATATTGATAGAGATTTAAAGTTGACGATTTGCAAAATATCTTTTGCAGATATCCATATACAGACAACCCACAGGGTCTTCCTGAGAGAACAAATGGAGCTGCTGGCGAGTATGCTAGAGCATGCACTTCTGTGGCTGCAGAATGTGGAGTCCCTGTGATTGATCTCTTGGACCAAATGCAGCAGTGCCCCGACTAGAAGAAAGAATATCTAAAGGTATAGCCTTTGCCTATCAGGAATTTGATCCATGCCGCTCTCATTCTCGATGTACATTACCTATGCTTCAAGCCCAAAGAGTGGTTTTTTGTAGGGTGTTGTATTACATAATGTCAAACTCTGTATAGGAAAATGGTATAAGGGTTATAAGGTGAGCATGCTTATAAATTGTCCATACATCAAAACCAAATTATCTCACAACTATTTTTTAGCAGAATTGGTCCTTGTTGCTAATATGCAATATTAGAAAATAGCAAAATAGCTATCATTTATTCCTTTTTATACTATTTTATACTATTTTAATAAAATTTTTGTAATTTATCTTTAATAAATCACTTGACAAAGTAAAATATATATATAATGTAGGGACTTATAGGTTTAATTGTATTTGAATTAACTGCCATCTTCATTTTTGTTACAGCTTCTAATGATGTTTCATTAACAAGTTCAGGTCAATGCGGCTCCCATGGAGTTTCTAGCGAGATAATTCAAGCAAAAGCAAATTGAGGGATCTCCTCGACGGCTCGGAATACATGCTTAGCTTTGGGAGTAAGTTTATCTTTTCTAGTTTGATTTGTAGGAGAATGTCAGTTACTTGAAGGAATTATGTCACCATTGTTGCTTGCTTTTGTTTTTCTTTATAATTTTTTATTTTAAATCTAAAAGAAATATATGACAGCTTTATAATTAAACAAGTTAGCAGTTTCCTCCATTGGCCATCAATTTTTTCTCTCTAAAATGAGAATGCTCTTTGTCTTTCATATGAACAGCCAAAGAATGTGAAAAATAGCAAAGAAGTTTCAAAATCATTAGTGAAGAATGTCCTTTGATGTGGTAGCAGATAGTAGTAGACTAGTAATAATAATGGTATGTGATTTTCTTAAGTTTCAAAATCATTATGCTCTTTGTCTTTATTATTATATGAATGTACAGTTTCCTGATATTATATGTTGGTATTAACTTTCATGATGCTTTTCTTAAGTGCTTGTGTTTGTAAGCTTATGAACGCAAAATTTGACATCACCCTTCAGTGTTTCAACTTTCTTTCTTAAATTAGGCTGATAAACTATTATTTTATGATTTATATTGTGTTTAATTGAGTGGTTTTATCAAGCCTTCACCCACTTATTCATATGATTTGCATGTATTTACAATTCCATCCTAAAATTGTTCTATGATTGAAAACTTGCTTCCTAAAGATCTTTTAATTGTATATTTTTATTCTCCTTTATACCATTTGATGTCGTGATCTATGTGTTAAGTGTTTCAGGCTTCATAGGGCAGGAATGGCTTAGAGAATGGAGAGGAGGCTTGCAAAAATGGAAGGAACACAAGAAATTGAGGAGATGACCAGTGAGAAGTGACGCAGGCGCATGGCTCATGCGACCGTGCGAAATGGAAGAAATCGCAGTGACGCGCTCGCGTGCCTGACACGAACGCGTGGATTGGAAGCTGCACGAGTGACGCGAATGCGTGGACGACGCGCACGTGTGGCACGAAAAACGCTGGATGACGCGAACGCATGGACGACGCGGTTGCGTGACGTGCGTGATCTGCAGAATTTTCAGAAAATGCTGGCGTGGATTCTGGGCCGCATTTTAACCCAGCTTTTGGCCCAAAAACGCAGATTAGAGCCAAGAAACATGCAGAGACTAAAGACAACTCTCATTTCGCATATTTTCTAGTTTTAGTTTTTGGATCTAGAGAGAGAATTCTACCTCTTCCTTTAGGTTTTTTTTCTTTACATTCATAGTTTTAGGATTTGAAGATTTTGCTTTGGTTATTGAGAAGAGTTTACCTCCGGAACTGGTCATTCTAGTTTGTTTACTTACTTTTTACTTACTCTTTCATATCTTTAATCTGTCCAGAGTTACAATTGGATTATTTTTAGAGTTTATTAATACAAAGACTATTTTTATTTTTAATTGATCTCTTTGATTATTGTTTATCATGTCTCTTTTCATTTTTCCTCTTAATTTTGTGAAGTCTACATTTATGATAATAGAGTAGTTTCCCTACTTGATTGGGAGTTGATTAAAAGGAGAACCTTGAGTTGGAATACTCAAGAGTCCAATTGTAATTGGTTTGTTGTTGGTTGGCTTGTTAGTCACTAACTATAATCCTTCCCGAGGGAGAGGGTTAGGTCTTGTGAATAGAAGTTGACTTTTAACTTGACTTTCCTTCATTTGTTGAGGGTTAACTAAGTAAAAACAACTACTAATTATTAATTGATCTTGAGAAAATTCCAACAAGGATAGAACTTCCGATTAATCTTCTCCCGGTCAAGATTTTTATTTAAATTACATAAATTCTCTGATTTAATTTCCTATTTATCAAACTCAAAACCATTTTGGAAAACCTCTGATTAATAAAATAGCACATCTTCGGATTTTTGCTGGTTAAGAGCTGTACTTGCAACACCATTTTTCTTAATAATTCTTAATCTGACAATTTTTGCCACGTCAATTTTTGGCGCCGTTGCCGGGGAGTTGCAATAGATTGCTAATTTTTTTATTGGAATTTATTTATTTGCATTTTTCTTTTTATTTTGCTACTATGAGCTGCATGTTTCTTTCATTGAATGACGCATTCACTTCCTGATCCAATTAGATTGCTAGTATTTGATCCTGAGATTGAAAGAACTATTTCACGTATAAGGCAAGCTCGGCGTCGGTTAGTCCTCTCCGAGGACGAATCTGAAACGTCACTTAAGGAAGAAACAAGCTCCCTTTCTACTAATTCAGTTGATTTACGTGCAGGTGACATGGCAGCACCTAGGAGATTTACTATCCAGGAAGCTGGAGCCCCTGATTTTACACTACAACCGTATCAAGCACATCACCCAGCGGTAGCTGCAGATTTTGAACTAAAGACTACACTACTCAACTTGATGCCTAAGTTTCATGGCTTACCCGCTCAAGAGCCTATCAAGCACCTTAGGAATTTCCAGGCAGCCTATTCTACTGTCAGGCATGATGGTGCAGATGAAAGTTCTATTCTGTTAAAAGCCTTCCCGTTCTCTCTTGAGGGAAAGGCGAGAGAGTGGTACTACGCCCAACCTAGAGTGACTGTTGCTAAATGGCATATGCTTAGAAGGGAATTTTTGGAAAAATTCTTTCCAGCTGAAGTTACTGATAGATTGAGGAAGGAAATTTCCATGATTGTTCAAGGCGAATCCGAGACTCTCCACGAATATTGAGAATGCTTCAACAATCTTCTGGAAGCATGTCCCCACCACATGATTGAGAAGTTAATGTTGCTCGACTACTTCACATAGGGCATGAAACCTCAAGATAAGACCACATTGGAAGGTGCTAGCAATGGGTCTATGAAAAAGTACAAGACCACTGATGAAGCATGGCAATTGATCAGCGACTTAGCTGAATCCACTAGGAATCACAAGCAGAGGCAAGGCCACTCAAAAGCTGTTACAGATGTACCTTCTAGTAAGGAGACTACTACTCTAACTCAGAGTATATGTGAAATGACCAACTTACTGAAGCAGATGCAGTTGAGTCAACAATAAGCTCAGCAAGCTCAGCCTTCTCCACCATAGCAAAGCCAATAGTTGGTTCCACAAAGAGTGTGCGGGATCTGTGCTGATTATAGTCATTATACGGATGAATGTCCGCAGCTCTAACAGGAAGACAACACTATGGCAGCCACTCATAACTTCTATGACCGCCCCAATCAAGGATACAATCAAGGTGGTGGCTACAACCATGGATGGCAGGACAATTCCAACCAAGGTTGGAGAGATAATTCTAACCAGGGTTGGAGGTACAATCATAATAGAGGAGGCAGAGCTAACAATGGAAACCAGAGGTGGAATAATAATAACAACATCAGACAGCAGAATCAGAATCAGGCCTACATATCACCTCATCTAAGGCAGCCTCAAGCATCTCAGCAGACCCCTCAGATCACTTATCCCTCTTCATCTTCTAATGATGAGTTATTACAATCTATTGATCGGATACAGCAGGCCATGAAAAATAACCTTACCTCTACTCTAAATAGTTTGAACTCTACCTTGCAAGCTCTTGTCTCACAGATTAAATCACTAAATAACTCCAACAACCAGCCTTTGAGCTCCAGTAGAATCCCCTCTCAACCATTACCTAACCCCAAGGGTGGCATCAATGCCATTACCTTGAGGTCTGGAACCACACTACAAAGGAGGAATCTTGAGGAGCCAAGCCCGCTAGAACACGCCCCAGCTGAGGACATGGTTGAGGTAGAGGATGTTGATGAAGCACAAGGCATGGCTGAAGTAGAAGCAACCCAACCAAGGAACGCAGAACCCCAGCAAGCTGAAGCTATAAGAGACGCCACTCCTATCCCATTTCCACACCTTGCTAAGAAAGCCAGAAGCAGATGGAAGTTGATCCCAAAATGGTAGAAATCTTCTAAAAGGTTAAGGTAACTGTTCCCCTTTTTGATGTTATTCAACAAGTACCTAAATTCGCAAAGTTTCTAAAAGAATTGTGCATACATAAAAATAAAATTAATGAATTAGAAACTATTCCTTTAGGTAGTTCTATATTTGCTTTAATGGGAAATATACCTGAAAAATGTAATGATCGAGGCCCATGTATGGTTAACTGTACCATTTGAGGTGTGATATTTTCTGACTGTATGTGTGATTTAGGAGCGTGCGTGAGTATTATGCCCTTGTCTATATATAATGCTTTAAGGCTCCCTCCCTTAAAAAGGTCAGTAGCTCGTTTTGTGTTAGCAGATAAAAGCATTATTACAGTGGTTGGAATTGCTGAAGATGTGTTAGTGAGCATTAAGGGGCTCACGTTTCCCATTGACTTCTATATCTTAGAGATGCCCCAAAATGACTCAAGAAAGCCTTCATCAATCCTGCTTGGAAGACCGTTTTTGAAGACTTCAAAGTTCAAGCTGGTATTCTTTTGAAGTAGATGGCAGAACAGTGAGCTTCAATCTGGATGAAGCTATGAAGCATCCCCCAGAAGATCACTCCATATTCCAATGTGACATCATTGATGAAATTATAGCTGCAACTCACCAAGAAGAAATGGAAGAGAGTCACATGGAGCACGATCCAAGTGTGGGGACACCCTCTGATCATACTGAAGACTCGTTACCATTTTCACCAGCCCCAGATGATATAGAGCCATGCCATGAGCAGAAAATGGAATTAAAGCCGCTTCCTCCACACCTCAAGTATGCTTACCTTGAGGACAAGCAGAAGTTTCCAGTTATCATTGCGAGGGAGCTCACTTCCCAACAAGAAGAACAACTGCTTAGTGTATTGAGGACGCATAAGAAAGCAATTGGATGGAGCTTGGCGGACATCGTAGGCATCAACCCTCAAGTTTGTGAACATAGAATATTCTTAGAAGAAGGAGCAAAGCCTGTCCATCAACCTCAGAGAAGATTGAATCCAACCATCTTAGAAGTTGTCAAGAAGGAAGTAACCAGACTACTTGAAGCAGATATTATTTACCCCATTTCAGATAGCGAATGGGTCAGCCCAGTGCAAGTGGTGCCCAAGAAGTCTGGAGTTACAACAATAAGAAATGAGCAGGGAGAACTTTTGACAACCAGAGTGCAGAACTCATGGAGAGTCTGCATTGACTACAGGCGTCTCAACCAAGCCACTCGCAAGGATCATTACCCCTTGCCATTCATTGATCAGATGCTTGATCGCTTGTCAGGTAGATCTCATTACTGCTTTTTAGATGGTTATACAGGTTATTTCCAAATCCATATAGCTCCTGAAGATCAGAA
This sequence comes from Arachis duranensis, assembly GCF_000817695.3. NCBI lineage: Eukaryota > Viridiplantae > Streptophyta > Magnoliopsida > Fabales > Fabaceae > Arachis > Arachis duranensis. The sequence continues at coordinate 61,923,177 of NC_029781.3, forward strand.
AAAGACTACTTTTACATGTCCTTTTGGGACTTATGCTTATAAGAGACTGCCCTTTGGCTTATGCAATGCACCAGCTACTTTCCAAAGGTGTATGATGATTCTTTTCTCCGATCTCATTGAGACCTGGATGGAAGTTTTTATGGATGACTTTAGCGTATATGTTGATTCATTCAGCCTTTGCTTGGATAGTTTATCTAGAGTATTGGACAGGTGTGTTAGTTCAAACCTTGTTTTAAAATTTGAAAAGTGTCATTTTATGGTGAAACAAGGAATTATTCTAGGACATGTTATTTCTGATACTGGTATCTCTGTAGACCCCGCAAAGGTGGATGTTATTTCTAGTTTACCTTACCCCTCCTCTGTGAGGGAAGTCCATTCGTTCCTTGGCCATGCAGGTTTTTACAGGAGATTCATTAAGGACTTCAGTAAGGTAGCACTACCCTTATCTAGACTACTGTAAAAAGATATTGAGTTCAAGTTCAATGAGGATTGCAAACAAGTGTTTGATAAGCTGAAGACCGCCCTGACTCAAGCTCCGATTGTGAGGGGACCAGACTGGAGTCAACCATTTGAAATTATGTGTGATGCCTCCAATCATACAGTAGGAGCAGCACTAGCTCAGCATGAAGGTAACGATCCTTTTGTAATTGCTTATGCATCTAAAACTTTAGATGCTGCTCAATCTAATAACACTACTACTGAAAAAGAGCTTCTAGCTATTGTTTTTGCTCTGGATAAATTCCGAGCCTATTTACTTGGTACTAAGGTAGTAGTGTACTCAGACCATGCAGCTCTAAAATATTTATTAACTAAAAAGGAATCTAAACCAAGGCTAATACATTGGATGCTACTGCTACAAGAATTTGATTTGGAAATTAAAGATAGGAGTGGTAACCAAAATTTAGTGGCAGACCACATGAGTCACCTTGAGCACATTAAAGATGACTCCATTCCTATCAATGATACTTTCCCATTTGATAGCTTACAGGCAGTATCTGATGTAGTTCCTTAGTATGCACCTGTAGCTAATTATCTAATTAGCCACACTTTTCCTCCCGATTTTACTAAGCATCAGAGAGACATGCTAAAAAGCGAGTCCAAATATTATATATGGGATGATTCATATCTATGGAGGTGTGGTGCTGACTAGGTAATTAGATGGTGTGTGCCTCAATCAGAATTCCAGTCCATTTTAGAGGCCTGCCACTCATCTGAGAGTGGAGGACATTTTGGCCCTCAATGAACAGCTAGAATAGTTTTAGACTGTGGATTCTGGTGGCCTACCCTTTTTAAAGATGCCGCTGACCTTTGTAAATCTTGTTCTTCTTGCCAAAGATTTGGTAATATATCCAAGAGGGATGAAATGCCTCAACAAATTATGCTTTTCTGTGAAATTTTTTATGTTTGGGGCATTGACTTCATGGGTCAATTTCCAAATTCTAAAGGTCACATTTATATACTGTTAGCTGTAGATTATGTTTCTAAATGGGTGGAAGCAATTCTGACCTATACTGATAATGCTAACATTGTTGTTTCCTCTGTTAGAAACCATATTATTTGTCGCTTTGGATCACCATGAGCAATCATGAGTGATCAAGGCACTCACTTTTGTAACAGGAGACTAACAGGATTACTGAAGAAGCATGGGATAATTCATAAAGTATCAACAGCCTATCACCCCCAAACTAATGGGCAAGCCGAGGTGTCTAACAGAGAGATAAAGCACATACTGCAAAAGATAGTCAAGCCTCATAGAAAGGACTGGAGCACCAGGCTCCAAGATGCGCTTTGGGCATATCGGACAACATACAAGACACCAATCGGGATGAGTCCTTTCCGCTTAGTTTATGGAAAGGCCTGTCATCTCCCAGTTGAGTTAGAACACAAAGCCTTCTGGGCAGTAAAGGAATGCAACATGGACTTTGAGAAAGCCAGAGCTGAACGGAAGTTACAATTGCAAGAATTAGAGAATATTCGCCTAGAAGCTTATGAAAACTCCAGGCTGTATAAAGAGAAGGTGAAAGCTGTGCATGATAAGAACATCAAGAGAAGAGAGTTCCAACCCGGGGACTTAGTCCTCCTTTACAACTCCAAAATGCGGCTCATGCCAGGCAAACTGAGATCCAGATGGGACGGTCCCTATCGAGTAGAGAAGGCGGAGCCATATGAAGTCTTTCACTTGAGCCATTCTTCAAGCTCTGAACTTATAAAGGTTAATGGACATCGCTTGAAGTTATTTCATGGTGAAAAGATGGCAAAAAACATGGAGCTAGAGATCTTCCTCTTGTAAGATCCACCCACAGCAGAAGACTGAGCTAGTGGAGCGTCCAACTTAAGGACGTTAAAGCAAAGTGTTGGGTGGGAGACAACCCACCATGGTATGATCGTTCTTTTTTCCTCTCCTTAACTTCCTTTTTCAATAACTCTTCTCAGTACTAGTGCCTATAGTTCGCATCTGCATTTGTATATTGCATAAAAAAACACATGCGACGCGACAGCGTCGCCAACGCACCCGCGTCCTATATGCGTTGGGAAGACAATAAGATTAAACAGAGAGTCAAGGGAAAGCGTGGCTGGAGGCATGCCTTTGGCACAAATTGATCCACGCGAACGCATCAACCACGCGAACGTGTGCCCTGAAAATTGACGTAAGAAAGGGTGTTTGGCATAATGTTAGGCTGGAACGGGGCTAAACTCGTGCTAGACGCACAAGCCCTACCATGCGTACGTGTGCCCCATGCGTATGCGTGCCCCACGCGCCCGCGTCGTTTTCAAAGTTTGGCCATTCACGCAATCGCGTCCACCACGCGATCGCGTCACCCTGCAATTTGGCAACAATGAGTTTTGAACAGAGAGTTGTACGAACGCAAGGCTGCCCTCGCATCACTAGCACAAACCATGTCACGCGTCCGTGTGACCGATGCGTCTGCGTGACCGACGCGTCCGCGTCAAGTCATATAAGTGCTATTCGCACGAACGCGGGACCCACGCATCCGCGTCGCTTGCGCCGCACAACTTATCCAGATCAGCCAAAATATCTTATCTTTTTCTTCCCCAAATCCTTATTTCTTTCCCCCCTTTCTTCCTTCTTCCTTCTTTCTCACTTTCTACTCCCTCTTTCTCACCACCATCATCAAGGTCTTTTCTTTTCTTCTTCCCTCTTTACTTTTCTATTCTTATTCTTATTTTCATATTTTCTTCTTTGTTTTCTTCCTTTCATTATCTATGTTTTCTTTTTCTTTTTTCTTTTTAAACTTTTTTTATTGGTGTTGGAAATTTATTTGGGTCATTATTTCTTATATTTTGCTTGTGGATTGTTAAGGAATTATTTGACAATTATATATTATTCTTTATAGGGTGGTTGCATGCTCAATTTAATACTTTCAATACCTTATTTACCATGCATGCTATGTGTTTGTGAAAACGCCCGTATGGCATTGTGCACTATTTTTAGATTTCTTTTAATCTACTACTCTAAATGCTTGCTTTTCACAAAACCCTTTTTATATTTCATTAATTAAATATAATTGTTATTACAAACATATTGTTAGTTTGACAGACTTGGTAATCTAACTTGGACATTGAATGCTTGATCTATGCTACTCATGCCTTTGCCGGCATGCCAATAAACACCTTGCATTTAACTGTCATCATATGCACTTGCTATATTTCCATTGATGACTTTTCACATGTAGTCATGACCATGTGTTAACGACATTCTCAGGATGGCCACCAAGAAAGGAAAGGAGAAAGCTACTCCCAAACCACCACCAAGGAGAGGCACAAAAAGAGCATTAGCGGTAGAGCCATCTTCAACTGCAGTTAAGCCCTCAACAAAAAGAACTAAGAGGATTATAAAGGTCGAGGAAAAAGAGAAAGCTTTCCCAACAAAGGACACTGCGCGATTTCCCAATCGCTACTGTGAGCAGATGTTCCCCATCCTGGCAGAGAGGAATTACAACAACGAACACCTTCTTATCCTCTCGCCCCGTATTGCTGAATTTGTTGAGCCACAAATTGAACAAAGACACTGGGGATTCCTATAGAGACAGCTACGGCAGGTTAATCTCTCATGGGTAGTTGAATTCTACTCCAATTTCCACCTGCTAACCCTGCAGTCTGTCTATGTCCGTCAGAGGCAAGTCCCCATTATAGAAGAGGCCATTCAACGAGCTCTAGATCTTCCCCCTGCTCCAGAAGGACTGGACGCATTCCAAGAAGCCGTACTCAAGTGCCAGACGTACCAATTTGACTGGGACGCTATTCTCAGAGTTATCGCACAACCTGGCAGCAGATGGATTTATGGATACCATCATTCCCGACCTAAGGGAATATCGGCTTCCGCACTTACCTTAGAGGCTCGCGTATGGGCACAGATTATGTCCCATTACATCTTTCTGAGCACTCATGAGTCCTCCTTTACTACAGACATGGCCGTTTTACTATAGTGCATCCTTACAGACCAGCCTCTAAACCTACCAAGACACATCTGGAATGCCATGGGACACGTACAATTTGTGGGCAACTTACCTTTTCCCGCCTTGGTCTCAGATCTTATCTCAGTAGCCGGAGTCTCCTACAGAGCTGGGGACACCAAAGCCATGCTTCCACGGGATGATCAGTACATCCCTAACGGGAAATATCTCAGGCAACCAACAGCCACTACCAGCCAGTCCACAGAACAAGCTGCAGACATTCCTCCTTCAACACCACAAGCACCTTCAACAAGTCAGCTACTCCATCAAATACTGGAGAGGTTAGACCCGCAAGACCAAAAAGTGAAGCTACGAGAGTGACGCAACCAGCGCCGATTCAAATACCTCAAAGAGCTACTCACATGCAACCACCGACCTGACAAAGACCCAAACACTTCGGACTCCACTTCCTTTAACAGCACAGGGAGCCATGACGGTCCCGATTGTGGAGATACTACTACCAGCCCACCTTTATTCCTAATAGATGGCACCGAGGACGGTGCAAAGCCTTAAGTGTGGGGAGGTCGGTCAGTACCTGACTTTCGGAGAAAATTTCTCTTCCCTAACATCAATAAAGTAGAACATTTAGTCAGTTTTTTTCTTTAGGATAGATTGTTAAGAAATAGAATTATTTGTATGCATGTTCTACTTGATTGAAAAGATAATAAGTTTCTTCTAAGACCCAAATTTTTTGTTTTTTCACTAATTTAAATCAAAACCCTTATGTTAGATTTGTTTGAAGTTGTAATTGGAACATGGTTTTTGAGCTAAAGAATACACAACCTGTGAGACTTTGAGCCTAAATACATGGTTACATTATTTAACCATAACTATTTTATTCTTGTGTGTTTACTTCTCTATGATTTTAATTTGAATTTTGTTTTATACTATATGTCCAATATTAGTGTGTCATATGCATGCATATGATTGAGGCCATTGTTTGTTTAGCTCACTTATCCCAAATAAGCCTACCTTTTAAATTACCTTTGTTAGCCACTTTGAGCCGTTTTAATCCCACTTATTCTACATTTTACCACATTACTAGCCTTAAGCAGAAAAACAATTAAATATCCCAATTGAATCTTTGGTTAGCTTAAGATAGAAATTGTGTGTTAATTGAGTATGGGAAGATTGTGGGAACAAAGGTTAATAAAGGAATGTGTCATGATAAAATAATGGGAATTTGGGTACCTACTCATGTGAAACTATAAAAGAAAATTAAAAATCTATGTGCATTGATACGTGATAAACCACTATTTTATGGTTTATCTTGTGCTCAATTGAGTGGTTTTTATCAAGCCTTTGCCCACTTATTCATATGATTTGCATGGTTTTACATTCTCCTTCCCGATTTTGTGCTATGATTGAAAACATGCTTCTTTGGCTTTTATTTCCTTTTATTTAATCCTCTCTTATTACCATTAGATGCCTTGATATGTGTGTTAAGTGATTTCAAGAATTACAGGGCAGGAATGGCTTAGAGGATGGAAAGGAAGCATACAAAAATGGAATGAAAGCATAAAACGGAGTTTATGAAGAAACTGGCAGCGACGCGACCGCATGGACGACGCGGCCGCATGACTGACGTGATCGTGCACCTAAAGAAGAACACCTATGACGCGGCCGCATGACTGACGCGACCGCGGGACAAGGAAAACTCCAATTGACGCGACCGCGTGACCAACGCGGACACGTGACACAGACCACGCACCAAAAATTGCAAAAAATGCTCATAGCGAATTCTGATGCCCTTTTTGGCCTAAATCCAAGTCCAGAAGGCATAGAACAGAGGTTATGAAGTGAGGGAATGCATCCATTCAAGGGGGAGTCTCGAATTTTAGTCACTTTCCATGATTTAGGTTTAGTTGGAGAGAGGTTCTCTCCTCCTCTTTAGGATTAGGATTTAGATTTAGGATTTTATTTGCTTTAAGGATTATCTTTTTATCAGGTTCAATATTCGTTTTTCATTACCTGCTTTCTCAATCTAGTTTATGAATTCTTCTATGTTATAGATTACTCTTTCGAATTAATGTTATTTGAGGTATTTCAGTTTATTGTTGCTTTTATTTATGTTACTGTTGCTTCCCATCTGAAGGCATTTTTATTCCAGTAGATTTACTTTTCCCCTTTTTGGTCTTGGTTAAGAAATCAGTAACTCAGGAGTTATCAAACTCAAACATGCTTGATAATTGTTATCTTTGCTAATTGAATTATTCTTCAATAATCCCAATCTTTTCTCCGAAAATAAATAGGATCCAAAGATCAGAATAATTAATCCCTTGACCTTCCTTTGCCTTAGTAAGGGTTAACAAAGTGGAATTAAGATTCAATTTTCATCATCATTGATAAGGATAACTAAGTCTGGACTTCCAATTTCTAATACCTTGCCAAAAGTCTATTTTATAGTTATTTATTTATTTTGATTGCCATTTAATTTACTCGTCATTAAATTACTTGTTCCTCATTCTTGAAACCCCAAATTTACAATCTCCATAACCAATAATAAGAACATACTTCCTTGCAGTTCCTTGAGAAGACGTCCCGATGTTTGAATACTCGGTTATCAATTTATTTAGGGGTTTGTTACTTGTGACAACCCAAACGTTTGCACGAAGGGATTTTTGTTGGTTTAGAATCTATATCTACAACGCGACTATTTTTATAAAATTCTTTACTAGCAAAAATCCTAACGTCAAAATGGCACCGTTGCCGAGGAATTGCAAACGTATGCCTTATTATTGGTTATTGTAAATATTTTTCAAAAAAAATATATTTTTCTTTTACTTGTTTATTTGTTTTCTCTCTTCCCTCTTATTTCTGATATCTATTGTGAATTCTCACACCTCTCGCTTTGAGTTTGGTTCTAATTTTGTTGCAAGGAATGGAAGTTATAGCAAGACTATGCATCAAGGTCTAAGCAATCAAAGATGGATGAAGCCACAAGGATCCGATCAACCCTTTAGGCAACAACATCATCCTAGATATCATGGACAAAGATCATTTTACAATGCATGCCTAACTGATAGATTTGGTGGACCGCCTTGTAACTACCAACAAGCCCCATCCTGTGCTCAGAGACCATCTTCTCGACATACTTCGAACCACCACACTCACAAGCTTCTTTTCACCATTCACTACCACATGATCCTTATCCACCCCAACGCCAATCCAATCACTCCCAAGAACCACCACTCCCCTATACACCATGTCCATATCCATCAAGCTCAGAATCACAGGTTCGCCTCGAAGAATCAGTAAAACAATTTAATGCAACCCTTCATCAACTGGAGCAAGCAATTAATCAATTATCTTCCAGACGTTCAGACACTCAACAGACCCCCATGGCTTCATGTGGGGAATCTAATGAAGAATTTATTGTGAAGAAAACACAAGAAACTCCAGTGGACAGCATAGAGCATAACTTCGTACTAGAACAAATAGAGGAAGCTGTCATGGTAGAAGAAGAAGAGTTGGTTGAAGATTTAGGAGATACCGAACCGCCACCTGAATCCAAAGTTGTGGAAAATTCTGTCAAGGATGTTACAATTGATGCTAAAGAGGATGTTGCACAGCCTGCAATGCAGATATCTTATGAAGAACTAGATGGAGTAACCCAAGACGCATGTTTCCTTGATGATGATAGTCACCAGTCAAGTCCTCCTAGTGATGAACTTGCACCCGCAAGTGAGTTTTTTGAGACAGAAGAATCTTCCCTAAGTGAATACGAAGATGATGCAGAGGTCGACTTTTCTCAACCTTCTAATTATGACTCAAGTGATGAGGAATATATGGAAGACTTTGACCAGGACATGGCTGGAATGGAAAAAGTTTGCAAAGAAGTGGAGGAATTCACTGAAGACCATAAGGGAGTAAAGCTTGCAAAACCACTGGAAACACCTATCCTAAGGCCACTACCACCCAATACAAACCTCAAGTGGGTAAAATCCTTAGCTTTTATCTTTACTTTTCCACTTGAATATGGTTTTCTTGAAACAAATGGCCAGCTTAGAGCTCTTTTTGGCTTTAAGAGAAAAAGGGAAATGACTCGCACTCAGAGCTGGTATGCAAGATTTAATGAGGCTTCGCACTTCAATTTTAGGTGCAAGGATTGGTGTCAAGCTCAATTGAAAGGATCTCGGAAGCTGTTTGGTCACTGTAGCGAGAATTCAGACTACTCACCACCCGGCTGGAAAGATGTAGATCAAGACAAAGACAGGTGTAGAAGACAAGTTTGGGATCCTGGAGTCTGTTCTGACATTCAACACCCCGGGAGCCTGGAAACCTGTTTGAAACTGCTCAACGGTTTTAAGTGCCTTATTTGGGACCCCGGAGGATGTTGGAATTCCAAACATTGGTGGAGATTTCTGGACGAGTTTAAGCATAAACCGCCATAACAGGAAGCTCAACCAATGTCCAACTTAAGGACCTTAACTAAAAGTGCTAGGTGGGAGACAACCCACCATGGTATGATCATTCCTGTTTCCATTTTATTTCGTTTTTATTTATTTTATATTGTTTATTTCTATTGAACCTGGATGTTATTCATAACATTTTCATTTAGCACTGCATATTGCATAATTACATACCTGCATAAAAAAAATTTTTCGCACGCGACGCGGCAGTGTCGCTGATGCGTCCACGTCACTAGTGCGTTGGGTAGAAAAGACATGAATAGAGAGTCACGCGAGAGCGTGGCTGGAGGCGCCTTTAGCATAATTTGACCCCACGCGACCGCGTTGCTCACGCGACCGCGTCATGTGGGAACTTTGGCCTCCCACGCGACCGCGTCACCCACGCGGCTGCGTGCCATGAAAATCGACGTGAAAATGGTGCATTGCCGAAAGTTATGCTGGAGTGGTGCTGGAGTGGTGCTGAAAGCACAACCTTACCACGCGGACGCATGGCTCACGCGTCCGCGTCATATCCCCATATTGGCCACTCACGCAATCGCGTCGACCACGCGATCGCGTCACCCAACATTTGGCAAAATAAGATTTTGAACAGAAAGTTGTGCGAGCGTGAGGCTGCCCTCGCGCCAGTAGCATAAAACGTGTTATGCGATTGCGTGACCGACGCGACCGCGTTGATTAACTTCAAACGCAAGTTACGCGACTGCGTGCCCCACGCGTCCGCGTCGCCTGCACCGCACAGCTTATCCTAATTTGACAAATATCTTATCTTTTTTCCCCAATCCTAATTTTTCCCTCCCTCCTTTCTTACTCACTTCTTTCCCTTCTCATTCTTCTTATCTTTCATTTTATTTATTTGCATATTTCCTTCATTGCATTTTAATTTAGTGCATATTTTTCTTTTCTTTTCTAAATTTATTATTTTTCCTTTGGTGTTAATTTTCTTATTTAACTGTTGCATCTTTTCTGATATAATTTTTAGTGACTTGTTTTACAATGTTGGGTGATGCTATTTTCCTGTCAATGTCAATCTTTTATGATACCTGTATTCCTTTTGCATTGACATGAACTTACATTGTCTTTCATTACCCACTCTCTTCCCCATTGTTGTACATTTTGTACCACTGGCAAGCCATGGCTTCTACTGTTTTATCACTTACATGTTGAAGCTTCCATGTAAATGAGACCCTTCTCATTTGGCATTAACCCATCCATACTTCATTTATTTTCTTATCTTTATTTCTGGGTTACTTTTCTTCCCTTTTTCTTTCAGGATGGCCACCCGGAGGGGAACCGGAAGACGTTTACATGGGGAGACAAGACAAGTCCATCTGCACAATCTTTGGAGAGAAGCATCAGTTGAAACAACCCGTCCACCTGCACATCTTAGCATGCACCGAGGATGGTGCAATCTTTAAGTGTGGGGAGGTCGATACCAATCTCCACGGGTTAGTTAGTCCACTCTCAACACCAATGTTAATTTGTTAATTTTTGCATTTGCATGTTTGTTTAATTTTGTGCATTTAGTTGCTACTTGGTTGAAGTAATATTTTTTTTTTCAAGAAATTTTTATAGTATTTCACTAATTTAAATTGAAAATTTTTTTATTAAATTTGTTTGAAGTTTTATTTGGAACATGGTTTTTGAGCCAAAGAACACACAACCTGTGAGATTTTGAGCTTAATTGTATGGTTACATTATTTAACCATAAAATTTTATTCTTGTGTGTTTTTCTTCTCTATGATTGCAATCTTTATTTTGTTCCATTCCATATGTCCAATATTTTAGTGTATTTACATGTTTGCATATGATTGAGGCCATTATTTGATTTTAGCTCACTTATCCTAAATAAGCCTACCTTTTACATCACCCTTGTTAGCCACCTTGAGCCTTTTAATCCCCTTCTGTTCTATAACCACATCACTAGCCTTAAGCAGAAAAACAAAAGTAAAAATCCCAAATTGAATCTTTAGTTAGCTTAAGATAGAGATTATGTATCAGCTAAATGTGGGGAAACTGTGGGAATATGGGTTAATAAAGGGAATGTATCATGTTGCTAATTTTGAAGATTGAGAAATTTGGAAACCTACTCATGTAAAACAGAAAATCAAAAAATTCCATATGCATTGATATGATATTTCAGTTTTTTTACTTTCAAAAAAATAAAGAGAAAAAAAATATTCAATAAATAAATAAATAAATAAGGGAACAAAATTACCCCAATGTTAAGTCTAATGAAAAATCAATGCATATGTGATACAAGTTAAGAGAAAAGTTGATACATGAGTACGTGAAATATGCAAAAGTGGGAAAATTATGGGTAGCTAGGCATGAATTAGAATTATATAGAGTATGTATATGTTAGGTGAAATCTTAGACTAATCAAGGGTTCAATTATTAGCTCACTTAGCCTTATATATATACCCTTACTCTTACCTTAGCCCCATTACAACCTTGAAAAAGACCTCATAATGTTTGTATGTATACATTAAATATTTGTTGATTGGTTAGATGAAGAACAAAGTTTAGAAAGCATGACTAGAGAAGAGTAGAGAAATTAACCCTAGACACTTGAGAGATTAGAGTGCATATACACTACCAGTGAGGGTCCAATGCTTAATTCTATGTTCCCTGCTTTCATGAGCTATCTTCTTACAAGTTTACTTATCTTTTATTGTATAATTTGAATTAGTAAAATCTGATTTATGTTTGTCTTGGAGAACTTATTTACTTTTCACCAAGTAGGTAGAAACATTTTGCATGTAGTTGCATTCCCAAAGATAGGTTGCATTGCATACTCTCTATCATTCTTCTTCACTTCTTTATAGCTTCTCTTGAGCTTAGCATGAGGACATGCTAATGTTTAAGTGTGGGGAGGTTGATAAACCACTATTTTATGGTTTATCTTGTGCTCAATTGAGTGGTTTTTATCAAGCCTTTGCCCACTTATTCATATGATTTGCATGGTTTTACATTCTCCTTCCCGATTTTTTGCTATGATTGAAAACATGCTTCTTTGGCTTTTATTTCCTTTTATTTAATCCTCTCTTATTACCATTAGATGCCTTGATATGTGTGTTAAGTGATTTCAGGAATTACAGGGCAGAAATGGCTTAGAGGATGGAAAGGAAGCATACAAAAATGGAAAGAAAGCATAAAACGGAGTTTGTGAAGAAACTGGCAGCGACGCGACCACATGGATGACGCGGCCGCATGCCAAGCGCGAGAAGCAGCGACGCGGCCGCATGACTGACGCGACCGTGCACCTAAAGAAAAACACCTATGACGCGGCCGCATGACTGACGCGACCACGCGACAAGGAAAACTCCAATTGACGCGACCGCGTGACCCACGCGGACGCGTGACAGAGGCTACACACCAAAAATTGCAGAAAATGCTCATAGCGAATTCTGAAGCCCTTTTTGGACCAAATCCAAGTCCAGAAGGCATAGACCAGAGGTTATGAAGCGAGGGAATGCATCCATTCAAGGGGGAGTCTCGAATTTTAGTCACTTTCCATGATTTAGGTTTAGTTGGAGAGAGGTTCTCTCCTCTCTCTTTAGGATTATGATTTAGATTTAGGATTTTATTTGCTTTAAGGATTATCTTTTTATCAGGTTCAATATTCCTTTTTCATTACCTGCTTTCTCAATCTAGTTTATGAATTCTTCTATGTTACAGATTACTCTTTCGAATTAATGTTATTTGAGGTATTTCAGTTTATTGTTGCTTTTATTTATGTTACTGTTGCTTCCCATCTGAAGGCATTTTTATTCCAGTAGATTTACTTTTTCCCTTTTTGGTCTTGGTTAAGAAATCAGTAACTCAGGAGTTATCAAACTCAAACATGCTTGATAATTGTTATCTTTGCTAATTGAATTGTTCTTCAATAATCCCAATCTTTTCTCCGGAAATAAATAGGATCCGAAGATCAGACTAATTAATCCCTTGACCTTCCTTTGCCTTAGTAAGGGTTAACAAAGTGGAATTAGGATTCAATTTTCATCATCATTGATAAGGATAACTAAGTCTGGACTTCCAATTTCTAATACCTTGCCAAAAGTCTATTTTACAGTTATTTATTTATTTTAATTGCCATTTAATTTACTTGTCATTAAATTACTTGTTCCTCATTCTTGAAACCCCAAATTTACAATCTCTATAAACAATAATAAGAACATACTTCCTTGCAGTTCCTTGAGAAGACGACCCGAGGTTTGAATACTCGGTTATCAATTTATTTAGGGGTTTGTTACTTGTGACAACCCAAACGTTTGCACGAAGGGATTTTTGTTGGTGTAGAATCTATATCTACAACGCGACTATTTTTATAAAATTCTTTACTAGCAAAAATCCTAACGTCAAAATGGCGCCGTTGCCGGGGAATTGCAAACGTGTGCCTTATTATTGGTTATTGTAAATATTTTAAAAAAAATATATATTTTTCTTTTACTTGTTTATTTGTTTTCTCTATTCCCTCTTATTTCTGATATCTATTATGAATTCTCACCCCTCTCGCTTTGAGTTTGGTTCTAATTTTGTTGCAAGGAATGGAAGCTATAACAGGACTATTGGTGGACGAAATTGTGATCACATCAATGTAGTATTCTTTGTTGTTGTATGGAATCATTATAATGGCTCTTTGCTCTGTGTGGACACAACTCCGTTCAACTAGCCAGCAAGTGTACTGGGTCATCCAAGTAATACCTTACGTGAGTAAGGGTCGATCCCACAGAGTTTGTTGGTATGAAGCAAGCTATGGTCACCTTGTAAATCTCAGTTAGGCAAATTAAATGATTATGGATTTCGAAAATTAATTAATAATAAACAGAAAATAAAATAGGATAGAAATACTTATGTAAATCAATAGTGGAAATTTCAGATAGGCGTATGGAGATGCTGTGCTCCTCTTGAATCTCTACTTTCTTATTACATTCATCCAATCCTTCTTACTCCTTTCCATGGCAAGCTGTATGTAGGGCATCAGCGTCGTCAATGGCTACTTTTAATCCTCTCGGGAAAATGGTCCTATGCGCTGTCACTGCATGGCTAATCGTCTGGAGGCATCACCCTTACCGATGGCTACATCCCATCCTCTCAGTGAAAATGGTCCAAATA